>NW_022900942.1:39407159-39519948 GCF_012274545.1 Fukomys damarensis | reverse complement strand
GGGGGGGGGGGCGAGTGAGGTGCCTTTGAACACTGTGCAAGGTAACGAAGTCTTCTTAGTGTGTGATGGATACAAATCTCTCTCCAACTATGAGGTACTCTTTGGCCACACTTTCCAAACAGAAATCAGGACATTTGTCCTCTTGGAAACAACAGAAAATCAGAGTATGTGAGAAATCAGAACTGTCTTCCCAAATCTGGTGAAAGTATATGACTTTTCCAAGTATCTTCAGATCTTCTAAGAATAGCTAAATTATTATATATGACTTACTTAGTTTGTTACTTATATGCCTTATGGCCTGAATGTATTTGGGCTGGTACTGGGAATCGAACTCAGGATCTTGCACTTGCCAGGAAGGCTCAGCACCACTGAGTTAAATCCCCAGCCCCTGACTTCAATGTATTGTTTAACCAATTGCTTTTGGTCACCCAGCATTAATATTGAGTTTCATAAATTAATACTTTTAATACTCTGATAAAGCAAGATTAAATAACTTCCTAAAAGAGTAAACATACAGAACGTGGCAAGGCAGGATTGGAACCTTTTGTAGCTCCTCATTTTCTAGTCTTCTGTGAGTCAAGATTGCCTACTGAGAAGAAAAAAGTGTTTATTGTAGAAATGTTCCATTACAAAGTTTTTCACATTCAAAACGGAATTTATGTTGATGGAGATTCATAGCATCATAAAATCACTGAACCTTAAGGAAAGAAGGACATAGGAGTTCCTTGAACTCACCCACCTTGGTTTGCAGAAGAGGAAGTGAGGCCAGTGGGACAGTGACTTTGGCCAAGGTCAGGTGGCCTTGACTGACTCCTAGCCCAGCATTCTGTCTACTCTGACATGCAGACTCCTTGAGTTGAAACCTGTTGACCATGGCCACTGGGATGGTAATGGTCAAAGGCTGTCAAGGTTGCAAGTGTCTTTGGTGGGTTTTGCTAATGTCTTAAGTCCTGCACTCACCTTCCAGGGATCTCAACTACTTTGAAGAAAATTTAAATCATACTGCCCTAATTTGTGCAAAATTAAATGTGGCCAGCAGAGAGCTCAGGGGCATGTTATAATGATGCCTGTGATATTTATCAGTAGAAAAAGTTTCCAAAAATTAATTTGAGATTGCTTTTTTATGAAAAGAAGAGAACTCTAGCCACATCAT
The DNA here is from genome assembly GCF_012274545.1 of Fukomys damarensis. Taxonomy (NCBI): domain Eukaryota; kingdom Metazoa; phylum Chordata; class Mammalia; order Rodentia; family Bathyergidae; genus Fukomys; species Fukomys damarensis. The sequence continues at coordinate 39,518,795 of NW_022900942.1, read as the reverse complement.
CATGGTCTCACCAGGCAACAGTGTTGGACTGTATGCCCTGCCACAGTCTTTCTTGGTGGAATGTGCTGTGGTCCTCTCATCAGCACAGAGATATTTCTGCAGCCACTTGCCCTAACACAGTCGACATTATTTCTCTTTGTCTTCTCGATTATTTTAATTATGAGATAATACTTCCCTGTGGGTGTAGAATCGGCCCTCTGTGTCCCTGGGTTCCTCATTTATGGATTCAATCAAACTCAGTCTGAAAACGTTAAAAACATTCTGAAAGTGTACAGACCTTTTTTTTTTACTTGTTATTACCCTGTAGGTAATATCATGTATCAGCCATTTATATTGTACTTACATTGTATCACATATTCTAGGTCATATATAGATGACTGAAGATGTGGAAGGGTGGTTTATAACCTCCTGAGTGATGGTAGGTAAGTACCCCAGTTTTAGATACCAGCACTCAGAGGTTGCAGCCTACTTGAAGTCTCACAGAAGGCTGCAAGAAGGAGTGAAGTTTTGCATCCAGTGTTTCTTCCCAGATTCATAACGAGGCTTGATTTTGTTCCTACACTGAGGCCACACAGAGGGTGATTGTCTTGATCTGTTTTAGCAGATATCGCTCTTCTCTGGTTAGACTACAGGCAGTAACAACTTCTTAGTATCACTAAGGATTTCCATTGAGAATGATTCTTTCAGATTCTTTCAGTAAGACTGCATGTAGCCTAAATGTCCAGCCCTGAGGACAGGACTGATTGTAATGATCTTCAAGCAGTGCTGAAAGGTAAGGACATATAGGCAGGCGAGGGCCCATACAGATCATTGTTTTACAGAAAATAGCACCCTTGCTGTGCATGTCACCTGCTGCTGCTGCTGCTGCTGCTGCTGCTGCTGGGAAGAACAGGCAGCTGGGAGCTGTACCAGGCCTGCCTGGTTTGAAGGCTTAGGAGGCTGGCTGGTTCCTGGGGGAGTGGCAGCCCAGGCTGGCTGCTCTTTCTGGCCTGCTCAGTAGGAGGACATTCCTCTCCCAGGCAGCCCAGGCTAGGCTTGGAGCCACCCAGCTGAGCGCCACGTGGCTGGCTGGCAGTAATGTAGTGGCTGGAGTCTGGGTTCAAGAGCCTTGTGCTGAACCTACAGTCCAGCAGCTTCTGTGTTTTAAGGTTTTAATTTATTCTTCAATCACATAGGTAGTTGAGAATTGGAAAGGCCCAAAGGGAAGATACTAGAACGCAATGCACACATTTTACCCGCAGTTTCATAACTCTTGCAGCTTCTCCCTGGGTGTTTTCCTCCTGGCCACCACATGCTGAGAAATCTGGCACCTGCTGGCCCTCTGTCTGGCTGAGAGCTATGAAACCTAGCCTGGTCTATGCCTCTGTCCCAAGTGCAGTACTTTCGAGTGATGGTGAGGGGCAGTGGGGACAGGGATGGAGACTCAGGCTCTCTTTCTTTATAAGCAATGCAGGCACAGGGCACAGCTTCAGGCTCCATTCTAGGGAAAGCTGCATCACTACCTGCTCTGCTCACTCTATCATCCATATCTTTTTGAAGTTTCAACCCTGGGCCCATGTCCAGGAAATATGGAGATGGAAAGACTCCAGCCCTCCAGAGATCACTTCTCATCCACTTAGAATGGAAGGCCTTGTGTCTAGCACAAAACGTGGCATATGGGAACCGCTCAATTGACATGTGTCCCACCAACCAATTGGAGGTACAGTCTCTGCTTTCAAGGAGTTCACAGTTTAGTTGGGAAAGGCAGATAGATAAATAATCACAGTGACTTTGTGATAAGTGCTTTGATGGCAACATTCTGGGCAACTTTGGAGACATCAGTGCAATGTTTCCTTTCACTGAAGTAAGAGGATCACAGTTTCTTATTGGCAGTAAGAAGTTTGCCTCCACAGGATAGCCAAAGAGATATATATGCTTCCCACAAAGATACAATGACTGTGGAAACAGCATGGGCCCTTGGAAAGCAGCCTGAGGTGTGGGTAGGTAGAACTCTGTCCCAGAACTCTCTTGCTGAGTGGCCATGGACATAATCTTTTTGTACCACAATTGTTTTCATACATAAAATTAGGATATTAACTCCTTCTCTGCCTACTTTCCTTAGGGCATTGTTTAAAAACTTCTACTGGCTCCCTGCAGCCCAAAATAGAACCCATATTCAAAAGGTAGAACCCAGGCTCTTGCCAATGTTGACTCCTGTCTTTCCTTTGTACCTGCCATTATTTCTTTGTCTTCCTGTATTCCAATGTATCTGTGTCGGATGCTGTGTCTGCCTACAGGGCTTTTTCAGAATTGGGTCTTCCAGCCCAAAAACTTCTGCCAAAAGACTTCTAGACTTAATTGACAAGATTCAGTAGAGTAGCTGGATACAAGGTTAACACTCAAAAATCAATAGCCTTCTTGTACACAAACAACAGACTCACACAGAGAGAAATTAAGGAAACAATCCCTTTCACAATAGCATCCAAAAAATGAAATATCTAGGAATCAATCTAACAAAGGAAGGAAAAGACCCCTCTACATTGAGAGCCACAACACTCTGAAGAAAGAGATCAAAAAGGATATAAGAATATGGAAAGACATCTCTTGTTCCTGGGTAGGAAGAACCAACATAGTGAAAATGGCCATACTTCCAAAACTGCTATTCAGATTCAATGCAATCCCAATTGAAATGCCAACAGTATATTTCACAGAACTAGAGAAAACAATCTAAAAATTCATTTGGAACCAGAAGAGACCTAGTGTAGCAAAAGCCATTCTATGCAACAGAGACATGACAGGGGGTATCACAATCCTCAACTTGAAACTATGCTACAAAGCCACTGTAATAAATAAACAACAGCATGTTACTGGCAAAGAAACAGACCCAAGGTTCAGTGGAATAGATTGGAAGATATAGAAACAACTGCCAATGTACTCAGCTACCTCATCTTTGACAAAGGGGCCAACCTTGCTTAGTGGAGGAAAGATAGCCTCTTCAATAAATGGTGTTGGAAAAACTGGATTTCAACCTTCAAAATATTAAAACTAGACCCCTATCTTTCACTATGAACTAAACTAAAATCAAAGTGGATTAAAGATCTAAATATTAAAACAGAAACACTAAACTTTCTGGAAGATACATTAGGTAGAACTCTCAAAGACATTGGCATAGCAAAAGACTTTATGAACAAATCCTCCATAGCACAGGAACTAGCACAAAGAATCAACAACTGGGATCTCATCTTACTAAAATGTTTCTAAATGGCAAGAGAAACCACCACCAGAGCTAAGAGACAACCTACAATATAGGGAAATATTTTTTACCAGCTGTTCCTCAGACAAAGGTCTACTGTCTAGAATATATAAAGAACTCAAAAAAATCAGCGCCCCCCCAAATATGAAGACCTGATTCAAAAATGGGCATCTGAAATGAACAGACATTTCTCAGACAAGTAAAAGTGACAAATAAATATATGAAAAAATTTTCAACATCACTGGTCATTTGAGAGATGAATATAAAAACAACACTGAGTTTCCACCTCACCCCAGAATGAATGGCTGCTATCAAGAAATCAACCAATAACAAATGCTGTTGGAGTTGTGGGGAGAAAGGAACCCTTCTCCATTGTTGGTGGGAGTGCAGACTGGTGCAACCACTGTGGAAATCAATATGCAGATACTTCAAACAACTAGGATTAGAGGTCCCATTTGACCCAGCTATCCCTCTTTCCAAAAGAATTAAAAGAATCATACCACAGTGATTGTAACATGCACACCCATGTTTGTAGCAGCACAGCTTGTAATAGTTAAACCTTGAAAAAAGCCCAAGTGCCCATCAACTGGAGAATGGATAATGCAAATGTGGTTTTCTATAAAATGGAATACTACTCAGCCATACTGAATAAGAAACTAGAGTCATTATAGGTAAATGGATGCATATTGAGGCCATACTCTTAAGTGATGTAAATAGGACACACATGTGTAAATGCCAAATAGTTTTTCTGGTGTGAAAAACTAAAACTGTAAATAAGGTTCAAACTGTATAATTGATAATGTTAAATATGAAGAAAAGGGCTAAAGAAGTAGGGGAAGTGGGAAGGGTAGGGAAAGGAAAAGAGGGAAAAGAAAAAATATGAGAAAAGCAAAAATTGGAAACAAAGTATTTGTAAATAGGGAAGGGAGGAGGGGGTGAAGGGGGGGCAGGGGTATGGGGAAAAAATAAGAACCAAGACATGTCATGTAAAGGTACAAGATCCCAGTGATGAATGTAATTGTGCTGTATACCTAAAAAGTACCAATAAACATAATGAAGAAGAAGAAGAAAAAAGAAGAATTGGGTCTTCCAGAGACTTTCCCAAGTCAAGTGGCACTCCCTTCTCTGAGCAAAATGTTGCTACTCACCTGGGGTTGGTCCCATGCCCCTTCAGGCATCCTTCCAATGCAGCACTTATTCTGTCTCTCATTTCCTGTCATGCACCTGTCCTTCTCCCTGTGGATTCACAAAGGCTTTGGGTCTCTTCCTACTCCAGCCTATGTCCCTATTTCTGGGACATGGCTGGGTGTTAAATAAGTACCTAAATGCATCAGCATAAACTGAGCCCTGATGAATGGTTATGAAGGCATGGAAAAGAACCAAAATGGGAAATGAAAAAGAAACAGGTTTTAGGTGAGCTTTCATAAGAATACAAACTAGAGCTGGTCAGCAAATGCCTGGATCTCCTTGGTGTGTCTGGGGACATGTGTGCTGTTCAGGTATGCTGGGGATCCCTGCCTTAGGAAGGGTCACCCCATCTCTGTGATAGCATATTTCCTTCTGTTGCAACTCTGAGAGGCAGAGGAGTCTGTGGTTCTTTAGGGCTACTATCTAAAGGGTGGCTCTCTCCATTGATTAAATATCTACTTGGCTCTGCCTTTATTTCTTTGATTTCCTCATAGATGTTCAATCACTGTTTGTTGATTAAGTGATTGCATTTCCCAGTACTGTCTTCTGCTCTGTAGAATGGAGTAATCGAATCTAAAGCATGAATTCCATGATTGATAGATGGAGAAAGATTGCTTTCTGTATTTGGGGTCCTTTACTTTGCTAAGTAGCCTTATTGTGGGACTAGGGTTCCTTAAGTTCAGTCTGTTCACTCCTGACTCCTTCCTCACCAGGCAGGCCAAGTACTACTCTGGAAGCTATAACTCTCTGAGGACAAATATATCTTATTCCCTTCTCTGTCTTCTATAGCACCTAGCAATGTTTCACATACAAATAGTCATCAATTTAAATTTGCTTTCTTTGCGAGGTATGGTGGCAGATGACTTATCCCAGTATCTGGGAGGCTGAAGCCGGAGAATGACAAATTGAAATCCTATCTGGGCAACTTAACAAGACCCTGTCTCAAAAAACATTATTATTGTTTTTATAAGAAATAGGAATATAAGTCAGTGTGAAGGCACCCTGCTTTAGATCCCCAATACTGCAAGAAAATAAATTGCCTTCCAAAATTATTGACAGTTGATATTTAACCACTGATTATTAAAGAAGTTCCAATCAAAATGTCACGAAAGAAAGAATGTTTATGTTCTTTAGATGTTCACTCTAAAATTTGCTTTAAAATTCACTTCCTGTCCTGGGCAAGATGTGTTGGTGACTAGGCTGAGAAACTAGAGAACAATTTGAAAGCCATTCTACTGACTTCTCCAATGAGCCTCATTCTCCACCTGACCTCACTGAAAATATTATAGATGTCTTGAATTATGATAATAAACAGAACTCAAACTTGCTTCCTATTCCAGGTACAGGGAAAAGCAAGGTTCTCTACATGTAGTAAATGGCAGTAACCAGTCCACTGTTGGAAAGCTAGTCCTTGGGTTGAGGTAACCCCAGGCACCTACTGGCTACTATGCACACACATATGCATGAAGTTAAAAGGAGTCAACTACAGTTGTTACCAGTCTGGGTATAGAAATAAGAAAATTTATCTTTGCCTCATTCCTCATGAGTTATTCATTAGAACAGCTTACTGCCTACACAAAATATCAAGCAGAGCTAAATCTTAGTGTGTACATTGGTTACTTGGAAGCTGTTAGCATTTAACAAGCTAAAAAGAAATAGATATCCCTGAGTTTGTTTTCTTACAGGTGTTATTAATGAAAAAAGATACACGCATCCATCCATCTGAAGGAAAATATCCAACAAAACAAAACCCAATTATAGCTTCTTTCTCCCTGCTCTGGCAATAAGCAGTTATATTTTAAGGTAAATAAATGAAGAACATACCTTTTATTCAGCAGGACATAGATGACATTTATTTTTTATGCCTGGCTTTACAGTTGGGTGCTGAAAACAATTGTGCTGAGGGCTTGCATTCTTCAAGCCTGTGAGTTGGGGGCTTAGGTCTGCACACTGAGAAGGTGTCTGAAACATGCAGCAATGGCACTACTCAGGGCTGAGGCTCAGGTAAAGGAAGCACAAACACAGCTGCAGAACAAACCTATTGCTTTTTAGAACAAGGAGTTTTGTGTAAAAGGGAATAGGAATAGTCTTTTTTAGCTAAAATATCCAAATATAAAACCAACAGAAAGGAAGGTAACATAAATATAAGAACCAAAAAGGTGTTTGAGAGCAATCCCTCTGATTTACAAATAATGGGAAATGAATCTACTCTTGTCCCTGGTCCCATAGTTCTGCTTAGTCCTGATAGATTCTTGAAGAAGTGAGTAACAAGGTTAAAACATTTTGGTACACAATTAGTTAAATTTAAAAGAAAATGATGCCAGTGAATCCTCAGGGGTCCCAAGTCCTAGAGAAGATGACTTTCCCCATAGGAGGAATTACTGTATGCCTGTCCCTGAATCTCAAGACCAGGTGACCTTGCATGTAGGGTATTGGGTGGGGTACCTGGCAGAGTACTGATCTTAAGGGCTGCTCCACTTTGCTTCATGGCCCCTGTGCAGTGGCCAGTCCTTCCAGATCTATCTCCAACCTCACCTCCCTTACCTGCCTCACAGTGCACCACACTGTGACTGCTGGCCTCTGTTACTCTGCCCTGACACCCATCTTTTACTGCATCTAACACTGCAGCTGCTGAGTAACTCACCTATATGACTATACCTACAATGTGGTATGTGTTTATGCCTTTCTCCACCCTACCCTCCCTGAGGTAAGTGTCTTCATTAATGTCCCATAGAGGACACTGACTAATGATAGACTTCGAGATTGTTCTTGTATAAGCTTGAAGGTGCAATCTTACATTCCAGTGAGTGTGCCCTTTTCATTCGGATGGATCCACTAAATATTTCACACTAGCAAAATAATTTTCTAAGTGACAACTTAAAACTTTTTGGCTGTCTCCTCTTTTTTTATTTTTGCTCTTTTGGAGCAATTGGGAGAAAAGGAGGGAGTGGGAAGAGAAGTAGGAAGAAAGAAGAGAGAGGAACGCAAAGGAAAAAGAGTAGCCTGGGAAGCAGAGAAAAGAAAGGGGGTGGATCTCTACAGGAAGTTTGTAAGGGAAGGGAATCTCAGTGCAAGAAGATAAAAGCTACAAAGAGCCCATGGCAGCTGCTCCTCTCCTGCAAATTTGTGGGAAAACTTCTTCCTAGCTCTTCACCCAAGGAGAGGAGTTGAACTCTGCAGCATGTTTCCCTAGTCCAGAGGTGGCAAACTATGGCACACCTGCTGCAGAGGGCTATTTGTATCACTGAAAGCTCTGAAAGGTTCTCTGTCACTGCCCTAGTCAGACAGAATGACTCTTTTCTCTTCCACTGAAGAACTTGCCCAGATGGGGACATCAATATAATGCCTCGGGTAGGTAGACATTTATACTGATTATTTGTATGGGAGTTATGGTTTGCCTCTATTCAGAGGATTTCAGGGGTGTAAAAATGTAATACAAATTTCAGTGACAGAAAAGGCAAAGCAGATATCACCTACAAGGACTAGAATTTACCTGGCCTTTTCACAACCCTGTCCATTTATGTCAAAACTAACTTGGGATTTAAGTTTGTGAGAAGCTATGATGAAAGGGAATCATCTTCTATGACATTTTTGTTTGTTAAACAAAGGCATAGATTTGTCTGAAAATATCAGAATTTTGTTTCATCCAATTAAAATATACAGAATTTTTCCAAAAAAATCTTTAACCTGATTTGTCTCAGATTATATTTGGAAGGACAGTTTTAGAAACGGCAGGAATGCTAGTTCAGCAGATGTCTTTTAAACTGATCCTTTGGAAGTATAGAAAGTACAAGGTTAAATTGGAAATACAGCTGTATCTCAAGTACGACATTGCAGGTACTATCCACTGACAGCTCTCATCTGACCATCTATCCCAGGGTACTCATGAAGAGAAAGGAGAAAAATAAATTCCTGGATGATGCAGATTTCTTAATATGCAATAGTTGGTGGCACAAATAGTAATAGAATTAATACTACTATGCTTGTGTCTGCTAAGAGCTCTTCCTTCGGTCTTTTATTTGTCAAAACTTGTAGAAGCAACATAGGAGAGCAGAACAGCTAGGGTCCTTGGTATAACAAGACCTGAGTTCAGCTCACAGCACTGCTACTCACTATAGTTATGTGATCCAGGGTAAGGAAATTACTCTTTCTGCACTTGGTTTCCTCATCCACTAATAAAATAACTACTTCGATATTTTCGGGATTAAATGGAATCGTGTGAGCAAAAGATCAACGCTCAATAGATGCCCAATATGTATTAGTTTTAATATTTTAAACTAAATATGATCGAAAAGGGACAAAGTCTTCTCTTAGGAAGATCAAGTAAAGCCAGTGACTCAAAAGCAAAATTCCTTGTTCAAAAGCATAGTGTCATTGGATCAAAATATACCTGGTCTTCTGGAGTCTCAGTGGTTGCCTCCTTCACTGGGGTGAAAACAAGGGTGGTAAGGAGGTAAGAAAAGGCCCCACAGCCCTTCCTGGACTCCTCTGCCTCTCCCGCAGAGCCAGTGCCCCGCCTCCTGCACACAAAGCCTCATTGCATTTCCCTCTCTGGTTACTTTGTACCTGTCGGCCTGCGCCTCCCCCCTCCCGACCCCCCCAACGCCTCTTTTTGGCCTTTCTTTTTTTCTACTCTCAAAAGACTATAAGGGGGTCCCAGGGCCCAGTGGCTGAGCTCCCAGGTTGCCTTACAGAGGAGGTGTTGTTCAGTAGAAAGGCATGTGGAGTCCCAGGGTGAGAGAGAGGAGGACATTATCAATCATGGGCTGTTAAAAGCCAGGAGAGAGAAGGGAGAGCTGGAAAGAGCAGGGAGGACTGAATTGAAGTGGAGGATTTTTTTTTTCCTGTTCTTGTTGTTATGTTGTTGAAGAGAGAGTTCTTGGACATCTGCCCAGACGCATGCTGAGTTAAAGAAGCAGCAGGATACATTCTTAAAGAATGAATTGGGGAAGGAGCTGGGGGTGGGGAAGAGGAGTGAAAAGAAACCAAGAAATAAGTCCAACCCCCAAACAAAGGAGGCCTCTGCAGACCAGACCAGCCCCAGCCTGGCCCTTCTGGGGTTCAAATGCTGGTTTGTTTAGCACATAATCAAGGAACACCAAAGCTCCCTAGTAGTTGGTTTGGGCCCACAAAGGAGCCACCGAGAGTAACTGCAATTTCTTGAACTGTCTTCTTTATATCCAGTGCAGACTAAGAATGCTAGGGGAAGCTTCTCTCCCTCTCTCCCCCAGCCCCAGAGACGCTCACATAGGAGCCCAGTTCATGATTCAGAGTGAAAACATGGGCCTGGGCTCACAGAAAATAGCATCATGTCCTACCTGCTGACAAATGTCTGTTTCTTTTCAAAGAGAAGAAACCAATAAAAAATGTAAATAAAACAAAATATCTCCTGGATTCTTTGGCTGGATAAGGGAACTTCTCACTAATAAACATCCAAAATATAACCCCATAAATAAAAACTAAACCCCCGTCATAATAATGGGACATCTAGATTCTAATTCCGTTCCTTCCTCACTAGACTACACACTACTACAGTGTATTAGACGGTACCCTGTGTGAACTGACCAGACTGGGGAAAAGATTAACTGCTGCATGTGTGAAAGACAGGGAGCATTCAGCAGCATCCCTCATAGCTCATTCACTTGTTCCTTTTTTTTTTTTCCTGTTGCAAGATATAGATGGGAACTAGCAAATGGAAATCCACTGAAAGTCCTTTATAGGTTAGTTTTTAGCTAGGCCTTGGGAAGGTGTAGGTATGTTGGATTTTAGCATGGCCAACCATACCGTAGATGGCTAGTACTTTCAGTAAAACTTGACAGACCTTTCCTTTCCTGGGTGAGTGAGTTCATGCCATAAAAGGTACCACTGTAACCCATAGAGCCACTGGGGAGCCAAGCGTTACATTATGAAAGACCGTGGGTGAGAATGGCATCCCTGGAGTTCGCATCACATACTCTGTGTCCCATTTGTTCACTCTGCGAAGATTGCACCCAGCTCTTCAGTAGGTGCAAACACTGCCTCCGTAGTTCCACAGGGGCTAAGGGAGAAAAGGGGGGAAAATCAAAGGACAGCAGAGTTCCAGTTCAACCTTAGCCATGCTTGGAACTTTTTATCAAGGACCTGAAATAAAGAAGGCTTGCATACTTATGTTCAAAGCATAAGAGATTAAAAGGCTAACTTTTCAAACACAAGCTATACCTTGTTACACTGAAGACTATGCTCTTAGAATAACTATTGTTGAAAATATTATTAAAATATTCCTTTGTTATCTGCTTTTCTCTTAGTCATGAGAGACAGATATAGATATAGATATAGATATAGATATAGATATAGATATAGACCAGCCGGGCGGAATTAAGTAGCTGATTCTTCCCACAGGGGCTAAGGAGTCTGCACTTAGTAAGTTCCTACACTAAAATGTGGCAGAGCAGGTTACCCATATCCTTGTCACATGAAATGTGGACTATGATACTCAGAACCTGTGAGCTGCTGCATGTCCAAACTTGTCAAAGCTGGCACTAAGGTTCTTGAACCACTAGTCTTCATTAAATGTAGTAGGTGAACATTCAGATTACACTTTTTCTTTGTGGTGACTTCAGGCGCTGCTGTGGAAATTGAGATATTTTTTATTCATTCTAATTTATTTCATTTTGAAGATTGTTTCTTGAGCATTGACTATTTTTCCTGTTCTGTGTAATTTGAAGGGAAAGAGTACATAGAAGAGACAGAGAGGCCAATGACAAAAAAAGAGAGGAAATTTCCAGGACTTGTGGTACTTTGCAAGTAGAGGCATACAAGGGACTAAATTATGCTCACATTAAATCTTCATGATGAAGCTCTAACCCACAATGTGATTTTGTGAGGAGTGGAGAGGTGACTGACTTAAAAGAGGTTTTAAGGGTGCACCCCTGAGCCCATAGCATTAGTGCTTTATAAGCAGAGACCCATGGAGAATTCTTGTTCTCTCTGAGATGTGAAGACAAGAAGAGAAGGTGGCTGTCTGCAATCCAGGGATAGATCTTACACCAGAAACGAAATCCTATGAGTTGAGTATATTTTATCTGAAATACCTGGGACCAGAAGTGTTTTGAATTTCAGATTTTTTTCTGATTTTGGAATATTTGCATATATGTAGTGAGATGCATCAGAGATGAGACTCAAGTGCAAGCAGGAAATTGAGTTATGTTTCATACATTTTTTACACAGCCTGAAGGTAATTTTATGCAATATTTTTAGTGTGCTTGTGTTTTGATTCCAACAAGTTACATAAACTCAAATGTGGGATTTACTACTGTGGCACCATATTGGTGCTCAAAAGTTTCAGATTTTGAAACGTTTTTGTTGTTATTTTCAAGTTAGGGCTATTTAACCTGTATAAACTTGACCCTATAGTTTCCACCTTTGACATTTATAAGAAAACTGACTTTTGTCATTTAAACCACTCAGTCTGTGGTATTTTGTTTTGCTAGTCTGAGCAAAGCCAAGACACTTTCTCCATTTACATTTGCTACATAAGTGGAAAAGAGTGAAAAGTAGTAGAAGTTTCTTCCCCAAGCCCTCTAAAGAGGTTGACCTCCATACAACAATGGGATAGAAACTTAGGATGTAAAAAGAAATGATTTTCGGTATAAGGCCTGTTTGGACTTAACTTGAGTTTTTTGAAGCTTTGGGTGAGACTTTAAGCAGTTATGATAAACTTGAGTTTCCAGTGTATTTTCCAGTTTTTCAAGGTGGTAAGGTCAGCACATCATACATGTTACTCATCTGTTTTACTACATTAGTGACTTTGGTCAGGTAAAATTCATCAGACTGAGTTCTGCTAATGAAATGGGTCTAAGATGAGTTTATTTAAACTTGTTAACAACTTAAAGAATGAATATTTGAATATGCACACAGGCATACATGTGAAGAATACGAATAAGTAAAATAAATTCTAGGGCCAACCCTGTCCCAGTTCCAGTTCTGATGAAAGAAGAATACTATGGTCAGATTTCTGTTCATGGAGACATTTTAAATTTCAAGTCATAATTAAGCATCTACTGTCCACCTATAACCCTGTTTATAATTGGAGAGTACCCTCAAAATGTGGGGAAAAGTGGGGGCTGGGGATTTAGCTCAGTGGTTCCACCACCTTCCTCACAAGCACAAGGTCCTGAGTTCAATCCCCAGTACCAAAAATTAAATAAATGAATGAATGTACTTGGACTAGGGATTTAGCTCAGTGGTTCCAACGCCTGCCTCTGAAGCATAAGGACCCTAGTTCAATCCCTGGTACCACAAATAAATAAATAAATAAATAAATAAATAAATAAATAAATAAATAAATAAATAAAATGAAAGTGGGAAATACATTTGTTATAGTAAGTGGCTATGTCATACAACATAGAACTCTTGGGGAAAATGAATTTCAAAGATCACGCCAGGTGACTTTCTACAACAGAGGAACCAAATGGTTCTTTGGTTGGGTCTTTGTCTTTATCTCCTTTGACTTGGCACATTCTCACTTCTAAAATTTGGCTGTGCATAAGGCCCAATTGTTAGCCAACTTTGTTTTGGAAGCCTCATATTTCTCCATACATCTAAATTCCCTTACCACTTCTTAACCTTTCCTGTCAAGTGGAAATTCACATTGAATAAATCCTAAATAACTTAATAAAATATTAATATTGAATTATTTTCTCCTGAAGGGGAGAGCACAGTATTGTATTATGTGGTATTTTCCAAGAGGCTTATACAGGGATACTCATTCCTTTGCATGTTGGCAGGGATTATATATATATTTTAATTGGATATTTAAATATATTTTGGGAAGAAAGTGCTCAGATTCTTCGCTGTAGAACTTCCTGTGCTCTTTGATACAGTACTGAAATCTGTATTGTGAGTCAATAGAAAGGAGAAGGGAAGTGATATCATCTACATGTTTATCCCCAATTGATCTGGTCAATTTGAACTTTTTAAGACCCAAGATCAAAGAAAACAAAACATCACAAACAGAACTAACAGCATTATGCAGAACACATGCACCTTGAGAAGTGCTGCTCTAATTTCAAAAGTAAATGATTCCCCTCCACTTCTTCCTCCACCTATTTTTTTAAATCCAGTGCCACTGATCTATCTACATTGACAGCCTTCAAAACTAAATTGTCACACAAGACACCAACTTAATATTGGTTGCATTTTACCCAGCTATAAAACCAGCCAAGATGTTCTCGGGGGGTCTTTACAATTGTAATTCTGTTTGTCTTTTATTATAAAACTTTAGAAGCACCTTTCAAGGGAGAATTTCAGAAAAAAATAATATATGTAAAGGAGATGGTCAGAGCATCTCCAACCACATGGAAAAGTTTCCCGCCTCCTTTTGCCTATACACAGGGTGTTTCTGCTTATCACTGTGTGCAATGCACTCTTTTTGGACTTGATTAAATTGAAGCTGGAGGGAGCAGCCCTCAGAGAGAACTTACTGGGGACAAGATTCTTATTCTTTGGCTAGAATATACTTTTATTTTCATTCTCTGTAAACAGTGAATACAGGAAAACCACACACAAGTTTTAAAACATAACTGTTGCAATAAGACTGAAAGTTACTGTGTATATTGGGAGGAGGGGGGAGGAGAAACTCTATACATTGGGAACTTGAATTGATTCCAAAAGTCTGGATCCACAAAACAGCACATTGTGTTTTCTCCAGTTTGAAGTGTTTCCTTGGTTTCATGACTTCCTTATAGAGGGAGTGGATCCTTCCACAAAGCAGTGGGAGGATAGGGAATATGTATCATTTGGAGAAACTTAAATTCAATTTTCTGCTCAGTGACTTTCCAGAGTGCTCATTTGCTAAGGCCTGGTATAGAGCTGTCTTTTTCATTCTTGTTTTTATTCCCAACCCTCCTTTAAAAAAATGAAGAACAAGCTCAGTTGTACATTTTGGGAATCCAGTAGAGGCCTTTTTTGTGAACATTGCCAATGATGAACTGTTTGAGTTCTGGCCTTACCCATGAAGAGAAGTAAAGAGTGGAGCATAAGCTCAATTTGCGATGTTTTCATGGAGCATTTTAGACATAAAGGTCTCCCTGGGCATCCCCGTAGCTTTTCTACGTGTATCCTCTATGAACAAAGCCATGTGATCAAGTCATGCAATCACTTATGCCCGAAAATTTCCCAGTTTCTCTTCCAAGGCTTCTTTTTTCCATGTTTATTCTTTTTTTTTTTTTTTTTTTTTTTTTTCCATTTTAGACATAAAGGTCTCCCGGGCATCCCCGTAGCTTTTCTACATGTATCCTCTATGAACAAAGCCATGTGATCAAGTCATGCAATCACTTATGCCAGAAAATTTCCCAGTTTCTCTTCCAAGGCTTCTTTTTTCCATGTTTATTCTTAATGCTTTCGGACTTCTCTGAATATTTCTCACTTTTGGTACCATTAATGCCTTTTATTTATGTCATCCAGTTCTGATATTTACTTATATTTTTACCTTGATTATTCATAATTGTCCTCTACAAGTACCACTGGAAATACAGGGGTTGTTGCAATCAGGTGGAATTTACTGTATGTTCTGACTCCATTGCTTACAAGCTGTGTGACTTGTGTAAAAAATTAATAGCCCTAAAGGCTTAGAATCCTTACTTATAATTTAAAATAATTGTTTCTTCCTCATTGAGTTATAGAGTGGATTAAGTAGGGTATGCAAATTAACTGTTTTGCACCATGTTCAGGCCATAGGAGTATCCCCTAAATGAAGGCTTTCATTCTCATTTGGTTTGAGTTGCATGAGGCATACAGATAAATCTGAATCAATAACATTCAGGTGATTATGACAGTGATTTCAGTACAAGTCCGCTTTCCCCCATTTTCTCCCCTTTGATCCCATTTGTCAGCCTTGTGGCATTCTTCTTCAGGGTGTCAGTGACTTAGTGTTGTTCTCAGTTATCTTGATCTTATGATGTTCTTGTGCTTTTACTCATAGGGACTGGGACCTTGGCTCCTAATTGTTTTTTTTTTTTTCCTAGTAGGGTAGTAAGTGCAAAATTAGTATTTAGTAAATATATATTGATTGTTCAGTAGATTGATTTAGAAAATGCTAAGATTCATGAGCAAAATGCTTGCCTTAGTTTGGAATAATGTGTGGCTTTGGGGATTGAGGGTCTAGGAGTAAGCTTCCTTTAGGGACTAGGGGTTCCTTGACTGGCAGACTAGGCTAAACATCATTTATAGATTAGAAACAAGGAATTAAAAAGATCCTAGGCTCCTAGCACAGGAGAAACTCAAGCCAACCTTGCTGTGGTCAAAAATTAAAGAGCATAATCATAACTTGAGTGCATTTTGTAGCGTGCACATTTCTAGGCCAGGCCCTTGCTGCCCCCAGAGCGTCTGAGACTGTATATCTGACAGGCTTGGGGATCCTTTGGTTCTCTGACCACTCTCTGAGAAACATCTGATCAGGGAAACACAACCATCAGAGTAACTTTGTGTAGCTCTTTCTTTAGTAAGGCTGTTTCCTCGGAATTCCAGTATGCAAATTAGTGATATCCAAGTAGGTATCAAGAACTCTTTGCTAGGTACAAACTGTGTCCCCAAACTCAGTGTCTTTGAATCCTCCTTCTCAGCATCTCTCCCTTACCCTGCCCTTCTGAGGAACAGCTCATGCATCCTCTGGCTTGAGATTACAAGACCTGGCAAGGGGCACTGTGCTTTCCTGGGCCCCTTTGGCCCCTGAATGAGAAACAGCTGCCTTCCAGCCCCTCCCCTGCTCCCTTAGGCTGGTTACACAAAACTCCTGCTGTTCTGCAAGCCAGGTCTCAGCTCTCCCAGCAGTCTGGCCTCTGAAGCATTTCATATTTGGTTTTTAATCCCACTGGACAAAAGGCTTCATCAGGCCAGGCCCCCTCCCCTGGGCCAACGCCTGCCATTGTGTCACTGATTGTCTGTCCTAGGGGAGGAGGGTGGTAATTGCCTGCCCTGACTAGGAGACAAATACAAGGCGGTGTGTCTAAAACCCACAAGCTGGGCATGATGGAATCCCTGGGCCTACACAGGACTTGCACATCTCCATCATCTGGAATTTGTGAGAAATGCAAACTTCTCAGGCTCACCTAAATCTTTTCATTTACTCCGGAGGTGCTGCTCAGGCTCAGCCGTCCAAGTGTTTTGAAATGTGTGCACCTTTGAGGATCATTGCTTTTATCGTGTTTGTTTGATGTTCATCAGCAGTTTTGTTTGGGTTGGAAACTTCATTCTGGAGAAGGGAAAGCTGCTGAGGACTTCACAGAACTCCACCCCTCCCTCCACCACATAGGCACAGTGTTCTTTGGAAAGTAAGAGTGTGGCGCTTTGGTGTGGCCAAAAGCCCAGGAGTCCTTGGAGGGACAAGGATGTGCAAGCAAGGGCCAGGAAGCCCAAATCTGTGCCTTGGCCTCTTACATCACATGGGCCTGGGAACTGCACCTGGTGTGGCAGGAAAATAGGGCTCAGTTTTTACAGCCCAGGGAACAAAGGTGACTTCACACAGCAGTCCCTGAGAGGGGAGGGCTGGAAGTAGTTCCTGCGCACAAAACAGATGTGTAAAGATGGGTCAGTCATATTAAATCCAGAGAATACTGTCTACAGATGTCTTTCCTGGCTCAGGAATTACCATATTTAATTGTAAAATTCCCTAGCTCATATCTTCTACTCCAAGTAATAGTTATTTTAGCTGGAAAAGGGAGAAGATAAAGTATCTTTCAAATTACCAGATTTGCCTTTGATTCTGCCTCTAGGAGAAAGTGTGATCTTTTGTTAAACAAATAACTTGTTTTGGTTATGAAAGGTGAGGCCTGCAGGGCATAGCATGAAAGAAAACAAATTGTTCTGCATAAGATATGATTGAAATTTTTGATGTAAATGACAGCAGAGTAGTTGAAAGAAAGGACTATGGAAGGGAAAAGACTTTGCTTTCTATCAGAATGCAAACATAAGAGAACAGCAATGGACTCCAGGAATGAGCAGAAACTTCAGGCATCAGATTTCCTGTTTCACAGAAGGTAAAGCAAGCATTTGATCCACTCTACAGACAGCCCTCACATATGAGGATTCAACTTAACGGTTTTTCTGTGTTGCTACGGCGTGTAAGCTATACACATCCAGTTGAGACTATACGTCAAATTCTGAATTTCTATTGCTTCCCAGGCCAGCCTGGTGGTGTGCATTAGTATACTCTGGGAATGCTGAGCAGTGGCAGCAAGGCACAGCTCCAGATAGCCTTGCCATCACCAGGGGACAACTGACACTCCACATTGTACTGTGCTGCTCAACTGCAAGATTTGACAAGTCAAGTGGATTAAACACATTTTTCACTTACTGTATTTGTCACTTGAAATGGGTTTACATAACTCCATCCCAAGCTGATGAGCACCTGTGTCCAGATCTCCCGGGATAGTCCAACTAAACTGTCATTGGCTAGCGTAGATCCTTGTTCACGTGATAATATAAATTAAAACTGAGGCACAAATTTGCAGGGAAAAAATGTTTTTATTGGAAAGTAAGAAAAAGTGGTAAGAATCACTAATTTGAGGAGCTGACAAAGATCAAGCTGGGCCCTTAGCAAAGGAAAGAAAGAGAAAATAAGGAAATAACTGGCTTGAGCGTGTGGAGTGGCCACGTGCTGATCAAGTTCAGACTGGCCCATAACAGAGGACCAGGGGTCACTTTTACAGGGAGCCATGCTGGGCTGGAATCTGCTTGATCGTTATTTTAGTCTTGGTTTTGCAGTTCCAGAAGATTCCTTATGGATTGAAAGGTAATTCAGTTCCCATGAGATGGTTGTTCTTGCTTGGAAGAGTGATTGAATCATGGGGTGGCTTGCAAGGCTCAGCTTTTCCTAAAAACCTAGGTGCTACAGGGCTAGTACAACATCTGGTGACTTGTAGACATTGCTCAAGGAGGACCTGGAGCTGCATGTTGTAAAAGCTGATAACTGGAAGCCCCTGTAAACCCTGAAAAGTACTCTAAATCCTCTTACCTTGGTGTCCTCAATCTGGATGAGATAGAGTAGATACATTTGGAGCTCGTAAATCTTGTGATACACAAACTCCCAGAACGATGAACACGCCTACCTGCAGAGCTGAGCAGAGATCTATCCCAAAGCTTTACGGTAATAAATGAGGCGGAAAATGAGGGCAGAGATGCCAAGCTTTACCCTGCTTTTACTTCCCACTGGACATTTGCAGGGTCAGCCTCTAAGATCCTGACTGCCTCAAAAGAAAAAGGAACTCATGCTTTTAAAGTAACAGGTTAAGGGCCCAGGAGTTTGTTTCTGTCCCTATGGGGACCTTTGGTTGTCAGAACTGTGGGTTACCCTCAGTTTTACTTTATATGCATAAGCTCCCAGAGGGCTAGGGCCTCATTTCCTGGCTTCTAGACTTTGCAAGAACTTGGTAGTAGGTGTTGATGTAGAAAGCACTAAGGAGATACTTATTGGTGGGAATGACAATACAGGAAACAAGTCAAGACATGGCACATGGGAATAAATGGTTAATTCCTAAGTTTGAATTAAACTGAAAATATAGGTTGTAAAATGATAAATGCCATCTCAGAATTGTGAGTTCAAAGGAGGGTGTCTCAGTGTCTGCTAGAACAGGAAGGGTGCTAATGAATGGGTAGAAGTCAGCTAGTCCTAGAGATGATTAGTGAGCCCCAGAATACATAGAAGAGCCACAGAAACAGAAATAGGCTCATCAATTCCTCTGCAAGTGTCCTTAGTCAACAGGGAGCAGTAAACATAATAACTAATCAATCAAATAATTACTGCATACTCATCCAGTGCCAAGAGATATAGGTGGAGGGGAGCGAGAGATTCAGAGATGAATTAAGACAGAGTTACTTGCCCTCCAGGAGTTGTGTAGAAAGTAACTAACAGGGAGAATACATAAA
The DNA here is from genome assembly GCF_012274545.1 of Fukomys damarensis. Taxonomy (NCBI): domain Eukaryota; kingdom Metazoa; phylum Chordata; class Mammalia; order Rodentia; family Bathyergidae; genus Fukomys; species Fukomys damarensis. The sequence continues at coordinate 39,499,474 of NW_022900942.1, read as the reverse complement.
TTTGAATTCACTCTCACACCTTGCTCACCAAGGCTCACATGGAGGCAATAGAAATTAGAAATAACAGGAGTGAAATCAAAAAAAAGGGTGACAGAGTGGAGCCAAACACAATTCTCAACAGAGGATGCAGTTTTAGACTCTTGAAAAAGGAACAGTTTGAACAGTTTTCTAAACAGATGAGGAAGGCAAGGGTATGGCTGGCTTATGAAGTGGGACTTCGGAGGGGCAGGAGACCAGCTTGGGAGGACCTGCATCAGATCAAATGGGCTTTCTAGGAGCTTCTAGGATGCTTGGACACAAGCAGCTGGTAGAGGCCATTAAAGAGTATGAAGATGGAGAATGATAATGAAGGTAGTGTTTAGAAAGGCCACTGCATGTTGAAAGCAGAAAAGGGTCAGGCCCAAGGCAGAGACATGGCCGGCCACTAAGTATTCAGGACAGCTTTCCCTGGGATCTCCTCCAAGGGAGGACTCTTCACAGCCTTTGTGCCTCACTGAGGCCGTGGTGATGTGTGGCTCACCCATGCCCTTGCACTAAGCCGGTCCTCCCACATTGCCAAGTGGGTAGCAGTACACTGACAGCCTCACTACTGCCTTGCTCCTTGCTCTCAGCTTTTCCCATCCACTGCCTGACTCCTCCTAGAACCTTCCCTCTCAGGGGGACAGCCCACCTGATTAACCACTTGAGTTTACTGGAGTGTCACTTGTTTGCTTACACACTGACTATCCTGAGTGTCACTCAGGCAGGTGTCATTTCAACCGGTTGATTCTTGTACTGAATAAATTTGATAAAATTGTTTTTACTTCCCATTATATTTTTTTATAAAAAGTAATGAAAAATGTAATTTTTCTTCATCCTCTATTTAAATAATTGGACTGGTGAGTGGCTAAGTTTGAAATAAAAATTTGCCAAGTAAAAATAGAGGACTCCCACAAAATTTTTTTGTCCTGTGCATACTCAATCTAAAGAAATATTGCTTGTGCATCTGAAATTCAAATTTAACTGATAGGCCTGTGTTTTATCTGGCAACTCTATATCCCATATCCCAAGTAATCTCACTTTAGAATTACAGGTCCACCTTGTACAGTTCTCCAATGTCCCTTTCTCATGTGAAGGTCCCGAGGCCCCTAAAGTTCACCCAGCACAGCTAGAGCGAATTTATGACTTCTAAATCAGCTTGGTGTCCATTTGGCAGCCTGTCCTCCAGAACATGGGATGGATTTGTTAAATGCATTGGCTTTTCTAGAAGTCTAAGGGTAAAAACCCTTAGTGGAAAAATATATAAGAATGAAAATTCAAGTGCTATTCGAATGAGAATTTATTATGTTCCTGAAGCCTTCTTGGAATTGAGCAGATTTCTCATGGCCTGCTCTGGAAGCCAAGGAAGCCCCCTTGGCTTTCTGACCCATCCAATAATCAATGCTCTATTTGGCCGTGAACAGCAGTCCTTTCTGTTAGAATAATACCTTGTACTTTTCAGAGCACATCCACAGGCATGGTTTCCTAAATCTTTATAAGCTTTTTTCTTTTAATTGTAGACGGTATTTATATACTTCACATGTTTCCAATTTGGTTCCTGCCACCAAGCAAAACAGAAAAGTTTCTACAAACACTGAATTACATTTCAGCTCTTTATAAACACACTGCAGTTAAATTTTTGTTCTTATCTTTTTTCCTTTTGCTCTCCTTCGTGTTTTTAGAATGTCGTACCTTCTCCTCAGTTCTGCTCATCTAGCACACATCTGTTTTGGCATCACTGTTATCAAAGAAAGGTTGTTTGATTTTTAAAACCATGAAAGGGAGGTGCTTGGAGTTCCCACAGGTCCAGCAGATTCCACTATTGCTGGAGCTCAGGGCTGCTTAGTCCAGGGATTTCTTTGTCTCCTTTATCTCCACCCCTCAGTGTCCTTAGGGTTCCTTAGTCCTCTTCTTTCTGGTCTGGACTCTCCGAAGACTCTCAACAACCATGGCTTACCCACTATTTCGAACGGTTTTATTGTCATAGTTTTTTTTTGCTTCTCAGTATTAATCTGAGAAATTCTAGGTAAACAGCAATACTATTTATCTATTTGCCAGGTGAGTAAAGAAAAACCAGAACAGTGAACTTACTAAGCACCAGAGCAGGATGTGACAGGCGTCTGTCTTCAGTTCTTCAGTTTCTGCCCCACTTTGGTTTGGCAATGACCTGTTCTTAGCAGCTTCTCTTCATGCTTTACTCACGATCTGTAAGGAGTTATTATATTCCTGTCTGAGCTACTTACATCCATAATTTTTTCGCAGCTCTATGTGGCTATAATTTGCTCAGCATCCATTTTTACTTCCTCTTTAAGAATTTTTCCTTGTTAATTTTTAAGTTGTTTGTACAGTTACATGAAGGATCACTAGAAGGCAAGATAGGTTCCACTCCACAGGCCTTGTTGGATGTGCTGGAAACCAGAAGTGCTGTGGGTCACTACGGAGCAGCCAAGGTTATAGGTCCCTGTTCAATCCAGGTAGTCTTTGATATGTATTTCTTCCCTCAGTGAATACCGACATACAAGGGAAAAAAATGCGATCTAAAAACAGAGCATGTGTCCTTCGTTTTGACTGAAAAAAGATGAACCAGGCTTTCTGAAGGGAGGTCAGCCTTCCTTCTTATGATTGGAACCCCATGATCTGCTGATAAATTAGCAGCATTATGTTCATCCATCGTGAATCATTTGCTTCTAAATCTTTTATTAAATGTATATATTTTATTTCATAATCAATATGAGATTATTGTGTATTCTAGTCCTAACAAAACTAAGAGACTCTGCCTTCCGTACGTAGCCTTCATCTAATTGCCTTTCTTACATGGGGCAGAGAAGCACAGTGGACAATGCAGGTGTTTGGCCTTAGGCTTCATGATGCTCATGTCCCTCTGTGCAGGCGGGAACAGGGAGGACAGATGCATTCCTGAGATCAGTGTGACAGCTGGCCCTCTTTTCCAGACTCAGGTCTTTAAAGGCTTTGTGTTATTTCTTGGAAAGTATTGCAAGCCTTACATTTTCTGACCTATCCACATCAATTCTAAGGCACAGATATATGCTAAGTGATGTTTTGATTATCTGTCATTTCAGATTATCTGCCATGGAGTCATCGATGTATACAGGGACTTGTGCAGACACACTTCTCTCTCTAGGCATAGCCACAGAGATCCTGCTGGTTTGCCCCCACGCTCTTGGACAGGCTGTGCGTGGCACATTTCCAGCATTCTCAAGCCTTGCTCCTGCAGTTACTTGTTTTCCTCACTGGCCCATGGCTCCTGGATCCTTTCTCCTCCTTTTTGTAATGAAGCTGCTCCAGTTTCAAAATTCTTTCAGGTCCCACCTTCAGGAGTATCCCTTGCCTGTTCCTGCATTTGAGCTTCCTCGGTCATCTCTAATACACCTTTGGTGAGACACACGTGACACCCAGCTGCATTCAAGTTCACACTGCCTTACTTGCTGCACGTCATCCATTGCCAAATTCAGTGTGAAGCCTCTCTCTGCTTATTACCTCTCATTTGTTCTGACCTTTATATTATGCTATGCTTGCTCCAGACAAGTGCAGGATCCTCTACGCATATGAATGCAGGTTCCAGTGTAGGGCAAAGCAGTAGAAAGTTCTGCCCTTTCATGTATGCTTCAGCTCAGCTCTGGCTTTCATTCAGAAGAGAACAGGATGGAGGCTGGGAACCATAAAACAGCTTTTTACACAGACACTGGGAATGTCCAAAGCCCCTATTGCAAGCATGCATAGGTTACCTGGTCAAAGCTGAGCAAATCTTGAAGTGTGAGGAAAAAAAATACTATGACAGCCGTACTGCCTTCATTGCCGTGCTCACTGAGGTGACTTACGGCATGACCTTGCTTATTCTTGTTTAGAAAGGAGATTCTTGTCATTGTTCTTCTGTCTGCCAGCCAATATGGGGTGGAATGGATGGGAATTGTCTTCCCAGACATTCCTGAATTCAAATAAGCAGATCAGTCCCCACTCTAAGTTTCATTGTTTGTTCCTTTGGAAAACATGAATACTCAGATCCCCTTACACACACACACACACATACACACACACACACACACACACACACACACTCTATGCCTCAATTACATAATGCCTGGAGCTGACAGTTGTGGCATGCAGGAGCCATACTGAGACAAATGTGATGAAGATGAACTGATCCCATTTTTAAGAAAATGAAATAAGCTCTTTAAAACTAATAATCAGGCTCTCTTTTGGCTTGATACACACTCAACTGTCGGTTTGAAGAATGAGATCCTGATGTGACTTCTCACCAATGAGTGATTCTCTTGGTAATTTAAAAATAAACCCAGCCTTCTCATTGCTACTTTCTAAGGAATTAAGTATACAGAATAGACAAATGAGAGACCTAGGAAGGACTGCTTCTGCAGAGCCCACAATTCTCAGCTGGCAGAGTTCAGGCATGTGAATGAGCCACAGAAATTGTACTCTCCGAAGTGGGAATCCAAGGTGAGGAGGCAGAAGTCATTCTATTGAAATTGAAAGTCTAAGCCCTTCTTTTCATTTGCACCCCCAGAAGATTGACACAGGCTGATGTGCAGATAGAGGAAGAAGAGCTGGCTTCAGGATGATAAACTTTGGTGCTGCCCTTCAGCCCACACTGGCATTTGTAGCATCTTCTGGATTTTCACCTCTTGTGACAGGGGATGTGGAGAAGTTTAAGCATGGCCCTACTGTTAGGAATCTTTTATTCTCTTAGGAGTCCAGTCCTACACTGGGTAGGATGAGCTTCCAGCCCTAGGGATGACGTCAAGGTTGAGGGAAATGTACAGTATAACGGGATATCTACTCTCCCTGAGGTTATAACAAGGGGTTGAGGCACAGTGATCATGAACAGAAGTAGAGATTTGAGATTAAAGATTATGATAAGTACTCTTTCCAGTACAGCTTTGAAGGGTACCTGTGTAAGCACAAGGGGAACACTTACTGAATGAAGTGATGGATGAAAGAAGGAGGGATCAGATTGAACATTTGCTACATACTCTGGAATGGCACAGAGGCGTGTGTGTATTAAACCTCTTCAGAAAGAATAAATGGAGAACAATCATAATGATTCACGGCCTTTTACTCTGCAGGTGTCAGGGATCTAGCATCCTGTTTTGTGTATACTACACTTCATAAGGCTTTTGACCTCTATTTTCTCATTGCTCCAAAGGACATGATCAATATGGCTGACAGATCATTTCCAGTTTAGCAGGTGTGGACCCTAAATCCACATGAATTGACTTATCCAGCTTCTCATAGATAATGAAAAGCAACTCTTTTGTCTCAAATTCCAGAGAGTTATCCAGCATGATGACCACCTGGCTAGACCACGTTGGTGACATGGTGCTACTTCTGCAGGGCAGTCCAAGCTGTACAGCATGTCTTTTGCAAAAGGAATATTTGAAGTCAAGTACGGCCTGCTTTTAACACTCTTTCTGCAGTGGCTTAAGGAAATTGATCAGTGTCTGCTCTCCTTGGGTCTGGGTTGTTTTCTTGTTCTCCAGGATTCCTCTTTATGCTAAGACATTTCATATCTTAAAATATACTTCTTTATCTTGAGCCAGGTTTCACTAGCTGGAATAAAGGAATTGTCCTCGGTTCTCCTGGATGGTGTCCAGGCAACTGGAGTAATGACAGAGAGATGGGAATGAAGAAATAGCCCAACTTTCATATTCTCAGTTCTCAAACCTGCCAAGGGCTTTGCAGAATTGTAAAAAGTATTTTATAGCATAGAATGTGTCAGGTTCACTGGTACTCGATCTTGGCAGTGCATTTAGAATCACCTAGAGAGCTTTTTAAAATGCCAATGCTAGAGCCTCACCACACTCCAGGATTCAATTTCAATTGGTCTAAAATAGGTCCTGAGAATCAAGTGCTTTTAAACAGCGTCTGACTTATCATAATATAGAGCCCAGATTTGGCAATTCGGATTTGTCCATCCTTAATATAAAAATAAGGAAGTTGATACCTGCACAGTTTAAAAGCAACTGCCTTATATTAATTATATAATGCTGGTTTAAAGTTTCCTCAAAAATTTGTAGTTTACCGTGATAAATATTTATTTCTTTTAGGTATTCTTTGGGTCAAGAATCTATAGGGAACCTAGCTGAGTGCTTCTAGCTCATAGTCTTATGAGTTTACAGTCAAAGGAGATATTGGCCAAGGCTATAGTCATGTGGTAGCTTACTGTGTCTATTGGGTCCCCTGCCAGTGTGGCTCAATCACACACTGGCAATCTAGAATTGACTTTGGGCAGAAAGTTTTCAGTTCTTCACCATGAGGATCTCTCCATGGGACTCTTTGAGTCTTCACACACAGCGTAGCAACTGGATTTTCTTAGAGCACGTGATCTAAGGAAAAAGCCACATGTTTTATTATCTAGTCTTAGAAATCATATATATATATCTCTACTGCCATGGTCTGGTCACTAGAATGGAATCACCAAAGCTATCCCTACTCAAGGGAAGAGGGACATGCCTGCATCATTTCAGAGGAATAGTGCCAAAGAATTTGTAGACATATATTAAAACCATGCGAGGACAAAGTCATGCAACTCTTTTTATTGTTAGAGCTACCCATCTCTTTACTGCTAGTTCAGTGCTCATCAACTAGTCTCATCATTAATTGATTGATTGATTCTAAATATGGAAATTCCCATAAATATTTAAGATCTCATCAAGGACTCTCTTCCTATAAACAGGCTGGTTCATCTGCTGAGAAAGGTCCCGCATTTGTTAGGCATGTGACCATCTCACTGTGATTCACTTCAACTTAAGCGCCGCTTTTCACCTATTAGAGTCCTCTAAAGGATCAGATTACCTTGCCAGTGGAAATATATGAGCTCCTCGTGTGATATACCATAACTGCAACAGCACATCATATAATTTTCCCCGAAGGCTTGTTGCAGCCTATGTCGAGTCATTTGTATTTATGACAGCTTGGGCGTGATTTACTGCGACCTCACTTTGATAAAAGCCATTTAAAGCTCATAAATATGGGTGACATGCTGCCTTCCTGGCTGGTGTTTTTAAGGAGACAGATTTGCATTGCCACTCAACTTTCATTGTTCAGGAAAGAAAAAAACCAAAGGAAAGAGCAAAAAGGAAAGAAAGTGGGGGGAGGAAGGTGTACGAGAAGGACAGAGAGTGGACAGGGACAAATGAAGGCCATTGCATTAAGTCGTGGGAGTCAGGATCCTTGCATGTGCATGTGCTCACCTCTGGTCGTTTATTGACTGCAAGGGCCAGGATCTGTGAAGGGCACCAGCTCAGAGGGCGGGCCTGGGGAAGAACACAGGAGTGAAGAGGTCGCCAGACGTCAAGGGCCATTTACCTCCTCCTTTAAAAGCATTGTTAAATCACCACCAAATTACAGTAAATTGTCAATTTTTATTGGACAGGGAAGCCCTACAGCTTCATTCCATATATACAACACAGCTCTCCAGAGAGATTTTCCACAAGGTGGAGTAGGTGACTACCCTGGTTGTAGGATGTGTGGACACCAAACTAGGTCTTCCCCAAAGTATCTCACAAGCACCCTGGAGTACATATCACCCTATCATTATAAGCCACCTTTTCTTCTTCTTCTTTTTTTTTTCCTTTGGTTGGGAGATTTGTCTAGGCTGCTGATTCCAGACAGGAATTGTCTTCACATCCCCCATTAACAGATAGATTTATTGGGGCTAGACCCGAGGGTGCCAGAAGCAGGAGGAATATGAAAGGAAGCTGGAGAGACACCACAAAACAGACACTGTTCTAATTCTGTGAGTGGGCTTTGGTCTGACTGACCTGCTTATTTCTTGCTCTTGTGTCCTATATGAATAAAGGTACCATTATAGATGTGGCTCCTAATTTCTCACATGGATTTTCATCAGCTGCTTATTCAAAACAACTGGACAATGCTGACATATCAAACTATCAGCTGAGAGCTGCCTGAGACCTTGGAGATCTGTAAAAGACCCTTCCTTCTACACATGAAGAAGCTAGGACCAGCTAGAGAGACAGGTGGGGTCAGGTGGGTCGGCCCACAGCCATCCCAAACCTGGTAGACCCTAGGGAGCTAGACTTTTAGTTGACTTTCTTCTTTCTCCGGGGCCATTGTGTACACATGAGGAACTGGGGCAGGGGGTGCTTAAAGAACAGGTCACTAGGCAGCGCTGCAGTGGGAGAGATGTACAGATGCCTCATTCTGGGAGCCTGGAAGCAGCTTTCATTCCACACACATCTCCTTTTATGACGCATGCAATGTTTTATCAAAAGAAGCAATTTTGTCAAACACATATGCAAATATACAATCACATCCTACCAGAGTTAGATTTTTTTGTTCCCATTAACAAAGAGCTGGAAGGGGTCTTCCAGTTCCCCAAGTGAACTATTGCACTCACTGCAATTTCATTTTACAGATGGGAAAACTAAGTCTCAGGGGGATGATGTGCTCATCCAAGGAGGGACAAATAAGGCTAGTGACAGAGCAGGGGCTCTAGTAGAATTCCTCTGACACCAGTCCTTCAAGATCTTGCCTGACAGCCATGCCCACCCAAGCCAGCTGCAGTCTTCCATATCCCCATGTCTCTCATAGTTCCTCTTCCTGGAGTTCTTTATGGGCTGTATCTCTCCAGTGAGGTGGGACACCCTTCAAAGGCAGACAAATGGAAGCTTGAGGTACTGCAGTTTCATGGGAGCAGAAGGGGAGTCATGCTTCACTCACCACAGTGCCTACCAGAGCCTGGGCACATAAGTAAACAGAGTATCCTGGTGCACCCTCCCTGACAGTGATCCAGGGGTCCAGGAGCAACTGACACACCTCATCCCCACAGTGCCTTCCTCAGAGTGTTGTCCCCAGCAGACAGAGGATGGTATTTTTCACAAATTAAATATTTGTTTAGGTCCTGTTGATCTCTTAAGTTCACAAATTATTTTTGTCTTTGATCCAGATTTCTATTTTTCCTTTTTCCAAAAGCTTAATTTTCACTCCTCTCATTTTTGTTGTTGTTGTGGCCTTTGGCGTGTGTGTGTGTGTGTGTTTGTGTGTGTGTGTGTGTGTGTCTATGTGTGCTGTATTGTTTATTTTATAATACACTATGTGCAGCTGTGTGCTGTTTGATTTGTAGTTTGTCCGAGTGCTGGAAGAGGAGCCCCTGATGCCCCTATTGTTCCTCCCTAGCTTTACTGTTACCTTCTCCTTTTTTCCCTCTCCCCTCTCTTCTTTCTGTCTCCTCTTTCTCTCTTCCCTACTTTCCTCTGCCCTGTCAGTCTCTGTCTCTATGTCTTTGTCTCTCTGTGTGTCTGTCTCTCTCTTTCCTCTCCAAAAACAAAAAAACTATTAGGCTGCTGCTACCACACTTCTCTGACTCAGAGAGACACTTCCTGCTCCTCATTTTCTCACTCAGTGGTCTACACTTCTGGAAGCTGTCCTGTGCGTGGACATGTGTGCAACCTGAGTCTGTGTGGGGAGGATAAGACAGAAGTTAAGAGAAGTTCTGCTGCCTGCTCAAAGGGGCACAGATCACAAAGCCAGGGCCCCTGGGATGGAAGCAGGTTGGAGGACGCCCCAAGGCCTCCGCTGTTAAGCCTATAAGGGAGGAGAAAACATGGATTTGGCCCTGTAGATTCTTCCCATCAGCCAGCGCAGCAGGTTAAAAGCACCAATCAGCTGGACAGCTCAGCAAGGCAGCACATGCTAAGCGAATCCTAAAGAGTTGTCAGTAATTGATGTTCCCAGATTCAGAAGAAGAGATTGCTGGAAGGTAATGCTGCCCAGGGAGGCTTTACAAGTACATACGAATTTCCTGACCTAGAGCAGCAGGGGCGCTGAACTGGCACAGGGCTGGTGGACACAACCTAGAAAGCTTGCTTTCAGATATGATGAATATCCACACTTGTCCCTGCAGCTAGGAAAGAGATTGACTTTGTGGAGAGAAAAGTCTTAATAGAAATCAGTGAGAAGTAAGTTTGGGTCATGTGAGGAAGAACTATTATTTCTGAATAATATAGAAGAGTTATTGGGTATGCCCCGCTATTCCCTTTTTCTGTACGAATATGGCTAGAAAGTTCATTTGTAGTGATTAGAGAAATGACAGATATTCTGTTTTCTTCAAAACTGACAAGAAGTTTGGCTGAGTGTGGTTATTGTCCTGTGTGGTACTGTTTCTAAGTTAGCTTCCACCCCCCAGGGTTAAATGCCCCCACTGGCCCAGGGTTCCAGAGGCTAGAGCCTTTCCAGAAGTCTCAGGCAGCCATCCAGCTTTTCTCTACTCTCCTCATTACCCTCAGCCTCTTCAGAACTGCCTGACTGCAGTCATTTACACACATAAATTTCTAGGAAGTAGTAGGCCTCACACTTCATCTCATTAACCTGCATGGTGCCAGGAGGTGAATCCCCATTCAGGGCACCAAGGTGTTCTGTGTGATGCCCTTCAGCAGTCAGTCTCGGGTCTCTGAGGGACTAATTTCCCTATTGGTTTGCATAGTGCACTGAATTTGCAGGAGGAAGACTGGCTGAGCGACTCCAGAGCCATAGGGCCCCATAGGGATAGCCCATTTCCCCACATCCAGCACTGCCAGGAGCATGGTGCTTTCTGTCCTATGGCTCTAGGGACTTTTCCCCTGTGAAGCTGGCACAATGCTCTCTCCAAGGTTTGTTCCAGGCAAAGTCAGCCCCCCAACTGCTGCTTCCTTGTATCTGAATTCTCCAGTGAGCCTAGTTTTAATTAATTACCATCTACTCTGTACTCAAGAGGCAAACCTGCTTGGGGAAGTGTGGGAAGGGATAGATGGAGAAATTCAGCCGAAATTCTCAGGTTGCAGAACTTGTTGTTAGCGGGAATACTTGTTCCTGTGGTAAAGGAGGAGAGGGCATCCAGCTTAACACAAAGCTGCATCTAAATCTATCTTTTCTTATATGCTCAGTGCCTATCAGAGGGGAAGCCTCACTGTACACTAAACCTCCTCTTGGAGTCGCAGGTCTCCTCGTTTTTAAGAGTGATAAGAACCACATTTTTGCTTGGTACCAGGGCTATGCCCTTTATCTGCTCCAGTGTCTTCTCTCAGGGCCATGAGGTGACTTAGTGGGTAAAAACAGAGGTTATTAATCCAGGACACACTCCAAAATACATATTTTCAGTTCTATTTCTCACTTAATGTTCCTACATCATGATTTTTTGAGATGTAATTCATATACTATAAAATTTACCCTTTCGCCTATACAATTCAGTGGATTTTTTTTTAAGTATTGCAAATTGTGGAAGCATCACCATTATCTAATTCCAGAAAGTTTTCCACCTCCCAAACCAGTCCCATTAGCAGTCTTTCCCTGCTTCCCCTCACCCTGGACTTAAGACAGTACTAATCTATTTTCTGTCTCTGTGGATTTGCCTGTTCTGGATTTTTTCCTATAAATGGAACTAGAAATATATGCTCAGTTCCATTCTGAACCTGTGGATTGAAATATTTGAGACTGATAAGTTTTATTTGCTTTGTTTAAGTCTCTGGCGGTTAAATGAAGCCAGTGTTTGAACAACCTGGGCAAGACATGAAGTGTCTTCACATGGATACCTCATTTTCTGTTGTGAACAGTGTTCACTCAGGAAATGTGTTCTGAATGACAAAGCTTACATTTGAGGAGAACCTCTCAAAGCCTAATGTAATTAGGATGCACACGCCCCCGTGGATAATGATTAGCCCTAACTTCGCCAATTAGCTGTTTTATCAGTACTTTATGGAAATCTCAGTCAAAATCTATTTTAGTCTCTTCTTGTTCAAGTCAATAAATTGAATGAGTCTCAAGGACTGTTACTATCTCCCAGTTGGTATAGAACTTTTCCACACAGGGCTGTGGCTGGTATCTCATGAAAAGAGCTTCCCTTTCCAGAGAATTCAATCATGACAGGGATAGTCCTGGTCACCCAGAACAAATTAAATGAAGGGCCAGGCTAAGGCCTTGTGTATGTGCCAGGACCAAAACTGTAACAGTGTTAGAGTTGGGACATTGTGTAGAAGATTAAAAACAAGCTTAACGCTGCAGAGATTAGAAAGACACTGTTGAGGGTGAATCCACATGCTGTTTGTCAGGTCAGTTCGGTAGTCCAAGTCAGCTTCTCTACTCCCCAGGTGTCCTGTTTGCAAAAGAGCCAGTCCCAGGCAGGGACCTCTGAGGGGATGCCTGCCTGCCTGATGCCTTATACCAGTAAGGCAAACCTATGGCTCATGTATTGTTTGTTTTTCTTTTAAGACAAAAGATGCTAATGTAAGAGTTGTTCTTTCTAAACTAAAACCTAAGTATTCAGGTGTAATTGCAGTGTTGGCATTTGGAGATAAATAAATGGGTTTAGGGTTGCAGTTTGGGCCCCCATCTCTCAAAGGTGTGCCTTATACATTTTTGCATGGTGCTTGGCTGGTCATCTATCACATTAGTAACTGTCCTCTTCCTCTGTGGCTGCCAGGATGGACTGAGTCAAGAGGCAGCAAAGAAAACACTCAGAATGTAAACAGGGCCACCCAGTGAACACACAAACTTGGTGTGTGATTGTATGCACAAGTGGGCATGATTGGATGCAAACTCATCTCCAGGGCTGGGAAGATGAAACACAGTTCTCCTAATGGGGAATCAGATAGATATTTGTATACTGCCGTGTTCAAATTCCTTTTTGAGCCCCGAAAATGCATCAGGTGCTGTTGGGATAGAGCCGTGCACAGTACGTGACACATCCCTGCACTCCTGGGGTTTTACACTGAAATGTGTGGGGCAATGGTGATCAAACCAAGATGGACAATGAATAAGTTACATATATATAACAAAATCCTGGATGGAGATAATATCACAAAGTTCCGGGGGATAGAGAGCCAGAGAAGAGAGGATCTCAGAGCCATGGGAAGGGTCTAGCAGGAGAGGCTTTCTGATACATGTCAGGACCAACAGGAAGTTAGGGAGGGAGCAGGCAATATCCCAGGCAGGAGTATTCCACGCAGGGAAAGCAAGAGCAAAACCCTCCAGGGTTCAACCCTGGCTCAATATATTAATCACCCTGACTGTGTTTAAAAACTCTCAAGATCAGGCCCTACCATAGCTAAATTAAATTTCTACTGTATTAAAAGAACACCATGAATCAGTGATTCGAGGGTTGGATGATCCGTGTGGAGAGGTGGACAGCCAGTGTGTGTGTGTGAGTCCTGAAGCCCTACAGGACGGCAGATATTGTTTTAAATATTGGAAAAGAACTAGGAAGTTTTGGAGAAACAGATGAGATGAGCAGATTAGCACAAATAGGTCTGTGTGCTCTCTGGATGTATCAACAAAGGCTGGGCCTGGCATGCAGGGAAGCTGTCTTTACTTAAATAGAAGTACTCAGAGTTAATCCCTGTTTGGTTATATATGTCCAAAGGAGACAAGTAGACGCATGGGCTGGAAGTCACAAAATTAGAAGTCCTCTGAATTTGGCATGTTTTAAATTTTCCTCTGACCTTTTAGATGGAGAGAATGAAATCACTTCTAGGTGCAAGTACGGGAAGGGCTTCTAACAGTCTCCTTTCTTCTTGACGAGGTAGTTTTTAAAATGCAAACACAATGAAACAGATGAGAAGAGTTGGCACATTACATTTCTGACAATGCGTAATCTCAGCTTGTCTGAGCATTGTCATTAGGAAGCCTCTTGATTATTCTGGCAGCTCTGGTTTCTAACTCCCAGCGGACAAAAAGAGGCATGAAGAGAATTATGTTTCTCCAAGGGTGGGGTCAAAGGTCATTCCATGCCTTGGACAGCTGGCTCTAGTCATGTTGAAGTGCTGTGGCCTCAAGTGTTACTAGCAGAATAGCTGATGGCCCTGTTGTCAGTTTCCGTACACTCACTATCTATTACAGATTAAGCTGAAATTGTGGATTCTCCAAATCAGGAAAGAAAACCTCCACCTGCTCTCCTCAATCTCTTGCATTCATGGCAAGCCCCTGATACTGTAGCTTTGTAAAGGCCACAGGCGCACAACATGCTGTGTCCCGAGCAGATGCCTGTGCCACAGCCACCCCAAACTGCTGCTAGGAAAAGGAAATTGGCGCAGGGCCCATGTGCCCCTGTTGGCGATATATTAGTTAAATACCTCTGAGCATTTTAGGGAGTCCTCTACGATGACACTGCTGAAAAGAAAGACATCTCTGTGCCCTCACTTCACAGCCTCTGTTCTACTCCCAGATCCCACAATTCAATAACAATGGCCATGAACTGGAAGTTGAAGACTTGAGTTTTGTCTACCACTAACGAGCGCTGTGGTCTTGAGCAGGTGATTAACCTTTTAGAACTTCAATTCACTAATCTGTAAAATGAGAGGATTGGATTTGAAAATGCGCTAATGTTTCTTCTGGCAGCCTGAGCTGGGGCTGGGTCACCTGGTTGGCAGGGCACTGAAGTGTGAGTGAACTGGAGGGGAAGTAAATGCCTGCGACAGTGCCGTGGCTTTGCCAGGGCTGCAGGGCGGCAAAGTCTCTGTTAAGAAGTCTCTGCTATGAGGCAGAGTGGGAGGAAGTGAAGGACATAAGGAAGCAAACACAGACTACAGGATCAGAGAGGCATCTCCATCACCTCCCGATTGTATGGTCTCAAGAAAACAATTTGACCTCACTGAGCCTTAAATTGTTTTGCTTTGAGATGGAATTACTATGCTACTCAGAGAGATTATTGTGTGACATCAGTGAGATTTGTATAAAGCACCGGCACAAGTAAGAGCATATTAAAAGCCAGTTATTACCATTAACCACCCGTTCAACATTGGGTAATTATTATTTATACCTTTAGAGTTATTGGTTGGTTATCCAACCAATATTCCAATATCACATAGAACTCAGCAAGAAAAAGATTTGTTCCCTTGTTGTCATGTTCTATGGCAAGTGTTTCTAAACCAGATCTTCCCACATGGCTCTCACCTCCAACAGGGTGTCATTATTGGTGTGAAGGACCACACAATATTATCTGCAGTTTGGATCTGGAATGTTCCTCTATTCCCAAAATACTAGAGAAAACTCTATCCTAGACTTTTGACATACCAAGGAATTTGCATCCTAGGCTTTTATAGAGATTAAAAATGAACAAAAGACTCTTCTTATAGGGGGATAAGAATGCGCTGTCCTTCAAGGCAGCCAGAACAACCCAGCATTGTCCTAGGGCTGACCTAGGACATCAGGATTAAATCAAACCATGTGTTCCCTCCAGTCCCTGTGTTTTCTGTTCACCATGCCACAGACATTTGTCAGAGCTCTGTCACATTTGAGGACTATACTTGGTCTTAGAGACAAATGGAAACTCATAAAAGCCTATCCCCTGCTCTCAAAGAGCTCCCTGTCTCCTGGTAAATATTCAGAGCCTGTTTCAGCCCCAGGCAGGTGTGGCGGGTGTCCCAGAAGGCATGATGGGAGCTAGCTCTGAAGCAGGCTGGTATGCCCACATCTCCATCCTCATCATCATATGAAAGTGAGAGGAATTACCCAGGACCCAAGAGCATCAGGACAGCACACCCTGTGTGTTAAATAAGTAGCACAGAGATAGCTTGAGAGAACTGTTTAGAGAAGGAGAGTCTGCAAAAGCCTTCTGAAAAAGTGGAGTCTTCATGTGGATTGTGATGATATTCATAATCAGGACTGGCAGAGAAAAATGGGACGTTAAACTTCACTCAGGCAGATGAGATCTAGGCTGGGATCTTGTTAATGTAGAGAGAAGCGACTCGGAAAGCTACAGGAGTTGTAGGTAGGACAGAATAGATGAACTGTTAAAGGCCTTAAAATCTCAACTCTAGCTCTTCCATCTGCCTTTACCTCTTTTGCTGCAGTGGTCTTTCTTCTCTCAGTGTTAGTCTGCACAGTCTCTTGACAAGCTGTGTTTCACTTCAGGGAACTTCCTTTGTCTCTCTCATGGCCTCTTCCCTTTTTCACTCTCCCTTTCTTTCCTTCCACGTACACAGTGCCTGCCAGGCATATGCTGTGCTTCTTTCTTCTCAGTCCCAGTGTCTTCTCTGAGATGACGACATTTAAGAATCCTTCATGCATCCAGCATTGAATGAGTCTGACTTGCTTTTAGAGTCTGTTCCTCCTCCTACCTTCTTCATTTCTTGGACTTGGAATACAAGTGTCTCAAAGAAAACCTGGGCTTGGCCTCCCCAGGGACCTCCCAAGGCTGCTGAGCCTCATGCAGGCAGACCTACACTTGATGTTCCCAGGCTTTGCTCAGGGAGCCCATCCTCCTCTCAACTGCTAATGGCTGCCTGCCCTATGCCCCAGGTTCATGGCTCTCCACGCCCTCCCAGGTGCAGGCTGCTCTGGGAAGCTGGTAAGAGCCTCGCTTTGATCACATATACAATAACCTCAGTGCCAAGGCATCCATGCTAATCACTTTTGATTACAAATGGATTAAAAAGGACAGCAGCTGCACAGGGCGGCTTTGATTCAGGCCTGCTCAATAATGAGATGCACAGGCACAAGCCAGGAGGCTGCAGCCATCAGCTCTGCCCAGACCCCATGCATCCCTCAGAGCTCACTCTGGGGTGGGGTCTTCCCAGAGACACAAGCGAAAAAGAGACAACTTGCAACTTGAACTCAGTGCTCCTTATGTCTTTATCCTTATCAGATGCCTCCTATGGCCCAGCCACACCCTGTGCCCTTTGCCAATGGATTAGCCTTGTTCTGCACCATGGATGGAGGAAATGTAGCTGGCCCCTGCCACGTTATTGGGTGGCATGGTGTGAAGCCATGGGTTTCATGCTAGCCTCTCTACAGAGATAAATTCCAAACCCAGCTCCAGTGCAGCTAAATCTGCAGAGAGACCAGAGTCCAGTAGTTCCTTCCCTCCCACAAAGCATGTCCTTATGTGGTTACTGGTTTTATCAGAGAAGAAAAGATTGTAGTGCCTACATTGAGATCCTTCATATGTACATGTGCTTTCATCTGTGACCTCTATTGTGCCATTTTCCCCAAATCTTGTGACTTAGCCAGGATTTTGGGACTTTGTTTTAGAAATAAGGGAGCTAAAATATAGACGAGACTCCATACCAGGTCTGGTTCTATGGGAACCAGCCAAAGCTCTGTCATTGCCAGCCTCCCCTTCCCCATGTTAGAGGATGTCCTTAGTCTTTCTGACTATGGATTCGTGAAGACAATGACTGTCATGTGTGTCCATTTTTGTATACACACTGATACATTAATGGCTCCGTGGGATATGAGTAGCTGTGTTGGCAAAGTTGCAAGACTTAGGGAGATAAGAAGCATTCAGCACCAAAGCCAAGAGTTCTCTGGGCTGCTGGATTCACTAATAAATGTGACCTTGGTGTATTTAATGTTTGGCTAAAAAGAGTTTGAGAGAGCAATGGGAAATTCCCTGTTCTAGTAAAAGCCTCCATAGAAGAGCCAGTATTTCCAGCTACTTCCTGCCCACCTTTCCTTCAGCCCAGGAAGGCAAGTTGTGTCCCCCTTACACTGAAGCCACAACTCAAAACCACACCATAGCAGACTCATGGCCAAAGCCTTTCCACAGTACCATATCCTTTCATGTCAAAAGACTCCGAGGGTCCTGAGCTTGGAGGGTAGGTAAGGGAGATGAAGGCGTATGAGGTTTAACACCAAGCATTGCCTCTGTTAGTGTGATACGGGATGCTCTGCCTGTCAGCCAATTTAAGTGATCTACTTGGAGCGGATGATCTTAAACAGATAGGCTCAGGGATACAGCAGTAGTATGCTGTAACCAGCTTATACTGGTGGCACCCACTGAGCCGATCTATTCCCAACTCTGCAGTCAGTGACAGCAGATTGGTAACTTAAAACCATGAGTGATTCCACTATGGAAATTGGCTCCTGCTTCACATCAGGGCCTTTTTTTTTCCTCCTTAGAAAGCCAGTCATTAGGGCCAGGATTTAGCTCAGCGGTTTGGTGGCCTGCCTCGCAAGCGCAAGGACCCAAGTTTGATCCCCGGTACCAAAAACAAACAAACAAACAAACAAACAAAAAAACCCAGAAAGCCAATCATTAAATATTTTCTACAACATGACTAGTTAGTAAGTTTTTTCTCCCTTTGGCACTGTGGGCTCAGGTCTGAGAGACACACTTTGAGTGGGGCTTTTGTAAGCTAGATGGTGAAGTCAGTGGGAACCAGGTCTAGAGAGAAAGCATTGAAGGTACATGAGAAATTCTGCCTTGGGAGGCATGGAGACAGTGCATATTTTCAAGTGTATCAGGGGTCCCCCACTGGCAGGAGGACTAAGTAGGCTATCCTGTGTGCCCATGTGCAGGGCTGGAGAAGACAGGGAGAGGATGAATTGGAAATCCCCTGGGTTTGGTGTCTGGATCTAACTTTGCATCTGAGGCCTACAGTGAGTTGCTCCATCTGTTTTCTCTCATCTGTAAAATGGGGCTTCACGTTATTTATTTCACAGGAAGATCTTAGGGTAGAAAAAAGAAAAGAAAACCGTTAATTCTTGTTCCACAGAATTAGGGCACAAGTTTCAGTGAGGTATAGTTCCACTGAATTAAGGTGTTACTTGCCAAAAACTAATGCTGTGCCTCTAAACTAGTGAGTGCCACTTAAAAAATGCTCAAGCTGGGTCCCATCTGTCAGAGTAGTTGGAGAAGGGGATTCCTGCATGGGCAAGGGTGGGCAGGGCTGGATAATCCCTTCCATGTGAGGGCTTCTGAAGCCAAGAGAATGTCCCTGGGCAAGTCACTGACTGATTTTTTTGCCTCATTTCCTCTATCTGTCAAACACTCAGCCTAGACTCTGCACCGTCCTGTTTTCACTGTTGTTGGGAGAGTTAATTGATCATTACTTGAATGCTTTTAGGTCTACAGAGTAGAGCTATTTTTGTGAAATTCATACATCATCTTTTTTATTCTAATAGAGGTACTTTGTACCTTGAAATAAGGCAACATTCCTGCAACTTGATTATGGAGAACACTTGCCATTTTACATTCATTTGATTAAAGAAGGTAATAAAAGATAACTCTATTGTCAATTTTTTTGAACTTAATGTAGAAATGAGTTTGTATGACTTAGAATCAGAATGCTTACTATTCTAAGGGTTGACAAAAACCTTACGGTGACTGGGGAGCAAGGCTGTTGTTCTTGATTCTCACATGCCTTCCATTCATATATGGCAAAGGTGAATGGGCAGACACAGCTAGATACGGCTTCCCTACTCTGCTATCCCTCTTCTACTCCAGAGCCAGCCTTGCTTAATATAACTCCCCATGTAGCTAAGCATCCTCTGCCTCTCTCACCCTTGTTCTTTTCAAAAATCTGGCATTTCTTTTTATTGAAGGGCATAGAGACTCCAATTTTCCTTGCCTACTTGGAAATGAAGCACAGAAAATAGTTAACTTGGGAATTCTTGCACAGTGCCCATGGTGTAATTGATTGATAGTGGATGCCTTTTTAAAGGCAGGCTTAAGTAGGAAAGGATGTGGAAAGAAAAAGTAGAGCCATTAGTCTCTGCAAGGCAGTGAGAGATGAGGACATGGTTCCTGGTAAACACACACGTAGGCTTTGATGACTCAGTTTGTGCCAAAAGCTCTACCACTCCACCATTTTTGCTATGATATCAAACCCTCCAGTGCCAGGTAGGCTGTAGGTGATCCCAACCTGCTGTAATAATTTGTATATAACAATTTGTATGAAGCCGATGAGTGGAAGACCATTTATCACCTTTTCCAGATTCAGAAGCTGTCAGGCTCTGAGGAGATCTTTCAGAATTCCTCATATTAGAGGTGGGGAATATGAAGGGTCAATCAAGGATATGACTTTCCCACGGTCACACAACTGTTGAATTGCAACTGAAGAGTACATTGCCAACCCCTATGGTGAGCTCTTTACTTGGTCTATAAATAAAGGGCTAGACATACGATTACTAATGGGGTCTCAGACTGAGTTAGCAACTACTTCCAGTCCTGCTGATGTAGCATCTGTGTGTTATATTCACTGAGCTCCATCTCAGTGGGTAAAGTACAGTCAGACACTCCCCATCTGAGTCAGCTAGAGATTCTGGGCAGGTTTATCAAAAAATGTGTGGGTTGTGAGACCCACACGTGATTTCAGGAGAACAATTAATGTATACCTCATTTGTGAAAGAGGTCTGTGGAGACATAATCTACTGAGTTGGTTTGATGAAAAAGGGAACCTCTATTTTCAGCTAGGTCTGTGTGTGATCACAGAGTTGTTGAGAGTAAAATCACAGTTAGCATTGCCTTTTTAGAGAACTGTGGTTGGTTGAGTCAGGACTGTATGAGATGCAAACACACACATATGTACCCTAGCCAAAAAGAGTTATTGGTGAACCAGCTATTTCCCAAAGGCCCCATGTAATACAAGAGGGACAGGTTTTTAACAAGGTACCAGGGTGTGTGTGTATTCCAAGAAGCCAAGAAGGGCTGCTTCAGAGTTGTTGTTCTGGGAATCATGTCCTGTTTTCCCAGGATATTTTGTTTGCTTATCTGCTAGGAACATCTGCAGATGCTCTGGCAGATCCTGCGGAATATCTTCAATGACAGTACGAAAAATCAGTTTGGAACTGCCAGTTATCTTAAGTCTTCAAGGAATCCCAGGTCACACAGGAGGCCGGGACCCAATCCTTAGCACTTACAATGCCTAGGACAGTAATTCAAGAGCAAGGCCTTCTGTGTGAGGCATTGTACATTGGTTGTGCAAATAGTTTCCAAATAGTAATTCAAGGAGATTATTAATTTCAACCAATAGCAAAATGCATAAGCAAGTACATTTTACTTGATTCATTAAAATAAATTAGCAGATAACCTGTTTTGATATCTTCAAAAATACTTATTTTTTTTGTTTTTTGTTTTTTTTTTGGTACTGGAGATTGAACTCAGGTCCTTGCACTTGCAAGGCAGGCCACCGAACCACTGAGCTAAATCCCCGGCCCAGAAATACTTGTTTTGATGAAAAACTTAAGCAGATGTATTTGACAGACAAAGACTGCCTTTTACAGCTTTTGTATTATGAAGGCTATTTCTTACTAAGTAGAGTAAGGTCTCACTTTCGACTCCTTTTGATGAGCAGAGTTGTCTGTTTTCCCAGAGCCTTTTTTCCTGCTGTGCAGTTCCTTCATTCTGTCAAGGTCAACTCTGTCCTTGATACTTGTCCTCCTTGTAATTCCCATGCTATGTTGGATTCTCAGATAACATAATAGCATGTTTTATGCCTACAGTAATAAAGATAGCTTATTTAGGATTTCTTATTTTTCTGTATTGTCAAAAGTGCTCACTTAATGCCACAGGATGCAGTTAATCCCCTTCCCATTACTGATTACTCTTTTTTATAAACATTTACTATTGTTTGTCTTATTGCTTGTGTCTCTAAATGATGAAGACCTTTCCTAGGTAGGATATAGTGGCCTGTGACTACACTCAGGTTACTGGCACTGCCACATACATAGAGGAGTTGAGAATGAACATAGACTTTGGTTTCAAGTGGAATTGAGAACCTCTCAATGATAGCTGGATAACTTTGAATAAATTACCTATTTAATGTTGCCGAGTTTCTGTTTCCTCATTTGTTAAATGGTATAATTACAGTACTGCCTTATGAAATTCTTGAAAGAATTTAATGCCATGTGCTGATCCCTGAAAAGCATTTGTTAATGCATGGGGATTCCCCACCTCTGGGATAGTGCCTGGGACTTGGCATGGCCTCATTTGCTGGCAGGGAGGAAGGAAGGAAAGAAGGCAGAGCTGGGAAAAAAGGAAGAGAATAAACTTGTTTAAAGAGAAAATATGCCTCATAATATGTCCAATACTTACAGCAGTATACAGTACAGACTCCAGAGATTTAGCTGGATTCAGGAACAAAGAAGTTGCTTTTGGACAAAGTCAATTTGACTTCAGAAAAAATTTGAGGAGAAGATCAAGATGGCAGAATGCCAGGCGTGGTGGCGCACACCTGTAATCCTAGCACACGGGAGGCTGAGGCAGCAGGATCGCTGTGAGTTCGAGACCAGCCGGGACTACATAGTGAGTTCCAAGTCAATCTCAACTACATAGTGAGACCCTGTTGCAAAAAAAAAAAAACTGCCACCTGCCTTGCAAGCACAAGGACCTGAGTTCTATCCCCGGTACAAAAAAAAAAAAAAAAAAAAAAAAAAAAGATGGCAGAGACATTACCTTAGATCCCTACCCTGTGAGGTTGCCTAAGACTTTCGGGAAGAATGACTCCTACCTTCAAGGTGAGTCATCTGGGCATGGCTGGCTGTGGTTACAATACCCCTGGGGGCCAGGGATGCCTCTCTGATGAAGTAGGGAAAAACATCAGTCCATGAAGAGGTCATGGATGGCTTAGACAGAGAGCTAGACTCACTATGATTCCAAGCTATGTTCTAATTCCATTTGTCCTGTTATTGGCCTACTTAACCTTGGGTGCATAATTTAACCAATTTTAACCTCTGTTTGTTCAATGACATACTTGATAATAATATCATGAACTGTCAGTGTGATGATAAAGAATGCTGATAAAATAAAGTATGTGCCTGAGACAACAAGCAAGAGGGTGTCCCTAAAAATCATATTTTTCACATTTTAATTACCTAGAGGATACCTTGCCACTGTACTAAGGCTTATGAAAGTGCTACTACCTGCAACTACAAGGTTCAGCTAACACTGGGTCCAACATGGCTCTATCTTTTTTCGATATCCACCTGTAGTTGTGATTAATTGCTCCAGATTTGGCCTGAGGGACCCAGGTTCTCTGCCAAATTGGCTACACTGAGCAGAGCTTTCGACTCTAGTACTCAGATACTCTCTGAAGCAAGTACCTTTTCACTTTTCCATTCTCTACAACTGAGTGAGCCTTGCAGTATAAATCAATTTTCCAGAGATTCACCAAGGGGATGATTAGAAAGTTTTCATACTCATCTTGGAGCCAAGTGAACAGATCGCCTGGTCAATTTAACCAGAAATTCAGTAAATGATGAAAAGAGGAAGATGAGTGTGGATATCCTCCCAGCATCTCGCTTTGTGTAGTATATGTCTAAGGAGAGGAACTTCCTTTATAGGATTTTTCCAGGCTTTGGCAACAGCCCATGGATGCTTGCAAAGTTATATCCCAATTTCCTTCATAGAAAGACTTACAGTTTAGATTGTGCTCCTGAGATGTGGGATACCTCTGGCCCCTTCTTTTCCTGGTATATTACATGTGCTTCCTGAGCTTCACATGCAGATAGCAGACACTATTGTCTGCAAGAAGGGTAAAGAAAGGAAGAGAAAGCTTTTTCTCATGAGTAACTTGCAGCAAGTTTTAAAGGCTGTGTTCTGGAAATGAAGTGTTGACACACTCCCAGCTCCCTCCTCTAAGGGATAATTGCCTTGGTATCTTTAAGTAGTGAGCTGGTTAGCCATCTTTCTCCAGTTAATGCTGTTAGCACTTGGAGTGGCTTGCTTACCTATGGAAAGTCCCTTTCTCTTAAGATACAAGTTTTCAAACTTTCATTTTCGTATAACATTTAGTCACGTGACTCTTAATATGGAAGTCCAATATAAAAATACCTAAAAAGTTGTGCTGTTCTAGATGAAGTGGGGTTGGGGACTAGAACTCCTTTCCTCATCTCCTTTTACCCACTTTCTAATCTCCAAGTCGCTTCTGTGGAATCCAGGACTCTGTGAAGCGCAGGCTGAAAATCATTGTTTTATAGGTTTCCTTTGGATAATTCACTTGAAAATGTTGGAAGCATCGTGGGGAACCCAATAAAGTTGATAAACAATACACACTGCAGAAATAGCTAGGGGTTTGGAGAGTATTGAGATAAAGGGAAGAAAAAAATAACAAAATGAGTTAGTCAAGCCAGACTAACACGGCATTCTGCTGCTTACGAGTGATGAACCTCAGAGCCTACTTAACACTCTTGAGCCAGTTTTTACTGAAATGTTGAAAAAGTGTGATATTAACATCCATGTTGCCAGTTTTCACCAGGTTTCCCCGTGTAAATGCCACACCCATTGCCATGTGATATTCCCTCCATGAATTTTAGTTTTCTTGGTCTAAGCAACTGCGCATTTGAAAAAGAATTCTACTGGGAAGTTCAAAAAAGGGCAGGATGAGTTTCTGAAGGTTCATCAAGTTCAAATAACATACAATCATTTCAGTGAGTTTTAGATTTAGGACATTCAGAGGCTCTTCTTTCATTATGCCTTGGTAGTTACATCTCTAATCTGCAAAGTGGAGGATTAAAGACATTCCCACCCAGAAGATGAAACAGCAGTGACTTGGACAGTGACCAAATATGCACACCACTATAAGAAGCCCGGGTTACATATGCAAGGCTGCACATGGGATCTTAGAAAAAATGCAAGAGCTCTTTTGGCTGCGCCTCTAGGGGAATTTGTTATAGATCTTACCTGTGAATATTAGAACCCCATCATTTAAAAAATAATAAAAGACAAATATAAGCAATCAAGACCAGGCTTGCTCGGAGCTATATACAAAGTTATTATTAGTCATCCTTGTTGCTCTTTGGGCAGAGAGCCTGAAATGAAGACTGGAGATGTCAGTGCTTTCAGGTTTAACCTTTAAAATTCCAGGAGGCTGAGAGGATTTAGCAAAAGGACACAGCCCAGCTAGGATGCTAACTTCAAGTGTGTAGCTTGTTTCTTAGGCCAGCGCGAGTCATCCCCTTGGCCTCTGTACCACACACCCAAATGTCTTGTTGGTTAGAATTAGTGCCTTTGAAATTGGAAGGTTGTTTACGCAGATGTGAATTTGAATTCTGTTTTGCTGGATGGTGAACTCATGTAGCAGCCTTCTGAGTATCCATCCATCAAATTCCTATTTATACACCAATAACGCAGACACAAAACCCTCCTGTCCTTAACTCTGACTTTCTGATCAAAAATACTGCCAGAATGTATAGAAAAACTCTTTGAGGTGTGTGTTTCTGGCAGATAGTTACTAGTGTCCCATATATCTCTTTTTTATCCCCTAATGAGAGGGACAGTTAGGGCTGCTGGCAAGGTGGGACCAGAGGGAACACAGAATTTACTCAATAGATGGTTAAGTGAGGTCTGAAAAAATTAAATTTTCCCATAGTGAGTTGTGCAAAAAACGGATATAGGACACAAGTTTATGCTAATTTCGTTTCACCACCCTTATTTTAATATCTGTTTCTGTCTGTGGTTATGGTGAGTTGTAGACTCCGTCATAGTTGGTGGCTGCAGAGCCTATTGCTTGCACTTCTTTCCTTCTCTGTCTTGACCCCTGACATAATTTCAGTTCTGCCTGCTTATTTTATTTTATTTTATTTAGTTTGGTACCAGGGATCAAACTCAGAACCTTGCACGTGGGAAGCAAGTGGTGGAATCACTGAGCTAAATCCCTGGGCCACTTCCTGCTCTTTTTATAATCCCCTTCCCATTCTCCATCTGTCTGGACACCTAAAGCTTCTTTTGGTTATATGCACGTGGCTGGATTTGTTTTCCTGGTTTTCCTTAGGGTAACCCAATGTTTCTGGGCCTTAGTTTTCTTTTTCAAGGGAGAAAGTGAGTCTAGTTAATCTCTCTGAAAGCCTCGTCCTTATTGAATGTTTATCTGTTTGTGGGAGTCGTGCCTACCACATAGGCTGCTCTAAACTCTGTGGGTTGAGGAATTGGATTAGGGTGGTGTTAGCCTCTGTCTTACAGCCAAAGTTAACAGCAGATGGCACTGCACAAAATAAAAGGAAGTGGAGGATCTATTTCATGCAAAATAGGAAAATAAAACACTAAAAATATGGGAGGTGACATGGAAGACATCAATGAAAGGAGGGTACCTTTGGGGGCAAATTTGAACTTGGTTCACCTGTTCTTCTTCTTTGCCCCATTCTTTACCTACCTACCAACCTGTCCATCCATTTCCCATGCTAACATCTCTTTATCTGGCCCAGAAGGGAGGAAATGCAGGGGAAGGGTAAAGGATGTGGAGAGTCCCAAGGACCTCAGGCTTCAGTTTGTCCAGATGCACATCTGTGAGCTGAAGCCCTTCTGGCCAGATATCCAGCATGGCACATGTCCTTATTCCTGATCATGTCAGTAAGCCCTTCCCAGACACAAGTGTATGGTGTCAGCCTGATGAATATGTGGAAATATGTTGGGTCCTTCTCTACCCTGGTGTAGCAGGCATATCTGATTATTGGCCAGCAGAGGTGAATGATTACTCTAGGGCAAGAAGAAAGAGGGAGAAAATAGCATCCTTCCTTCCTTCTGTTCCTGTGGGGACTGTTTAGAAGCTATGACGTTTGCTGTAAGAGAGGTTGTCCTAGGCCCAAGATGGTCACCAGGGGTGGTTAGCTACCACTGCATGGTGGGCGCTTTTCACTGAAGAAGCCAAGGAAGACTCCCATTCAGAAAGCAGATAGAACAAGAGAACAGAATATCTTGCTTGGGGAAGCTGAAGGGATTTGTCCTCATGTGCCATGAGTTTCCACAACTCCCTTTACCTTCCTCCAGCCCTCCCTTTGAGCTTGGAGAGACCAAAAACACTTGAATTTATGCTTAGAGAGAAACTGCAGCTCTTCAAAAATTAAAGGCAGGGTCATCCTTCTAATATCTGAAAGTGGACTGTTCCAGAGAGTAGCAAGACGTGTCAGGAATGAGATTGGTCAAAGCAGCCAGCAACACTGCCCTGCTCCACCAGGAAGATGAAAGAATTTTCCCTTCCTTTGCCTTTTAAATGTAATTCTGTCTTTCCTTCTCCCTCCATACCCTCTCAGCCCTATACCAGGGAGTGGTACAGACATTTAGCCATCCTGGGAAAAGGCAGGATCTTTTTCATTAACTTCAGCCTGATTGAAGTCCCTGGAGCCATGCTGGATTTCATTTTCCTCTCTCTCTCTCTCTCTCTCTCTCCCTGCACATCCAAAGGCAGTGAACTACTGTTTCCTAATGGGACCAAATGGGGATCAGGCCTAGTGGGAGGGGACACTGGAAGGGATCTGGAACTATGTGTGTGTTTTTTAAGTCAATGGCTTTGAGAAGGAACAGGCTTATCTATTCTTAGCTGCCTCGATTTCCACCAAATTCCTCAGCATTTCTCTCCCACCTACAGTTGAATTGGACAGAGACGGTTACTAACTGAGGCTTCTGCACAGTCGCTGGGTTTTCAGAGACCACTGAGTCCCACTGCAAGTCAGCAATGTGACCTTGAAAACTTCACAGCTTCTTTTTCTGCAGAGTAAGAGTTACCTATTGGGGACACAGTGATATCCTCATTTCTCTCAGGGATCTTTAGCTGCCTTTTTCAGGTCCTAAAACTGTAAGACTAGAACTCTTTTGAGGAGTCTTGTTTAGGTGTTCTGTAATTTTAAATACAAGGAGACTTGCTTGTCCTGCATTTCTCTAATCAACATCTGAGCACCACACTTAAGATCCCTTTCTTGTTTCCTGGGTACAGGATGTGTAAACTGCTAGGAAATCATCCATATTGGGGAGTGTTAATGGTCAAGGGCTGTGCTTTGCCCAGAGCTCCTGAATTTGGTTAGGACATGGTTAGAATGAAGGAACTATGGCATGATGGTGAGGAAAGATAGCCTTCTTTAAACTGTTCTTTCAGGACTCAGAGATTGGAAGGCTTGCCTTTGACTGTTTCCAGGTCAGATAACACCTTCCATGTACACTACATTTTGAATGAAATATTCAAGATCTCCAAGGGGTAAGCTTAGTGGTAGATCACTTGCTTGCACAAGGTCCTAGGCTCAATTCTTCATTATAAAATCTTTAATTAATTAATAGAATCACAACCTCCAAGGTACAGTAACTCAGAAGTTGCATGATTGCCTGACACTGACCCCATGAATCCTTTCACTGAGCAGCAGTTGAGCTAACGTGCCTCACCTGGGATGAACCCACTGAACCTGCAGGAAAGAGAGGGCCTCTCTCTCTGGCTGGCAGTGGATTCTTTCACTCTTTAGCCACTTTCACTTTCCTACTGTGCTTCTCTAAATTTAACCTCTGACTCCCATACTAAAGTATAAACCAATACTCTCTCCAAAGTCAGTAGCATATAGAGAAGAGCTTTTTCTCATCACAGGAGATGATTAATTCATTCAAACATTGGAGTGCCTCCTTCACACAGGAAAAGTGCTATGTGCCGAGGGCCATTTCCTTTTGTCGGCTTGAAGGGTGTCTTAAGCTGCCTCTCACACTTCTCCACACTCCACAATTTAGTCATTCTTGTCCTCACCTTGGGGTTGACAATATTTTCCACTCCCTTTCATGTCATTTGACCAACAGGTTGTTTAGTGACTAACTGTATGTCCAGATGCTACTCAACACAAAAAAGAAATGCAGAATTTACATAAGATGATGTGTTTTGTTAGACTTGATCTTCTTAGGCTCTCTGCTGGGAGATTGGAGTCATTGGGCTCTGATTCCTATAAGTGAACTCTTGTTGGTGACTCAAGGCCTGCAAAGGTTTTGCCTGTGCCATACCTCACCCTATCTAGCCTTTCTGTGTCTCCTCCCTTTGTTCCCAGCTCAAATGAGCATCTTAGGTTGTATTGACAAAATCAGAAGAGTGGATGGCCGTTAACAATTAAATAAGAGTGTCTGAGAGGAAGGGTTAGTTAAGGGTCATCCATCAGGACGCAAGCATCATGTTACTGTCTGTGGGTCACTTGACTACTCTTCTGAACTCAGCCTTGCTTCTATGCCACATCCCCATGGCTGATTTCCAATGTGCCTTAATTCGGTGCATCTTATTATGGAAGAAAAAGCCTCAGCTTTGAGAAACTACAGCTTGTGATTAAATCCTATCAGTAAGACCTAGAATATGCTATTCCATTTCTGTAAATCTCAGTTTTCTCATATATAAAGTGGAGATATTTTCTATCTCAGAAAGGAGTTGCACAGTACAAAGCAGCAACCAGGGACTCACAGGCAATCCTGTGTTTATCACAATTCCCTGCCTTTGTCCTAAAGGGGACTGTAGTTGGCCTTGGATAGATGCAGACAGAGAAGTTTTGGGGTTAGAAAGTCTCTCTGTCTCTCTCTGCCTTTGTTCTTTTATCTGCTCCCACATGAAGCCCTTCATTAGCCACATTTTCATTCTTAGGGCTAGTTCAAATTTCATGCCATTTCAACAATCCCACTCTGACCTCCCATGCGTCATCTTTAAACTTTGACACACATACTCCACTATGCACCACTTGAAATAATGGGTACATGTCTGAACTTTGACCAAATTATAGGTTCCTTGAAGGAAGAGACTGGGTCTTATGATTATCGTTTGGCCTTCAGTGCCTAGGCAAGTGGCCTTGCGAGCTGTTGCTTGGCTGACTCAGTACAACCAGAAGAGCCAAAATGGCTCTTTACCAAGATGGATAATCCAGCTCACAGGCAGAGTTAGATGAGGGAAGAGAACTATCCCAGCTCTAACACTTAGGCAGCATTTTTGGCAGAGTCGTTCAGAGAAGCTAAAACGTCGTGTGGAGCTTTTCCTGAGGCTGGAGGCACTGGAGCCCAGCACGACTCCTTCTTTTTCTTGAACCAAGCAAAATATTGTTACAGAAAACATAAAATCTTTCCTATTTTTCACAAACGCTCTCCAGGTCTAACAAAGCTAGCCATCACTCTCCTTGAATCAAAATAAGCATCTTCTCTTTTTCTCCTCATACTCCTGTCCTTCTCAGCATTTGAAAGCAACAATAAAGAATGTAATTATTAAATAATCATTTGCTTTTACTGAGTGTTTTGTAGTTCTGGGCCCTGAGGAAGATGTAAAAATATTCAAACTCTAGAACTTTAACACTTTAGCGTTGACTACGCAGAGGTGCAAAAATACATGTCTTCCTCATCCTAATCTAATGTTCTATATGACTGTTTGAAATGTGAGCTAAGAAAACCCAAATAGCTCATAAAATCATAGGCAACACGGCAGAGAAACTGAGTCACATAGAAGAAAGAGGAAAAGATCGCTTTTACTACTCTGATTTTTAAAAAGCAAAATAAAAAAGTTCTCCTTGAGAAGATGGGTCTTTAACTATCTCTAAAACAGTAATTCTTAACTTGTATTACAGACTGCTTTACCAGTAGGAAGAAATCGAGAAACTCTTGCCCCAAGGAAATGTACATATCCATAAATTCACACATAACTGTAATCTCTGGGAGCCAGTGTACCTCTTAAAGCACAGTCTTAGCCCATGACCTTTAATTTAAGACCTTTTGGAGAACTGGTGGTGCATGGAAGATCAGAGAGGGCAGCCAAGGTGTGTGTGTGTGGTGGGGAGGAAGTCAGAGGCAGTGGATCCAGTGGGAAAGCTGGATTCCGGGGCAGTTGGAGAACTGGTGGTGCGTGGAAGATCAGAGAGGGCAGCCAAGGTGTGTGTGTGGTGGGGAGGAAGTCAGAGGCAGTGGATCCAGTGGGAAAGCTGGATTCCGGGGCCAGAAATGTCACATTTCCCTGTCGTGATTGTGCTTCCTGAGCTCTGATCCAGGCTCTGGTGAGTCCACAGCAGGTTGGTTGTCTTGGGGATGCTGTATGCAAACTTTGAGAAGTATTACTAAGGAAAATGCCTTTGTTCTTTTCCAGCTCCACACAGCCAGTGACCTTGCAGCCAGTGACCTCAAAGGATTTCAGCCACAGGTGAGTGGCCCTGATGGGTTTAGAAGATTTAAGAGTGTAAATTGTTCTGTAATTTGGGTGTGAGCAAATGAACTTGACACCAGGAGAGAAACTTTCCGCTTGGATCTCTAGCTTCTCTAACTTCAAGTATTGATCATCGCAGTGACCCGGTAGTTGCTCTCTCCTTCAGGTACTCTTTCATCCAATCACTGACAAACACAACTTCTTTCTGGTTTTTTTTTTTCTGTCTTAATGTGTTATAATTTTAAAAATCTAGGTCAAGATGCTTGGAATATTGGGTGGTTATTGGACTTAGGAAAGGGAATGAGGGTGAGATGGAGTTGGTGTTCTCCTCTGTCTCTCTCCCTTTTTGGCCAGGATGTTCACGTTCCTGCAGTCTTCATGTGCGCAAGCTTTGTAGTCATGCAGTTATGTAGTCATGGTGGGCAGGTTAATCTCTGATTTCCGCAGAGGCAGATGGTTTAGTTTTACTGATTTTGATTAGGGAGTTAGTTGCTGTTATCTCTGGCCATAGGGCTGTTTCCATGGGCAAACCTAAAAAGGGTGCAGACAAAGGCTTTGTGGGGACCTGCTGGACAGGGGTAAAGATAAGAAATCATCCTCTCTGTCTCTGGAAGGGGAGTAACTGTGCTTGAATGTACACACACACACACACACACACACACACACGTACACACACTATATGCAGACACCCCAGGTATCTCTAATAGATCTCAGTGTAGACAGAACAGAGAAAGGCAAACCCATGAGTGATGGCTGCAGTGCTCAGTCTATGCTCCCTTTCCATATGAAACTTGCTGTAACTCCCAAGGCAGGTCTGCCTTACCATTCCACAGTACCTTGCCTTTGAGGGGATACATATCTCAGGTGATGGCAATGAAATTCTGTTTGAGCAAAGTGAGCAATTCTGTAATAACAAGAGTTCCATATGTTTTGAATGTTTTGTTCTTTTAATGTGCCTCACATCCATGAGTCCACTGTGCCCTCAATACCCTTCTGTTTGTGGGTTACCTCTCCTGAGTACCCTGTCACCTCTAAGGAAGCTGAGGACCCAGTTCCTCATGCCTCGTGCTCCATGTCACAGGGAGAATGGGAACAGGCACAAGTAGTGGACAGTGAAAGCCTGGAGGAGGAGATTAACAAAATCAAGGACCATCAGTGAGAGTGGAAAATAGATTCATGTTCCAGCATGGAGTGTTTTCATCACAGCTCGCCGGTCCTTCTGTCGGACGTGGACTGAGGATTTAGAAATAGATAACCAGTTAGCCTTTTGCCAGTCACTGAAAGCTGATAACTAAAGAACCTCTTCACATATTTATACAAACTTCCTGCAAAGCAAAGGGAATGTGAGACAAAGGTCAAAGGAAATCAGCACTTACCCACCCCCTGCTCACCTACACATCCCCACTCACATACTTGTACAGTGCCATCTCCTCTACACATTTTCTTTTACGTGAAATTTTACTTTAAAAAGAAAAAAGAAGGCTTTGTGTTATACTGTTTTGCTTATTGGAAAGGTACATGGTGGAGAAACAGTTTATGGAAGATGAACATGTGAGTCTTGTTTGTGTGAGCGTGAGAAAGAAGGAGGGAGAGAGGCTATGTGCATGCGTGCGTGTGTGTTAGGTATGGCTTCTTTCAGAGGTAATTATATTCTCTCCGTGTTTCTTTTGTTGAATAGTAGATTTTAAAGTGAAGTAGTAAGCAGAGGGTAAGTTGAAAAGATTTAAAGTTTGTCCATTACTTTTGAAGGAAGGATCAATAAAGGCCATTTCCATGCAGCCCAACTCTACCTCTGTTCCCTGCTTCCACTTTATCCCACGCACGTGTGGTCCCTTTCAAGCTGGAAGCATCAGTGTTGATTTTTCACTTCCCAAGATACCTGTACCTAAGGCAGCAAAGTCTAGGAAACTTCTGGCCAGTGCAAGGTGCCCAGATTAAAATTAATTCTTCAGTATAATTCCTAAATGAAAAAGTCCCAGATGTGTCTCTAGAAAACACTACCCTTTGTGGGCTTTTCCATATAGAAACACAAAGCTATCCACATGCTGTGGGCAGTCCCATTACACCAAATTGTTGGCTTGTTATTTTTTCCCTTTTCTCTTCCATTTTTCGATGGCACTGAGCCCTGTGCCTCCTAATGCCTGCAGTAACTTATGAGTGTGTCACTTTCTGTCAGGAGGTACTCAGGAGGACTCCTCCCCAGGATAACTGTGATCAGCCGCTCAGCTTTCCCAGGGATCACATTTATCACTTGAATGTGCAGGGTTCTTCATTTTTCCTTGATGGCTGTTCCTCCTACAATATCTTACAGAAAAAAAAATCATGGTTTCCTCACCAATCTTTGATAACTTTGAAGGTGTGGAAAGTGGTGACTGTTTTGGCCTGAGCAATGTGTGCCTGACTTCTCTCTGCATCCAGATAGAGCAGAGGAGGATAAGGAGGTAGATACTTACCTTTTTCCCCATTCTTTTTGATTTCTGGAGATACCCTGCTCAATCCTGGAAATACCTAGAAGCCATCACAGGGATAGGCTGGGAACCCACGCTGTCTAAACTACTGTACGCTAGTGGCTGCTGGTCTTCCCAGAGGTGGTGAGCTTGGTCTCTGGGACACAGGCTGGAACTATCTCCTGGTGTGAGGCTGGGGCTGGAAGGCAGGTCATATTCTCAGTGTGTTTTCAAAGCCCAGATGTAGAAGCTTCTGAAATTCACCCAAACCACCCTGGTTTTCTCTGTCCTTTACCCCTCCCCCAAAAAACACAGCTCCTTTTATCTTCTAACATCTTGCTCTTCCCTTTTGAAGCAACACAGACACACTTGAGTCTCCTCTTTTCTGGTCTTTGAATGAATGGAAATGAAGACCTTCATCTGCCTTTGTTGCACTATTCCTGTCTACACTGAAGTGGAATCAAAGTTGGTATCTAATGCTCTCAGAAAAAGCCCCCGAAATTATGTGCTTTCTTCTCTACTTTCCTTTTTATTTTTTCCATAATATAAAAGCTATAGATATTCACTGAAATCAGAAATGCACAAAAAAACAAAAAAACAAATCTCCTTTTAGTTCACCTCAGAAATATGTAGGATGATATTTTAGCGTATAGTCTTCCAACGCTTGTTCTGCATAGGCACGAACATCTACTGGATTTTCTAATTGATGTCATCTTTTATAGGCTTTTTAGTTGCTCATTTTTTGTCGGTATGGTTTCCATATCACTGGAAAGCTATCTAGGGGCCAGCTATTGTACCAGTTCCTGGTATCATCATTTATTTACACTCCCCCTCTTTTTTGCCTTTTTCAGACTAAGAGCTTCAGGACAAATCCAAGGCAAATACTAGGACCCAGTACCCTCAACTAGGACACAAATAACATCCAAGTCTTCTTCCATTCATTTCTTTTTTATTTCTTAGTTCCTACAGAGATGTGAAAGTTACTTAAATGTTGTGGTAAAGTTCCCAAGATCTTGTGCACATGCTTACAGGGGCCCAGGTGGGATGTGGTAAAGAAATAACTATCACAGGACCAAATCAGATATGGGATGTCTGTGCTCAGCCACTGTGTTGCAAAAATGACCCTACAGAGAAGCATCCCCCACAGAGGAGAGTACAGGTGGTCCTCCCCTAAGTATAAAACACTGCATCATCTCCAAGAAGAGGTCCTTCTAAAGAAAAGTGGCCTCTTAATTTAAGGTAGGGGAGAACGTAATAGTTGCATAAGAGGGGTAGCCACTTTTAATGTGCTTCTAAATGTTAATCCATTGTGGTCAAGTGCACCGTGTAATGAAAAGTGACGAAAAAAGAAATGAGGGCATACAGCAAAATATCTTTAATGTGGATTACACAGGGCTTTTGGTCACTTCATTGTCATTTCACTCAACAGGTTTCCATGCAAGACCTTTGTGTTGGGATCCAACTGTGCCCACACCTCTCTCCAGAAGTTGACAGTTTGGGTTGTTCTAGTACTGACACCAACTTTGCAACCCTGGAGAAGTCACCTAATGACTCTGATGCTCATTTTCCTTATTAGGCAAGATCCAGTTATTTAGCTTATTTTGGTGATTGCTATGGGAACTAAATGAGATAATGCACCTGAAGAGAGCCCAGTATGATGCTTGGCATACACATGAATTCAGTGATCACTTCCATTAAAAATTGGAATTTTAATTTTAATTAAAAATTCAGATAGCAGAGAAATTGCATCTATGCAGAGCATGCATGGAAGTCCTCCTGGCACAGTGTAATGTATTTGGGCCAAGATAGAGGGGAAGGATGTGAGGCAGTAAGCATAGTCCAAGGAAAAGCCTGGATGAAAGGCAAGACAAAAGTGACGATATGTAGGTTTTGTTCTGGAGCCTTGGAGGTGGTTTAATTTCTCTGCCTGCCTCAGTGGAAGTATGCTGTGAAATTACTTGGAAACAAAGATAGAATCAAATTTCAGTTCTAAGAAGTCTGGGAAAATAGACTTACCAAAAAAAAAAAACTCTTACTAAAGTTTTCAAACTTACACAAAAGTAAACATCAAAGTATAATAAACCAGTATATCTACTGCCCAACTTCAATGGTATGCCATTAAAAAAACAAAACAAAAAACTTCTATTGGTAGCATTTGTTGGTTTCTGTAGCACATGTATCCTTGTTGTGAACAATTTTAAGCTACCAGTAGCTTTAACAATTTGTTCTCAAAGTCATTGACAGCTGTCCAGAGCTGATATTTACCAACTCCATTATCCAACTCCAACCATTAATACCATTTTCCAACCTTATTTCATCTATATTCACATTTTATTGTAGTTTTTAATTTTATTTTGGGGGGTATATTTTCAAACAAATCCTAGTCATCATGTTATTTTACTCATAAATACTCCAGTAAACTTGTTGAAGCAATAAAGTCTTTAAAAAAACACAAGCCATTATCAGATTTATGAAAGTTAAAAGTAATTCCTTAATATTGTCTAACACCCAGTCCATATTCAGATTTTTCTGGTCACTTCAACATGCCATTTTACAGTGGATTTATTTGAAACAAGATACACAGTTTGGATTTAGACATTTATCTGCAAACAGTGTGACTCTGAATGTCTGAGGGCAGGCAGGAATGAGAGCGGTGATGTATGAAGACTGCTCTACTGGTAGATGGCGTGATGAAGCAAAGAGGAGACTAGCAATAAGCCTGCACCATGAGCCCATGGGAGATGTCGTAGGAAATGAAGCTGGGCTGGGGACAGTGGAGAAGCTGCTGAGTGGAGAAATTCAAGAATTTGAAGGCAACATCAGTGGACCCAGCAACTGCTTGGCAGGCTGGAAAAAAGGAGTATAGTTCATTGAAAAGAGTTATCAGAAGAAAAGCAGTGTTCATTCCTGAGTAAAGAATGATTATCCTCCCTGAGAAAAACTTTATTTTGTGGGTTCCCAAAATATCTCCTCTGCAACAAGTACTGGGCTCCATGAATCCTAACTCAGAATTTTTTTTTTTTTTTTGCAAAGCTCCTGGAAAGTTTGTGAGGAAAAATTATTTTTTAAAGTGTGACTATGGGTTTCTGAGTAGAATGAAACCTTATTTGTGTGACCATTGCAACAAGAAAAAGGAACATGAAGCAAAGCAGGTGTCACATCAGTAGCCCATGACTTGATGGTTGTGTTTTGTGATTTTATTTGCTGCAGAGATGGATATTTTTACACTGAGAAATAGATCCAATGAGAGAGTGCAGTCTTTTGAAACTCTTCTTTCAATCTTGAAATCCCCAAGTTTCTGGATAGCTCATTCTTCCAAGACTGATCATAATTTTAAGAACAGAATCACCATTATCTGACATGGCTGTAAGTGAACTTGAGCTACCTACAAGTCCAATGTCAACAGTTACAAAGTTTAAAATGGCAGTGCCAGGGTTTTCAGAGTGTGCAGCCCCTGCTCAACTCAACTGAAGTGGTATTGAGGACATGTTCACACTGCCTTTGCTTGAATATGTGTATGCCAAGGACTTCTTGCAGGTGTACTAAGCAATGCATGCATTACCTCATTGAATCTTTACATTGCCTTTGTGGATCAAGTAATCATATATTCCTATTTTATAAGTAAGCACATGGAGGCACAGAAAAGCTAAAGTCCAAACCCCAGAAGTGGGAGAAGTGGGATTTAAACACAAGACCCTGACTCCAACATCTGTGTTCTTAATGTATGCCATGTCACCTAGAATTAGACATTATCTCCATTGTTAAGATCATTCAAATCCATTCTGGCCATTGGTAAGACAAGCATCTCCATCTTCATTTTTTTGTGTGTCATATTGAGTTTTTTCTGTCTTTGCCAGATTACAAGAAAAAGCATTTTCTAGATATCAGAGCAATCTAAGACATTTGATGCAAAGTGTTTTGAACCTTCTCATTTTGGGAAAGAATTTCTGTTAGCTCTCATTCATTCTCTTCCCCCAGACTTCGAAAGGGAGAGTCATGGTGGTTGCCCATCCGTAGAGGAGGGTAGGCAGTCAGAGCAGAGGCAGGCAGGGCAAGCATATCACTGTGAGGAAACAGATTGGCTTATTTTGCATTCTGTACAACATTTGCTTTGCTGTTTGGGAAAGAGCTGCTTCAAAGCCTTGCAGTGGGCAAAGATGTCCTGCCACTGATGCTTCCTCGCTCTTCCTGTCACCATTACTCCTATTTTAAAACTGAAAAGATACCTTGGCTGCGGACCAGAATTATCAAGGTTCTTGTGAACTCCACAGGGGTCTAGGCCTAATCCCAGGAGTTTGGCTCATTTGCTGAGCCATACTGGAGATTGGTATTTTCAGAAGCTCCCCAGGATCAGTCAAGCTCTTCACTTCCTAGAAAAATGCTAATAGCAGAAAACAAATGCAAAGGAGAAGAAGGGAGGTGGTTTTACCATTCAAATGGTGATTCCTGTGCCAGGAGTTTGCTATGGCTTCCTTTGCTCCCTGGAGCCCGCTCTTCACATCAACTCTTTTATCTGATGTCTTCCACTTGTCCTTCTTGAGTCTAGAAAATATGGCAAAGCATGGATTCTGCAAAGCTCTTATCTGTGTTCTTCCTGCTATTTTCTTCCAACAACTGAGATTTGCCCAAGATTGTAAACAAGCCAGTGATGGTTTTGGGGTTTATGGTCTTCTCTTCTTGCCATCTCTACACTCTTCCTGAAGTCTAAAGATATCCAAAAAGTTTGAGCTTTTGGGGAATGCATCTAAGTGTCTAGTACAACTCAACTCCTGACTTTTGGCGTGCCTAGAGCGCAGGTGGCCCCCTACTGGCTCCCTGGGCCACACTAAGTGAAGAGAGGTTGTCTTGGGCTGCATGTAAAATACATAATATAGTTGTGTATAAGTAACAAAACTTCCTTTATTTTTAATATTTTTACTATAACATTTCTAGTATTAGTTAATGTTATATAGGTAATAATAACATTATCATGAAAAGCTATTCGATACACTTTTGTACTCCCTGTACCACAGATAAAAACTATTTTAGCTTATTAGATTAGTTTACAAAATTACACAAACTGGTGTTTAGTAATAAAATAAGAAAACATACATTTCTTCTGGCTAATAATAAATGCCTGTCTTCTTCAAGGGCACACACAAGTGTAAGTAGGTTGAAATACTATTACGGTAATCACTGGGTTTTTATCACTGGCACACACAAGCACAGGCGATGTCTGAGGCATGTGGGTTTTGATTTGGCTGCCTGTGTGGCAGGTGCAGGAGGCGAAAGTAGCACAGCACTCGGCCCTTCCCTACACAGTCTTCCATGCTCACCTACACCCGCCACGCTGGGGCACCGCACAATGGAGTCATGCAAAATGTTGCTAGAAATCACATAATAATGTTAAAAGTTTACGGTCTTCTGAGGCCGCATTAATAGGTGTCCAGGGCCACAGGTGGCCCATGTGCTATGAGGTACACATGCCTATTCCAGAGCCAGGTCTATCCCAGTAATTCTACCTCAGGCTGTTGCTTAATAAACACAAGCCTTTACTTTAAATGGCTTGGACCTGAGCCTGGTCTGTGAACAAAGGTGGCCTGTCAGGTATCTGCCATTGGTATGCCATGAGACCTCTGGTATCCGGAAGAAAGACTGCAGAAACTTTAATGGAAATTTGATGTTGCTGTGATATTTGGGCATGAGATAGTTTTCCTACAGTTTAGTTTTCTTGCATTTTGTTAAAGGATCTGTACAAAAACATGAGTTGGAAAAAAATCTTCAGCAAAGATTATTCAGTAAGCTCTGTTCTGATTACCCAATGCCAGCCTGTCCTAGTTTTAAAAAAAGGATAGGGTTTGAATGAACTCTTTCTTTTCCTTCTGTGAGGCTAGATGTGAACATTTGTACATATTATGAATAATAGTGCCCCCTTAAAAATATTAGTCTGACCTATAAAGGTGTCATTTTTAGGGTACCTGCACAAAACATAGTTCACGTCCTGTAATTCCTTAGGCAAACTATTAATTCTTTCTTTCACTAGCAACAAACATCTTTGATGATAACAGAACATTCCTAATAAAATATTTACTCAACTGTGTGCACACAAACATATACATTGCACTAGAGCGGAAACTAGCACTGTAATTTTTCCTATGTGAAGCAAACAGCTTTATACTAGAAGTATGCACTTTTTACACTGCCTGCGTTGACAGTATTTTTTAGTGGAATTTTTTAAAAGCCAGCATTGGCATTTGTTCTGGAGAGAGAAGTTCACCAGGTGTTTCCCAGAGTGTCTGGCATTTCAGTGGAATATTCTGAAGTATTAATAAGTTCTCCTGGGGTTCTGAATCTCTTTGGACTTCCGTATTTTGTTTCTTATTCCCAAGATGTTCTGAGCAGCTAAGGATCAAATGCAGGTGGGCCCAATTTAAGCCCAGTGTGCGGAAGTTCACACCCAGGAAAACTGATAAATGGCAGGCGGTATTGGGGGTTATTCATATGCAGAGGTATTTTTCTAGTTTATCAAAGGAATCAATTTAGGTTATCTCTGCTATTATGTTAAAATGTGATGTAGGCTTTCAAAACTTGATTTATTTTTCCCTGATAAGTTCATTTTCTTACTTATTCTATGAATTAATGAATTTTATTTTAATCCCATTCCCCCCTCAGGCCCCCTGCCCTGCCTATGTACAGAAGTATTGTTTCCATTTTTCTTTCTCTTTTCACTATTTTATTGTCCCTTCCTTTCTCTTTCCCTCCTCCCTTGTTTCCCTTCCCTTTTGAATATTTTCTTCCCATTTTCCAACATCTACTATATATCTCTGTCCTTATTTCCACATTGAGTTTCTCACACCAGAGTAACAATGCTGTATTTAAACACCTGTGTCTGATTTATTTCACTTAAGAGTATGGTCTCAGGATCCATCCACTTAGCTATAAATGTCTGAAGCTCATCCTTCTTTATGACAGAGTAGTACTCCACTGTAATAAAAAAAAAACACATCTTTATACACTCATCAAATGGTGGGAGTTTAGGCTGTTTCCAAGATTTACTTATTACAAACTGCGCCACTATAAACATGGGTGCACATATATCACTGTGGTATGATTCTTTTCATTCTTTTGGGAAGATACCCAGCAAGGGAATAGCTGGGTCAAATGGAACCTCTAATCCTAGGGTTTTTTTTTTAGGTATTTCCATGCTGATTTCCACAGTGGTTGCACCAGTCTACACTCGCACCAACAGTGGAAAAGGGTTCCTTTTTCCTCACATCCCTCCAGCATTTGTTATTCATTGATTTTTTTTTATTAATAGCCATTATGTCTGGTGTGAGATGGAATCTCACCATTGTCTTAATTTGCACCTCTCAAATTACCAGTGGTGTTGAGCATTTTTTCATATATTTATTTGCTGTTTATAATTCTTTATCTGGGAATTTTCTATTCATTTCAGATGCCCATTTTTGCATTGGGTCTTTAAATTGGGGGGGATCTGATTTTTTTGAGTTCTTTATATATTCTACATAATAGTTGTTTACCTGAATAGCTGGTAAAAAAAAAATTTTCCCACTCTGTGGGTTGTCTCTTCACTCTGTTGCTGATTTCTCTTGCTGCGCAAAAGCTTTTTAATAAGATGAGGTCCGAATTGTTGATTCTTTGCAGTATTTCCCATGCAGTCTAGGTTTTGTTCATGAAGTATTTGCCTACTCCTGTGTTCTCAAATGTTCTACCTGTTCACTCTTCCAGCAGATTTAGTTAAACTCAACTTTTCATTATAGAGAGGAGATGAGGACAACTAGTGAGAATTACCTTTGAACAACAGTCTCTTCTCTTTCAAATATAGCTTTCTCCTCTACAAAACAAAAACACAAAAACTTAGCAACAATGACTTGGGATTTGGTGATTCCTATGATCCCTTGAGACTCCAAAGGTTTAATTATTCTCTGACTCCTTCCACTGTCTTTGTGTTTCTAAGGTTTTTTTTTTTAATCCTTGTTTTTCTCTTCAGTCCTTTTGCTAAAAGAGCCTACATATGAGCTTCCCTGTAGTTCTGCTCACTTGCAGACGTCATTGAGGTCATTGAGGTTTTGTATTATATCTCAAATATCCATGTTTATTAGCAGCTTGAGTTATCGATTTTCCTAGGTCTCAAATTTTAGTGTGATGTACAACTTTACTCTGTGAGTTGTTTGG
Organism: Fukomys damarensis; assembly: GCF_012274545.1. Classification (NCBI taxonomy): domain Eukaryota; kingdom Metazoa; phylum Chordata; class Mammalia; order Rodentia; family Bathyergidae; genus Fukomys; species Fukomys damarensis. Next base: position 39,458,250 of record NW_022900942.1, on the reverse strand, counting down.
TATAGGAAGGATTGTCATTGAGTCAGTGGAGACTCACCATTAGGCTTTGAGAGTTGTTTTCATAAGCCTTTTTAGCAGGAGAGTCCCACACCTGCCTCATGAGGAGGAAAGCAGTTTCTCCAGCAAATGAATTTCACTCTTGAGGTTGTTTTCAACACTACTGTCTGGCTCACACTTCGACTCTCTTGTCTCCCCACCTACTTAACCACCCACTATCCTCTATAGTCTGCCAAACAAAAGGACCAACTGAGCAGTGTCAGAAGAGAGGAGCCTCATAGCAGAAAAGTTTTCAGATCTCAAATGGCTTCTTCTAGCTGTCTGCTTGTTTGTGTTTGGAGGTTGGGTTCATTCTTCAAACAGTCTCCACCTAGTGTTTTTCTGGTATTTCTTTTATAATGGTCGTCTTCTTGCCCAACCCTCTCCAGTTCAGTACATGGTTTTCCCTCTCTTTTACCATCTTTGCTAGCCAAAGCACCAGAGCTTCTGGCAGCACCCACTTTACAGCAGGCTAATAGTGCAAGGGCCAGAAGAACTTGGAATGATGTTGTAATATTCACTACCATAAATAGTAAAAATTGATGCATGTTTAGTAACAAAAGAGAAATCTCTCCTACCTTGCAATTCCAATATGGAGCACATTTGAGAACATTTCTGATTGTTTGATAATTTAGTAGTTAAAAGAACTAATTCTGACCCCAGACTGATAAATTTGACTCACAAGTCTGCCATATCCTAGCTGTGTGACCTCCATAGGTTGTTTAGTTTTTGCATGGCTCAGAGTCCTCTTTAATAGGAGAAGGATACCAACCCCATGGGATTTTGAGAAGTAAATAGGCCCTGGGAACCATGTCTGGCATTTAGTAAGTACTCCAGAAATGCACATTCTACCTTTTGTTCCTCTTATAAGGTACATAATGGAAATGGATTGTAGACCGCTAAAGTCAGAGTTAGAGTACAAATCACAGTTTCCAAAGGCGTTGTCAACGGAGTTTTGTACTATTACCAAAGGAATAACAAAAGCCATTTACTTTTCTGTTCTTCTGTATTAGCATATTTATGACACATAATAATCATCTTCATGTTGGGGAACTCAACTTAGGGAATATATAGCATCTGATTTATTTTTACTTTCTCTTCCCTTCCCCACTCTCTGATCTCCCCCCATACTAAAATTAAAAAGTCTAAATGCATCTTCGCCTTTCACTAGTCAGTTGATGGCAGTAGCTTTTAAAGAGAGCAATGGCAGGCACAGTGGGCCTGGAAGAATGACCTCAGGAGAGGAGGAAGTAGTTCAGTCAGGCAGGAGCACACCAAGGAGTGGGTAGGACAGGAATAAGACACCCATAAGCACCTTTGTTGATTTTATTCCTTGCTCCCCCCACCATCTACAGCACTTTTAAAATTAACATGCTATCTTTTACTCTTGGAGAAAAAAATGACTATAGAAGTATTAAAAATGTTGTAAAATGTTAAAAGTAATTTTTAATAAAAGTATCATTTCAACCACTAAAATACTGCTTCATTTCAACAGTGGTCCTCAGCAAATTTCTGAATATCTACCTTGGCTCCTGCTCTGGGGAAGAATCACAGGCCCAGTGATTTATTGCCTGGAGCCATTGGTGAGGCCCTGGACCACAGGACATTGGGATGTTTACTGTCCAGGGAGATCATGTTAGTCTTAGGGTCTTTTCAGTGTTTTATATGATGACTTTTCACACTTCTCAGTTTTTTTCTATATGAAAAGTAATACAAAGGGCGATCAGAGGAGCATGTAGACTTGGGATTCAGAGGACCATCTGAGAGCTGTGCAGAGGAGAGCTGTGCTGCCCACCCAACTCTTGTTTCCATCACACAGTTCATCACCAACGTGCTAACAGGGCAAGTAGCTTGCTGATGGGAAAAAGAGAGGTCTGTGCCCAGACGCCAGCCTTATCTGTACTGTGAGAAAACTCAGCTGGCTAAATTTGGCTTTCCTGCCCCCAGTTCGGGTAGGAGCAGAAATACCAAACTGGGGAATGGAGGATGAACATTGTGTAAAAAAAAAGAATCTGTTTGCTTCTAGCCCAAAAGAGTAGATACTCAATAATTACTTGTTGATCCCATTCTCAGTCTGTGTGTATAGCAAAGGTCAAAACAGAATCCCCCAAATGAAAAATACTTGTGTACTAATTCTCATATTTCTCTCATACCTTCTAGTCTTGGGAGTATATTGAAGATGTTATCCATTACTTCTTTAATGTTTGAAACAAATAACATTCATAAAGATAACCAAATCCTTGAGGTTTATTTGCCTTTCACTATGATTTTAAATTTATGATTTAGATTTATGACTTTACCTTTGGGTATGGCACTCACAGAGGACAGTTTGGAATCAAATCAGTTGGGTTATCTTACCTTGAACTTGTTGCATTGCCAGCATCTTGGCCTCTTCCGAGGTGGCCAAAGGTAAGGGTAGATAAGAAGAGAGGGCACTGTAACAAGAAAAAGTCTGTGAAATCTCAGCCTTCAGGCATCTTCAGAAGCAGTTCTTCATTCCTGATAAACTCCAGCAGAAAAGAGCAATCAGCTGAACGAGAGCCGGACAAATTAAATGGCTGAGTATTATTTCAAAAGAAAGCTCGGGCAGCATCAGAAATTCCCCATCAGCTGTAATAACTCCAATTACTTTGCCATTTGCAGATTCCAACGTGATGTGTTTAGTGCAATCAGGCGTCGGACTCTTGCAGGGGCCTGGTGGGTTTTGTTTACCGTGAATGTGCATTTGTAGAGAATCTTTTGCACCCAAAGACATAGCGTTCCAAATGTCCTTCTCTCTGTCCAGATCATACACAGCTGAGGGAGATTATTTTGGAGATGGAGGCAGGAACAGGCTGGACCCAGCACCTCCTCTCGGAGAATGCCTTGGATTTAAAAATAAAGAGCACAGCTGGGTTTGGTAATTCTTAGTGAATGTGGCAATTTCCAGAAAACCTCTCTGTAGATTAACCAGCCAGTTAATAAATATATATCTCTGATTATGAGCAAGGCTGCTTGGCATGTTGGAGCATTGGACAGATCACCATTAAGCAGCAATAACGAACACAAACCTCTGGGAAGAGAGAATGCGCCAAGAGTTCATTAAGCCTTAAATACTGACAAGTGGGGTATAGGGCTTTCATTGTCTCCCTTCGAGAATCATTTGGTGGAATGTCAAATATACAGATCATTTCAAATATGAGAATAGATCATAAGAGAAGGGATGCACCCCACCCCCAGCATTTTAGCAGGGGAAATAAAATGTGGAGAGTGTTCAGCAACATTCATTTTCTGTTTACATTTGACTCAGAAGAAATAATGGGTGTGTTGTTTCAGCTTCTCTGAGAGTGAGCTGTGATTCTCCATTTACACTCCCAATTGAGGAAGGTGCTAATCATGGGCATTTACTCAGTTGCTTGGCCTGACAGCTCTAGTGGAGGCTGTATCCATGCTGCTGGGGGTGTGAATGAAGAGCTAAAAGCTGATTTGATTCCACTTGTGCTCTGCTGTGATCTGAGGCCAGAGCCTGGAGGAGACTGGGAAGCTCTACCCTCTGCTTAGTGAAGACACCTTTGTGTCTTACTGCTTTTTTCACCTGCCTCTTCCTCCTTCATGCCTACAGTAAAGACTGCTGCACCTGCTGAAGAAAGGGTTTCCCAATTCAGAAGCAGCTAGCTACCAGTGCCTCCAAGTCATGCATTCCAGGATTTCCCCAAGCCCTGCCTCTCTCAGCTTCTCAGCTGCCACAGAAGACTCCCTGCCCACAAGCTCAGAATGGGGGCAGTGTGATTAAGATTAGATAGGAAGGCTGATGGGAGTTCAGGCATCGCCAGAGAAGGTCATAGGATATCAGGTTATCATGGTAGGGATCTTGCTATGTGCTTTGGTAGCCTTGCTCCTGGTTTATTCCAGGAAAGAGATAGGGGGAGAGAGAGAGAGAGAGAGAGAGAGAGAGAGAGAGAGAGAGAGAGAGCACATATGCACGTGAGCATGCATGTTTGCCCTAAAAGAAGTACTTCAACTAGTGAGGTGGTTTGATACTAGTCTTTCTACAACCTGCAGCTGTTCAGATAATGGTCCTGCCTCTCAGATAAGAGGCAGAGCTTGTCTTCTGCACATCTGTGGGGACAGGAGAGGCCCTCAGAAACCACGAGATAACATACGAAGCAGTAAATGCTGGAAAGGGTATCAGATCATGCCACATGTACACAGCGTCAGTGACCACAGCTAATGGCAGAGAGGAAACAGGTATATCCAACCGCCTCATCAACATGAATTGGAAAACATTCAGTGGTGTCCTGGTCTGTGGGGAGACTCGTGTGTTCATCCATGAGCCCCAGAGGACAGCTCTACCTTGGTGGCATAGCCTTTACTGTGAGTGGGATGTTCTAGGTGCAGCTCATCAAATGCAGTCCCAGTGGAGTGTGATTGTGTCTGCCCTCTAGAGACCTGGCCAGGTTCAAGGCACTGGAGTAGCTCAGCTACTGTGAAAATAAAATATCCTTTTGCAACATTATTCTTTCTCCATCTTTTACTATGTCTTTAAAATACATACATACCTTGAGAAAGCTTGTGCCAATCTTAGTGATTTCACTTTCCATGAACATGTGTCACTATAGAACAGCTAATCTAGCTGTGAATTAACATATGCTGTCATTCACCTAGGCACATGACTCCCAACCAAGACTTATAGTCAGAGAGACTCTGTAAATTTTATTCATTTTGTCCCTTGCACTCATGGACAAATGACAGTGCTAAACTCTTATATAAGATACTAAATGGTAAAAACAATATTTATTTAATATTCAAAGTTAATCTAATAGTTGATGAGCACCAAAAACATGTGAAATAAGCAGAGATAATTAACCCCATGTTAAGAAGAAATAAAAGAAACTGAGGCAGGTCAATGGATTTTTCTCCAAATTGTCAGCTCATAAGTAGTGAAGTGATAGAACAGAGATTCAGACAATGGCTTCAGACTCTTAGGCGCACAACAACAGGGCAAATAGTACTAGGTACCAGCGACATCTCCGGACATTTCTTTTTTATGTATACAAAGATTCAGATTTGCTGCTAAACTAATGATCCCCTAAAGGAAAAATAGAGTCAATGGGAGTTGTTTAAAAGAGACTGATTTCCAGTACATTAAGGAGAATTTCCCAGCAACAGAATGAACTCACTCCCATGTGTCTAGTTAGCACTCATCTCTGGACACTTGTAGGAAAAGCAAGGTAAAGGCTTAGCAACACCCAAGATTGCAGCTCAGCTTCTGTTTTGGGTACCTGTGTGACCCTGTTACGTTGGGTAACCTGCCCGAGATTTGGTTTTCTCCTGTGAGAAATATTCACCTCACCTGGTAAGAGAAGGATTAAGTATATATGTAAGGGTCCCACTTTTTGGCTGGAACAGTGTGTCCTCTCAGTATACATGAATTTAAGACCTCTCCAACTCGGCATTTCTCCAAGTCATTGTAGGCTTTGTGTCTCCCTTCCCTGACCCCCTTTCCAAGTCAACATCCTTTGCACAGGTGAGGAAAGTCAGCCCCGGTACATCCTTTCAGTAACAGCATGGAGAGCTAAGGAACCACAATCCCCACTCCTAGTCCTGGACCAGAACTTCAAAAAACTTCACTTTGGATTCAGATCCCAGAAGAAGGTCATTAGAAAATGGGAATTGAACTCCCAAGCAACTCTGAGTAATTCACAAGTATGCCATCAGGGAGAAAGAATTCATGTTTGCCAGAAGATGATACATGGAAAATGAGTCTGTGAAGATATTCATGTCCAAATAAAACTTATAGTCCACTGTGCTGGACCCTGCTGGCATCTTGAAGAGGTCTTTCTAAACATAAGTGACATGAGTAATCTGAGTCTCTCAGTACTTTATGAGATCAGTGGCTAATATATATCTGTAGTATCTTAAATTTCTGGCTACTCTAGTAATGCATGCTTATTTGAGAAAACATGCACAATTAAAATTGAAGGGAAGAATTAAAAATCACCTGAAATGCTACTTAGAAATGACCACTGTTAACACTTCCTTGGAGTACAGACTATGAATTTTATGTTATATGGGCACACACATTGAAATGAGACTTTGCTATTTTGAGCTAAAGGAGATGAAACTGTACATCTAAAATTCTCATGATATTGAATATTTACTTTGCAACCCTGGGTCTCAGTTTCCTTATCTGTAAAATGTAAAATGACCTTGACCAGCATTTCCTGAACCACACTCCCTGGAATTTTATGAATATATCTTGAAAGAAACTGATCCACAGTCAAATAAGTTTGGCAAAGACCAAGTTAAAAAACAATATTGGATATTATCTGTGTTCTTATAGCTCTTATTTTTGACTATATGAATCCCACGAAAGGGACCTGTTGGAAGTTAGAACCCTTTTTCACAGTATATGTGCTAATGTATGGTAGAGGTAATAATCTTCAGAACTCCTTGGAGACCCCACTCTATCAGTCACTAAAGGTTTCCTATTTCATTGTGTTCTGATTCTTTATTTTTGGCACACATAAATAATGAAACTGATCCCAGAGACTACAAGCCTGATAGGATTAAAAAGCTAATCCATGGGGCCCTGCCCTCCATGTATTTGGAGGAAGCCAGGAGCTAAAAATTTCCAAGTGGGTGTAACATTAGACCTGAGAAAATATGCATTCCACAGTGAAATCAAGATCACTAACAAGCAGGATGTAGGAGAGCTAAAGGTTTTGCTGGAGGAGGGTCTTTGAGTACCAGCCATGAACCATGTGTAGGCAGCTAAAGCACATTCTCTCCCAGGCTGAGCTCTAACTCTTCCCATGTGCCCATTTCATAAAAAAAAAAAAAAAAGTCAAGGTGACTTTCCCTGTAAGGGTCACCCTAATTCTATTATTCCTTTGAACTTTATTTTGCTTCTTTGAGTCTTATACTCTTATATTCTATGTAGAGTTCAGTTCCACAAATTCTTAATCAACTTTCACCTTAGACCCTAAACTATGCTCCGTACTTGGTCTGCTGGGTAGTTTGGATCAGGGAACAAATGTGTCTGGAAAAACTTTAAAAACAATCATAGCGGAGTCCCAGCATGTGTTACAAAATTAATAGGAGATTGGGGGGTCACAGGAAGACCAAAAGTGAGGCCCAGTGTGTCCGCTGTGTGACAGTTTCTTTTTGTACCAAGTGGGGGAAGGGACAGTGTCTGTGCTTGAGTTACACTTAAGAAGTCTTTTGACCTCTGGTTTTTTTTTGTTTGTTTTTTTTTTTATCTTTTTCTATTTATTTTCATCCATTTCATTCCTGTAAAGATGGGACTTCTAGAGTCGACAGAGAGTGCAAATGAAAGTTTACATAGCTCTTCCGTAGCTTACCTTTTAGGACATTGACTACTTAAATCTTTACTATAGTCTGACCTGCTTGTATCAAAAGTCTTCCTCTATCTTTTTTCTCTTTTTTTCCTAGTGTAATTTTTTACTTATATGAAGAAGTGGTTTGAATTTTTAATAAAAAAAGAGCTGTTTAGAATGTGTTACCTTCTGCGCTACACAGAAGGATCCTGTTACCTCTCCAGGTACTATACAGTGGACTCTCAAATTAGGACTGGCCTGAAATACGAACAACTTGGGTTAATTAGGTCAATGAAGATTTATCTGCCTCTTTTAGCTATAGCGTGTACCCAGGTAAACATCCAGATCTCAGCTGCATTGACTTACAACCAACTTGAGTTGCAACCAGCCTCCGAGAACAGATGGAGTTCATAAGTCAAGGATAAATGAATGAATGAGTGAATGAGTGAGTAGCATCACGACCTGGTATTTGGGAACAACTTAGACTTTGGGGTTAGATGAAATTGGGTTGAAATTTTGTTCTTTCTTGTAGTGGATTCATGACCCTGAGAAAATTACTTCTCATTTCTCATTTGTCAAGTGGGGCCTTTAACTCCCTTTGGGCATTATTGGAAGGATTGGAGACAAACAATGTAAAGTATCTGATACAAGGTATGTTCCCAGGCACAGAGATTTTCTTTTTTCTTTTTGTCTTGATTGTTGTTTGTTTTAAACTTCCATTCCTCACTTAATGCCTAGATCCAAGTGGGCCTTTAGAAGTTGTTTGATGAAAAAAGAAGCTGAGCGCCACTCATCTTCAGGCCCGGAGTCATTCACACACAGGAATTATCTCTCCTTCATCTACTGCGCTACTGTTCTTGGCTGGGGAAGTCCCCAGTCTCCTTGTTGGCACAGTCCCAGCCAACCCAGTGTCTATTGCTCTCTCTTTCTGGCTATTCTGAGCATGAACAAGATTACCTGGGAATTCCCATCCTAATAGACTCCTACCCTTAGGGCAGAGAAAGCAGCTCTGGTACTGACATGATAAAACAGAGAGTTTTTTCTGTTTTCAGCCAAGGTCTGAGTAGAAGAAAAACAGACTGAGTGTACAAAGTTTGAGGTCAAGGATCGTGGAGGATCTTTAGCATAAAAATACACTAGGATCATATATTTTAGGGGAAGAACTCAGTGTATAACATTTTCAGAACACTGGTCACAGGGGACAGCACAGGCAGAAAGTACTGTTATAGTGAACTTGTGGCCAACTATGTTCCAGATGCTCAGGTCTTACCTGAATAGGACAAGGACAGGAGGAAGTCAAAGGTCCAGGTATAGGTGGTCAAACAAAAATTGCATAGAGGTGTGGCAGCGGGATATTTATTTTCACATGCTGGAAACTAGATTCCAAAATGAAAGAGCTTAGCGGGAAAAAGATCGGATACTAAAGTTCAAGATAGTATAACCAAGATAGAATAGATCTAGAACAACAAAGAAAGCCATTTGACCTGGGCTCAGATAAAGACTGAGGGCCAGCTAGTCTCCCTCCCAAAGGAGAGGCATCTCAAATCCCTGCAGGAGTGGAGCCTTCCAGGTGTATCTCCATCTACCAGGAATGCTGGTCAATTTCTACAAAAAACTCCTAGTAACTGAGGTTGTATAAGGTGAACACAAAACCATGAACTTCAATTGGTGAGAAATAGAATGAAAAAACCTCAAATCAAGGACTTTGTCCTTTGGTAAGTCAGTTAGCTCTGCCTATCCCAGGTGCATTTTTGGCAGTTAGTCAAATTTTCTTTCTTACTTTTTCTTTTTTTTTTTTTGGTACCGGGGATTGAAGTCAAATTTTCCATCTAGGACATTTTAGAACCCACTCAAGAGTTTTGGTCAGCTCAGTGCTTAGAGGAGTCTTTTCATACGATACCAAGAAGTGGTTTTTCCTAGCTCATACTGTTTGCACTCTTCTTTAGCTACAGATTTATCTTCTCTAAACCCTTGTGAATTGAATCGATACCAAAAGGAATGGGCTTTCCATTTGGTGCAAACTAAAAAAAACTTATATGGCAGATAAGGGAGCTTTGTGTTTTTATTAAAACTGTGTTGATCAACCTGTTCATTTCCCCGGACTTACCTTGTCTACTAAGTCCTAATGCCTCTCTGTTATCTTTTTCCTTTGTGTGGGCTTAGATGAGCAGTGACTGTCATTGATATGGCCAGTGAAGTTTAATAATATTGATTCACTGACAGATCACTGAGGGATTTGGAGCATAGAAACTGATTGATAGTAAATTGGAGGTCCAAGAAAAAGGTAAAAAGAAAGATGTCTGGTATATTAGCCACTTTCCTTGCTGCTGAGATACAATGTTGTACACCCACAGTTTAAAGAATGAGTACATTAGGCTCTTGGGGGACATCTAGATATAAACCATAACATATAGAAAACTGGACAACCAGTCCTTTGTGGAGTCTAGTCAGCTGATTGCTTTAGTTGCAATGCCTTCTCCCAGAGAGTTGACTAGATTTGTGTACAAACAATGCCCATCTTTTACTTCCCAGATGTATAAGGTGTAGCATTAGTAACAATATGTTTGATCACTCACCATCAAAGGGAAGCTTCTCTATTGAACATATTTATTCTGACAGAATGACAGCAAACAAATATCATTTGCCCATTGGCCTTAACTGTGTTGAAACTGATTATCTTCCCTAAGAGACTTTCCCTTTCCTCCCTGTTACTACAAAGCCACACCACTCCTTCCTTCTTCTCCTGGAGTCTTTCAAAACAGAGACAAATAATTTTTTTCTTGCTTTTAGAATTTCTCTGATTCTTGGTTTTAAGAATGTTCTCTCTCTCTCTCTCTTTTTTTTTTTTTTTGCCAAACTAGGGGATGAATCAAAGTAGGAAGTTATCTAACTTCATGTTAAAATGTCTACTCTTTCTTTAAAATACTTGAAGACCATCATCAAAGCTTGATTCATACAATGACTTGATTCATCATTTCTACTCAAGCCTGTCCTATAAAGAACAAAAAATGAAAAGATTTGGATATGTTAATTTAGACAGCCTTGACTCCCTGCAGAGTCCATTTTGGCCCCAGTCCAGGGGTAAGTGTACTTTGGAGTCATAAGAAATACTGCCACTGGATACAGAAGTCATGCCAGGTTGTAGAGACCCCTAAGGATGGCTGGGGTGGAGAGTGTCTGCCAGATGTAAGCTGTGCTGATTTGCCATCAAAGGTTCAACACTGAGATCTAGATTTGGTGCATTCTGCTGAAGAAGTCTTATCAGATTGCTAGATTAACTAGCAAGATTAGGCCGATTAATGTACAATTAAGCCAGCACAGATTTCATATCTACGTATATTAAAAGGACAGGTAAAGGTCACTGTGAGTTTAGATGCTGCTAATTCATTTCCATCTATATGGCATGGTGCACAGCGTTCATTAGTAATTGACCAATAAAAAGTCTTTTAAACTTCCCATTTCTCTGAATATTTCCTGTCTTAGTGGATAGTATAATTTCTCCAACATTTAATGGAGGACTTTTTATTCAATTAGCATTTCTATTTACTTAATTGACAAAAACCGTTTATATTTTCAGTGTAAAACATCATGTTTGATATATGTATACATTGTGAAAAGAAAGGCTAAATAAAATTAAAATATCCATTATCTCTCATACTTAGTATTTCTTTGTGTTAAGGATATTTAAAACCTATTCTTAGTTTTGAAGTTTAGAATAACTACAGTTGCCCCATTGTACAATAGATTTCCTGAACTTACTTCTCCTAATTCAAATTTTGTCCCCTTTGACCAACATCTCCCTAGACCTTATCTAAACCCCCAAGGCTTTGTTGTTTTATGTTTTCTTACTCCAGTAGTAATAAATCTTCATATCAAAAGCATGACAAAAACATCTTTGTGAAACATAAAGGGGCTATTAGTTCTATGTGATGCTATACCCTTGTGCATCCTAGAGTTTTCTCTCCACTTGTTGAGAAAACTGTACCAAATTGAGAGGTCTCTTCCACAGAAATCTTCTTAGAGGTCAAGAATGGAACATCTGGTGATGTTTGTGTAGAGCCTAGTGAAGGGATGTATCAGCTTATTATTAGCACTAATATTCTCATTTTCCTTAACTCCTTAATATAGGAGCTCTTTTAAAGTAACCTAAGCCCACATTTGGCAGGATAAAAGTGAGAAGCTACATACAGGATATAATTTATCCACCTAATCATGTTATATTTGATAGTTCTTTGTTGCTTAAAAAGTAATTTCCTGATGATTACTGTGTTTTATTTTCACAACAAACCTCTGACCCAGTTAGAACAATTATTGTCATCCAAGATTTAAATGTAGCCAACTGAAGATGGGGAGATTAAACAATTTTTCCCAAACTCACAGTGCTAATAAGTGACCAGAGTACTTTGGAATTTACATGGATCTTCTGATTCCAAGTCTAGGGTTCTTGGCAAATACAAAATGTTAAAACCTTTGACAAGTGGGAGCAGTACATCAACCCAAAATGAAATAAAACGAAAGCACTCATGTATTTGACTGTCTATGTTTGATATACATTTTATCACACATCATTTTAGCTAAAAAAAATTTAAGTGTCCACTGTTTATAAGGCATAACAGTACTTAGATTTTAGAATATGTAGGGAAATTGATCTGAGAAATTGATCTCCAGTTGAGTAGAGTTCTGATTTGTTTTCTTTCCTTAGATTTATTTCTTGAGTAGACACGTTCAGTTGCAAGGTATTTTAATTACAGATGTGAACACAGCTGTACACTCTGGTAAGTGCTCAGGGTCCTGACAGGGTTCCAGTGCGCAGAGGCAGAGGAGAGTGACGCCGATAAAGGTAGAATAGGACTTGGAGAGTGATGTGAGAACAAGCCGAGGAGGTAAAAAGCTGTAACAATATGTCCTGCATGTCTACCCTGAACCAGACTTTTTGACAGACTTACTATTCCACTGAGAGCCCTTGACTGGTTTATTCCAGAAATAAAGACCAGCAATTCGAGGGTCAGAGAACAATATAAAACAAGTTGGTGCACATCTAATTTTAATTATACTACTTGCTAGGTATGCTATTATCCTTTTCATTCTCTTCTGCCCACTTGTCTTTCTCCTCTCTGTGCAGATACCTGTGTATCCAAGACAGGAGTGGGCTGGGCTGGGCTGGGCTTATGAAATACTAACCCTGGTCTGAGCAGAAGGTATATAGTAGGGCTTTGCTCCTGCGGTGGCTTCTGAAGTCTTCATAGATGTGTGTGCTCCACCAAAGTGCACCAAGGTTATTGTCACCATGCAGTGAACACATGCTGCACATGTCCTATTCCTGAAAAAAATAATGAGTTCGAGATCTGTGTGACTCCAACTGGCTGGTGAATATTTATCAGGTTTCTTAGTCTTTTGCTTAAGGCTTCCATTTTCCTGTCCCTCTTTATCTGACAGAGTCCTACTTCAGAAATGTCAAGCAATCTTGGTTTCTGTATAAAGGAGGTATTTCTTTTCTTTAGGTCACATGTTTCTCACAGATTTTTTTGTTACAGACTTCTTGAGATAGTAATTGTAAAAGACATTATTTTTGAACATTATTTTTCATTTTCTCCAAGGAGTTTGCACATGATCGACAGACATATTAATCAAACCCACCTACAAGATGAGAAACCCAGACTCACAGCTGAGGAGAGGAGGAGTGCCCTAGTGTGAGGAAAAAAAATAGCAGAAATTAAGCTCAAATGTCTCATAAAGTGAATCCTGTATAATCCTTTTACATTCAAACATTTTGACAGGTTTTAGACATGCAAGGCAGAGCGAGGAGTTTACACAGAGTCCAAACTATCTCCAACTTGCTTGCTATTAAAGGGCTGAAAGAAAAGGAAACAAAACAAAAATAAAACTACCGTAAAGAAGAAGGTCTACCACACAAAGGCCTGGCTGTTTTGTCAGGTTATATGAATGGTTCTGTGAATGCCCCAGATTTGCCTTAGTCATGCTCAGGGTAACTTGCTACTGATCCTGTGTGGGAAATAAGGACAGGAAACAAAATAGGGTCTCCAGGACTTAAAAAGACAATCCAGGTAATGCAGACAGCATTGACACAATGTCAACATGTGGACTGGAGATGTGGCTCAGTGGTCAAGCACTTGCTGGCCACATGTGAGTTCAATCCCCAGCAGACCCCTCTCTCCAAAAGATAAATACTGTCACTTTTTATGTTTATGTGGCTTTAGGCTTTTCAAAGCCCATATACATATGCCATTGTGCTGACTTCTAGCTCTAAGAAAGCTTCTAAGTGATTTGATCCTACTATCAATTCAAAAATCCAATTAGACACATCTATTAGGTCATCTCATCTCTGCTTGAATGTTTCCAGTGATGGAGAGCTTCCTGCTGGGCCAGGCAACTTATTTTGTGTCCAGACAGCTTTTATTGTTGGGAAATTATTCTCTATATAGAGTTCAAATCTATCTCACTGAAACATCTATCTAGTAGTTCTATAATAACACCTATACAATAATTTTTCTTCCTCATCCACACCACAGTTTTTTTAACCACTTGAAAGCAGTTATCAGGTCTTCCCTAAATATTCCCATCTTCAAATAAAACACCTCATTCTCTCAGCCAAGTTTTTATTGACATGGTCTCTATCTCCTTCCAACTCTGTTCACCTTTGCTTAGAATAGATTCTTTTGGTATCTCCGTGACCCTAAACAAGGTCCTCAGAATTTGACACAGCATACTTAACTATGCCCTGGACAGTCGAGTGTGGTTGTTAGCATTCTCCACTGAAATATTGTACTTCAACTCCTGCCATCTAGGATTATGATGACTATTTTAGTGACCATTGCTAACTCAAAAGAACTTATGATCAAATGGCATCAGCAGTTCTTTTCCCAGAATGACTGAGTCATTTCTCCTCATTCAAGCCTTCTCATTCCTTAAAAATAAGCAAACAACTGAAGTGAACAATTTGAGCAGTTAAAACAGATACTACTACCTAATTTTCTAAAAAGGTTAGGTAACATTTACCAACCACTTGTCAAATGTCAGGCATTAGCACTGTTCTTAGCAACTGTCCTGTACAGCTACAATGATGAACAATGTATTTCTTAGTGTTTCACATGGTCAAAGCAGTTTGAGGCATGGTCTTATATATTGTATATTCAAGACTTTTTCTGTTTCCACCCTTTTTCTCTTCTTTTTTTTTTTTTTTTTTTTCTGTACTGGAAATTGAACTGTGGTCTTCACAATAAGCTATACCCCAAGCACTTTTTATTTATTTTGAGACAGGGTCCTTCTAAATTCACAGGCTGAAATGAGAACCAAGACCTGGCATGTAAAGGTACAAGATCCCAGTAATGAATGTAACTGTACTGTCTACCTAGAATGTACCAATAAATTCAACTTAAAAAAATAAATTTGCAGGCTGTTTGAACTCTGGATCCTCCTACCTCAGTCTCCCAGGGTCCTGGGACTACAGGTATGATACCACCATGCCTGGCTTGGACTTTGTCCATTTCTTTAAGGTTAAATCGGGATTATAGGACACAATTTAGTTTTATATTTCTACCTTTAATCTATAGCTGGTGAGAATACAGTTGAAACTAAGCAGAGAGTTTAAGTGAAGAATCTTAGCGAAGAGATGATTATGGACTAAAATAAGAACAACTCCAAGTTTCATTGAATTTTTACTTAGCAGTGTCATAGATTCCTAACTTCACCTGCAGCAAGCGACTTCCTCTCTCTTTAAGGTGTTTGTGCGAACCAACCGGAGAATTCCAGAATTTGTACTCTTTACTTTCTGAAGCTTGGCAAAATGGCTTCAATTTAGCCATCCGTGCGAAGTAACTGTAAATACAAATTTATTTTACATATGCCTCCTAGAAGAGACTTGCAGTTTGTCTCCTGAGTAAACAGAGAATGCCTAGACTTGTATCCCTGTATTTTGCTTTGGGGATTTTTTTCACCCTTACGTGTAGCAGCATCCTTAATTGAGGTGGTGATACTGTGCTTGTTGGATTGTCCTGAAGTTTAATTTGCATGCTTAAAAGACCCCCTTGTTGCTCAGATAAAATCACATAAGAATGAAAAGAATTTGCAACATTGATTATAGTTTACAACATGATTAATTATAAGCATATAGAATTCTGTCAGTTATCTCTGTAATGGTATGTAGACTATACACTAAAAAATAGTTCAATCTCCATGGATATTTCTAATCATTTTAGGCATTTGGAAAAAATGTAATCTCCAACTTCATTCAATTAAATTATGTATAACAGTGAGGCAAGTGCAGTATGAAAATCTCCAGAAATCACCAAAGGACTAGGAAGACAATCTACATGGCTTTCAGTCCTTAAAAATCCAAAGACCCATTTAGTTCCAGCTCCTTATTAAAAACATAACTAAAAAACTATGGCTTCACATCGAATACTGTGGAAAAAGGTATTCTCCTGAGTTTTGAGAATTTTAAAAACTTAAGAATTTGGCTTTATTTTCCCTGAGTATGGATCTTCAAATATGTATATTGTGTTCAAATAGTGCTCAGTCTTCTTGGTTGAGTGATTTTGATTGCATCACAAAACCGTGACCCTCCGGTCTGGTAATAACCTTTGACACAGGAAGTGAAATAGCTGCCCAAGGTGCCACCAACAAATTGTTGCAGCAGGTAGTTGGACTCACAGTCAAGTGCTCTTTTTGTAACCTCATGCTGCCTCCCTGTGGGAAGGTGGTAATAGTGTTCAGATGTAATCTCTTCACAAATTGTTATATTTTCCTACAACTGGACTAGAATTTTAGGGTGACTTATAAACTTAACAACCGGTGTTTACCAGATAATTTGATGACTAAACAACCTGTCTTAAAGGAAGTAAAATATTGAGTTTTATTTATTTCATCCAAAGAGGCTGGGAAAAGCACTTTGTATGTATTATAAGCTATTAAATATCAGAGACAAATTCAAGAGAATTTGCTATAATACTTATATAACAGTTGAGTGAAAACCTGTGTCCTATTCTTCTCTACTCACCTCTCCATGCTTACACACACTTCTTGATATGAGCTTCTCTCTCCATCACTGAGAGTTCTGGAAAGGAAGGCACACTCACAGCAGGACTGTGCCAGTACTACAAGGTATTATCAGATAATACGGTGACTGTTTAAATTTTTTAAAATTTATTACACCAACACACACATTGTTAATGATCTCCCTCAGAATATTCCCCCTCACTTCAAACACATATCCGCTCATTCGTGCCACTTTCTGAAGTACTCCTGGGAGTCTTCTTACGTGTTTGTCTTTAGTTGCCCTGTTTTGGCTGCCTCAATATCCCAGATCATTTCAGAACATTTACTTTTTGTGGTCATTTTGACTTTGGGGAAGAGGCGGAAGTCTCAGGGTGCCAGATTCCCCTAGTAAACAGGGTGGATGACTATACACTGTAATGTTTTTAATCAACAGAAATTGCTGTAAGCATAAATTGTAAACTGCTTTAGAAAAATGGCAAAAACAATGGGATAAATGTGTTTAAAGCAGAGAGAGTGTTTTGAGTGGATTAATGTCAGTGTGTCTTTATAAACATTTCAACATTCACCATATTTTTGATCATGCCACGTACGCACCTGTAGCACTTGTTCTTCTCATGTTGCAGATTCTTTTCTACTTCACTGACTGCCACTGGCAGAGGGCCGGAGGAAGGAGGTGTGGGTCGGTAGGGAGGAGCCACTTCTCAGTGTGCAGCCTTTGGTTGGGGTTGGGAGTTACCCTGGCAGTTCACCACTCTGACTTCCAGTCTCACCATGGACTCTTTCTGACAAGAGGATATTCTTTCTCTTCTAATATTGCTGGTATTTTCTCCATTTTTGAGCAGTTCTGAGTTTTCCAGAAAACCTTTTATGTTTAGCTTAACTCTTTCAGCCATGCACTGCTCCTGCCCACTGGAATTCTACATAATATATAAATCTAATCCCCTCTCTATGCCTTGGCCATTGATATATGTGAAGAAAATCACCCCATCCTATACCACCAGACTAATTCTCCCATCCATCCTTCCTCCTGGCATATCATTCTGCCTTCACCACTGTCCTTACCAGTTTTTCTCTTCATTGGCTTCAGTTTGCCAGCATTATTCTTACTCCTCCTCCTCCTCTTCTTCTTCTTCGCCTTCTTCATCATCGTCTTCTTTCTCCTCATCTTCCTCTTCCTCTTCCTCTTCCTCTTCCTCTTCTTCTTCTTCTTTCACCTATCAAAACTCTGAGGCTTTATCAGAATTGTTTACCCAGCTGTAGCCCTGAGCGTGTTGACTCTCTCCTGTTTGGACTCTGCTTAGCTTCTGGGTGGGCAGCTGTGCAGTCCTAACTTTTGATTTCCTGCCTTGTTGCTGAAAAGCATGTTGGAGGTTAAGATTGCTTTTGTGTGCCAGAGTTGCTGCATCTCTCTGCTTTTAAGCTCCACAAGATTCTGGGGGGCTATTTAAAATACAAATTGTTGAGGTATGTCCCGCAGTCTGTGTCTATGAAACACCATGTGCTGCTTCTCTCTCCGACATTGTCAGCTGAAGCTTCAGGGCATCCCTGTGTTTGAGGAAAAAAACAATCTGGGCCTTCTGTGTATAGAAGGGGTGAGGATCTAAAGCTCTGTGAAGACAATATGGTGCTTCTATTGATCCGTGTGAGTTGAACATATGGAGGCTCTGAGAAAAAAAAAAAAAAAAGCCTGCCCTATTTAGCGACCCAGGCTGATGAGAAGGTGTGTTACAGATCTGTATTCCTCCCAGCATGTGGGCTGGGACACATTGGCTCATTTTACTGATGAGTTTCTTGAATCAAGCAGGGCCATCATCTCTTACCAGTTTACAGCATTAATTGAGTTGTGTGAGAAACTCTGCAGGTGCATGCGTGAGAGGAGAGACAACCTGGAAACACAGCTTCTGCTTTTCCAACTACTTAGAGTGAGGGCAGCAGCCACGTGGAGAGCCACAGCAGTGTGTGAGCAGGGGCAGCTGTGCGGGTGGTAAAACAAGGTCATCTCTGCAGATGGAGGGGGCCGTTTCCAGCCTGCAGGGAGAGGGCGGAGATGCTGTCTGGTCCCAAGCTTTTTGGGCTTTTTCTCTGAAACAGAACTATAGGCCCATGGCCTGAGAAGAGATTTCAGTGCATTTCTGGGTGTGTTAAATTGGTATAATTTGGATTTTAAAATGTTGAGATGTTCAGCAAATAACAGTGTTACGTGGAGACGGTAAGTCAGAAAATTGGAAGTACCCGCTGTCCCGGAAGCAGTGGTGGATGTGCTCATGGGAGTTGCAGCATCTAGATTTCTCAGAGGTGGCCCTGAGATGAGATTCTGGTACAAGAAGAGAGATACCCATTTCACTGTTCCTCTACATTCATTTTGGATTCCATAGCAAAAACTCATATTGATTTTGGGTCGTTTTAGCCATACCACTGCCTGACCCTATGTATTTGTAAAACATAATCTTTAAACTAGGTTAAAATACTAATCATCCGTGAGTTCTCCAGGAGTAATACAGCAATACAGTGAGTGTATATTTAAAGTATAGATGGCTAGTTACTTGATTGTTAGGTTTTGGTAGACATGAGGCTCACTTTAAAGATAGATATATAGGTAGATAGAAAGATAAATACAAAGATGATTGGGAATAAATAGATATAGAGATAGATTCCTGTCTCCAAATTTCAATTTGCTGTGGCTAGAATGAGTCATACCCATAAAGTCACACTTTAATAAGCCTTGCAGGTTAATCCAGCCCAGGGCTCCTAGATCCCTGCCTTCAGAATATTAACTAAAATAAGATAGCCCCAATTTCCCAAGTTCCCAAAAGGAAGCCAGGAAGGCTGCTCCAGGCTTTTATGTTTCTGTCTCACTGTCTTTGTGAAGAGGCTCCAGGTTCTACTGTGCACAGTCTTGCCAAGCAGAGTTTGGAGCAGAGTAAATTCCTTTTAGGATTATAGGATTAGAAAGCTGAAAGGTGATTCAAATTCTTGATTAAACAGAAAGAAGGAAACAGGAGGGGATGCTCCCGAGCACCCACATCACTCCAATGTGTTTTCTCTGTAATTAAAGGAAGTGATTGCAAAATATTTGAGAGGATTAAATGCTCAGAGAATATAGTGATCAAATAACATGTGATGCTGTATTCTTTACAGTGATCCCTGGCTTGGCTTTGCATATGGTTTTGAATGGCTGTCACTTAAACCTCAATACTGAGGGAAAGCTCAAATGGAAACACTGTGCATTGTGAACTTGGAATACAGCCTCGGGACTCAGATGGAGAGACACTGGACTCTAGTCTGGGGTTCTCTATAAACGTTTGACAGCAAAATAAAAAATAATGTCTTTATTGTTCAAGTTCTTTTTCCTTCGTTGAATCACAACAATAATCCCTGTAATGTTTTTCTATACATTTCCCTGTATTGATATCCACTAATCCAGCAATGCCTTATTGGAAAGCTATTTTAAATCCTCTCAAGGACCCAGAGAGCAAATTATTATATAAATAAATAATCATTGATTGAGTGGCTTGCAGATGCCAAGCTTTTCGAGGAATATAGAGCTGAATTCCTCCTCAAAGGAGATTGTAATTGGGCTTGGTGGGAGAAGGAGAATCACAACATAAGGATGTGAGAAATGGGGCTGGGGTGGTTTCTGAAGAAAGGTAGTTCTATCTCCCGAGGCAAGCTGCAGTAGTTTTCCATGGTGATGCATTTTGGCAAAGTTGTATTGAGTCTGCTTGGTCAGGCTGTAGGAGGGAGCTCCACACCTCCACCAAGCAGGTCAGGGCAGAGAGCAGATCAGGGCTGATTTTAGGGCCTTTCCACCTGCACAGTCCTGAAGCCCCACCCCCACCCCAATTCCAACTGGGTTGAATGCTCTCATCCTAATATTGGAGACGCTTCGTAATCTTTGAACAAGTGGCCTCAAACTCATCATGACTTAGCCTCTGTGTGCCCATAAGCAAATCACTCATCTCTCTGGGCTCAAAGGGACTCAGAATCTATTTATATGATTATGAAATACAATACACATATGTACATATATATTTGTATTTTACATAAATATTATATATAATGCATGTATAAAATGTCATCTTTATAGATGATGCTTAATCAGCATTACATTTAAAAGAAAGAAAGGAAACTGGATCTGAGGTTGGCTGGCTTTATGCAATAATCTTTTCAATTTTTGCAATGACTCAGTGTAGTTTGACTCATTGTGGTTTGAAACATTCACAGATAATACATAAAGGAATAAGTGTAGCCATCAGGCAGTACATTTTTTGTTTTGAAAAAGAGATGGCCATAGTTTGATGACCCCTGGACTATAAGCTAGAGAATCAGAAGTCAATGACAACTGAAACCAATAGGCCAGTAGTTTCATAGTTTAACCCGAAGCAAGAAGCAGAAGTGTCATCTGTTAGAAATGCAGGGTCTCTGGTCTTACACTGAACTTGCTGCATCAGAGACTGGAGGATCAGCCCTGGCACTTTGTGTTTAATAAGCCCACAGGAAATTCTGATGGGCGGCTCAAGTTTAAGAACCACTTCCCCTAAAACAAACACACTCAAGAATGTCAAACTTAAGAAGATTGTATTCATTTTTTGCTGACAATTGCAAAGGCTTGCATCTCTATGATGCTACATAATTGTGAGGGGGCCTCAAGCTTTTCCTTCTAATTGATGCCCCCAACCAGTGTGGCTTCCATAAAAGAATGACCTCTTATAAGAAATGTTTTAAGAGACTGAATTCCTCCTTTCTCCCAAGGATGACATATAACAAGTACTATTCTACCTTCATAGGGGAAAATTCACTGCACATATGATGAATACCATAGGGCATTAGTTTTCAAAGTGCAGTCCCCAGACCAGGACCACCAGCATCCCCTGGGTACTTGTTAGAAATGCAGATTCTCCAGTCCAGGCCTCCTGTGCAACTTGGGCCCGCTGCTTTGTTTTCACCAGCCCTCCAGGTAATTCTGAGTACACGCAACTTGAAGGACCACTGGATTAGATCCTGAAGGCTTGTTTTTCAATCCTGCATGAGAAGAGCTGCCACAGCCATCAGTGAAGGAAAGTGGGTAGATGTCAGAATGAGTCTCCAAGGGCAGTTGGCTGCTACCAGGAAAGGTGCACCCAAGCCTTCCACTTCCAATTCCAGTGCCTTTTATATTCTGCCAGATGATACTAGAGACAAACGCAATCCTCTTTCCACCCTGCCTTTTAGAGTTAACATTGAATTCACTTAACTCCATGAGAACAATAAACTGCACATGGGTCTTTAATGTATAAAACAGAACAAAAACCCCTTAATTTGACACCCTGAGAAGAATCAGCATCCTCTCTCGAGCCAATCGTGCTTTCCTAGTTTTGTTCTCTTTCTGTTGGGGGAATTAACTGCCTCTTGCTGTACCAGATGCCTCCTTCCTACCCAGTGCCCTGCAGTACAAGGCTCGAGCTCCAGCTCTTCCGTGTGTACAGTGCTGTCGGCTGTCTGCTTTTCTGTCTAGTTTGGGGTGAGACTAGACTTTCTTACCCTTTGTTCAAGCAGGAGCAATGACAGTGAAATGTACAAAGAAAAATATAGTCACATTGACTTTTAAGAGTCTAACTTTTGAAGCCAGAGGGACCCCTGTCATGAATTCAGCATTTTCCTGTCTTTTTCACATCACCTCTGCCTGCACGTCAGTGGCTTCTGGCTCCTGAGGGGCAGGACTTCGGCCTGTGATCAGAGGGGTGGCATCTTCTTTGTCTTGACTGAAGCTTTAGGAGGGGTAGGAGGTAGGGGCAGTGGGAGAGGAGGTAAAGCAGTGCCCTGCTATAGCATTTAACTCACTCAATGGGCCAGGAAAGATCCTAGGGACTTGATGGATTCCACTCCATTGACTCAGTCTTTCTCTTCACAATAGACAACATTATAAGCTTTGTGCATACGTACATCGTGGGAATAAGCTATGTGGAAAGATTTGATACCGACCCACTCTGTAAGAATTGTGACTTGATCAGTTAGAAATATTGCCCGGGTAGAGGGGTTTGCAGTAGCATATGCCATTAAATACCACCATCCGTCTTGGGTTTCTTCTCCACCAACTTTATATTTTAATACATCTTTTTACATCCCTTAGAAAGTTTTATTCCCCAGTGACCAGCTCATACAGAGAAGCTACATAGAGAGCTGCTGGTTCAGTGCAGTAGCCACTGCCTATAGGTGGCTATTTAAGTGAACTTATTTCAAATAAAAAATGTAAAATTAATATTTTAATAATTCTAGCCACATTTCAGGTACCTACTGGCTTACTAGTTTGATGTGGCAAGTGGCAGTCACACAAAATAGTGCCAGTGTATAATGTTCTCAAGACTTCAGAAAGCTCTGTTGAACAACGCTGCTCTGGAGCCTTGCTCTCCCCCCGCCCGACTCTCTCTGTTCTGACTCTTGACTACCTCTCTTTTTGCTGCAATTTGGGGTGTCTTCTCATGTCACCTAAACCAGCACCTGTGTTATGTATTTTTTCTGTACATGATGCATGTACATTTTAGTTGAATAAAAACTTCAGTTAAATGTGATGAAGGCTGTTTATGGTGGTAGTGTAGATATCAATTGGAGAGAGAGAATGTGGAGGCAGGAATGGGAGGCTAGGGTTGGGTATGGAAGGCATTCAGTCAGCCCTTCCAGTGGCCCCAAGTCAGACATGGTATGTAGGCATTTTGTAACCAATTTTGTACTATGCACATGTTCAAAAATACAAAAAAAAATTGAAAGAGTAATACAATGAATATCTGTATCCATCATCTAGATTGAAATATGGCCAACATTTGCCAAATTTATCAGATTTACTGACTCACTTAAAAAGTCAGTTGTAGGCAGCTTAACTCCTGACTGTTTTCTGCTACAGGGTGTGCCTCCTAATACCAGGAACATCTCTCTACATAGCCACACTGCCATATGACTCACACACACACACACACACACACACACACACTAGTCAAGCATTTACTCACACTTGATCCTCTGATGTGCATCCGTTCTTTCCCACATGAAAAACAGGGGTTGGGGAGCAATGGGAGAGCTCTTCCTGCCCTCTGTATGCATTAATTCCTGTCTTATGTGTACAGACCTGCTGTGCTCTGCCACACAAGTATCCAGGGCATTGTATCTTCCCTTGGTGCCCTGAAATATCAGGGGAAGGGTTTAGAAATAGATCACTATCTGATATTATTGACAACTTGAATTCCCTTAGCTTAGCAGGAAGGCCTCTCTGGATAATGGGCAGCCACTCTGTGAGATAGCTTGTAAATCAAGTATGGAGATCCTAAGGGGGCTTTTAAGGAATGATTTAGATTATTAGAGAGAAAGAAACAAAGAAATATAAGGATCAGTCATGGTTCTCAAAGAGCCCATTAAACAATCAAAGCTTCACTTGGACAAAGACCATGGACATTATCACTGTCACACCTATCACACTGTCTCTTTTCTATGAGGAACTTCTTGAAGGTATCTTCACCCATGGTACCTAGCGCAGACTAAGTAAAAGCAAATGCTTATTGATATTCCAATCTCATAGCAAGGAAAAAAAAATCATCTAATATCATATAGTAGGTGCTCAATAAATACATTTTGGTTAAATTGAATTGATTTATGACTCTCTTGCCTGGGAACACTGACACTGATCTGTATTGTTTATCTAATAGTTTGAAGATGGTATTTATGGGGTCAGGAGCCATACCTTATAATTCTTATCCTACATAAAATTTGCTGCAGTATTAGCTCACAGTAGGCTAGCCATACGTGTTTGCTGAATGGATGTGTGGATGAATGAATGAATTGCATTTTACAAATAGAAAGTATGGTTGCTTACCAGATTTAGCGTGGATCCTAGGCTATAAGATCAATGATACTACTTCTTTCTCAAAAATGGGATGAAACCAGTGTGCCCTCTGCACCATGAGTACCTTTTCTATTTAAAGGTAACATTTGTAAGCCTTCTGACAATGCATGTGTACAAAACAGCACACAAACACAAAGTTTTCCTTTATTATTCCATGCTGGGGAGTCAGTGCCCACTAGTTTCTGTTTTCAGGTGTGTACTCTCTCTGTTTATTTCACTTTGAATACCCCTGCTCTTTCAGACATAATGACGTCGATTTAAATGCCTTCCTTAGTGTTGCTCCCATGGTCAAAGGTGCCAAAATGATTATATATGAGATTGCTATTATCAAAAAGAAACCTCTCCAAATTTAAACCTATTTTCACAGACTTACCAATGCAAAACTCCTGTGATTATATTGGAACTAGGTAAATGCTCAAGCACAGGTTGTACTAGAATGAATCTGATTTGATAATAGCTCATGTGAGAAAATGTTGTTTGCATAGCTAAGGTAGACAAGCCTGATATAACAAATACACAAGTGTTTAGGTTTCTAGAGCCTCAGTGAGCCTGTGTTGTTTGCTCGGGTCTTGTCCTCTCCAATCAAATTGGCAAAACAGGAAAATGGGAGAGGGGAAAAGGGGATTGCATGTCAGTGGCCAGAGTCCACTCTGTTGGTCACATCTAATTAAAAAGAGTCTGGAAAATATAATCTAACAGTATCCTCAAGAAAGAACTGGATTTCTCATAAAGAGATGGCACTTGTTGACAAAAAGTTTTAGATGACTTCCAAATAAAAAGAATGAAAGGAAAGAGCAGGGTCTTCGATTAAAAGTATAAAGGTCCACAGTCAGAGGCAGGAGTTTTAGGAAAGCACACTAGCCCATACCAGCTGGAGCAAGTCTCTGGACACCATATTTTAGAGGGAACATGGAAAGAAAGGCCAGAAGAAACAAGGACAGACTGAGACAGTAGGAGTCGAAGAAGCACATTCAGGGAGAAAGGATGACTGGAATTGGGGTGTTTGTCCTGGGCAGGAGAGGTTTGGGAACACGTCCAAGATCGCAGAAGATCTTTTTAAAAGAGAAAGCTCGTTCTGCTCTGTACCAGAAGGCTGAACTGTGACTCCTACAGAATGCGGAAGGATAAGAGATATGTACTCAATGTATTCTGAGTCCCTAGCACTATGCCTCACACATTTCAAATACTTGGTTGCTGTGTCTAGGTGAAATTCGCTAATTAATTACTAAGACTCAGGTTTCAGTTCTTCATCTAAGAGAAGGAAAAGGACCCATGATACAAACCAGGTGCTGCAGTGAGCCACAGCAGTGGAGCACGCAGTGTCCTCTTTGCTAGCCCTCCCACCTCTGAACCTAAGACTCTTCATCCCAGATCAAGCTTTTGAAAGGCCACTGTATCACAGCAGGTTTCACTATCCCAGCCAACATCAACAGAAGTCACACAAAAACAAATGGACTTGGAGAACTGTGAGAGAGATGTTTACTCAGAATTGGAAACTGCCTTTGGAAACTCTTCCTCGCCCCTTGCCTCCTTGCCAGGATTTGCCAGATGCCAGAATTTGACATCCACAGCCTTTTAGTTACACACACCCCACCAGAGGTGTGTGCGCTGCCTGTGGTCAGATCACCTGTTGAGTACCCTTTCCTTTTCCCATGGCCCAGCAGCAATCCTGCTGACAAGAAAGGTCAGTCTCCACGTGATGAAATTCACGAGCTCTGCACAAGAGATATCTTAGCTTTTTGTGGATGGGGTCACTAACCCCAAATAATGATTCCAGGAAACACTGGAAATCTTTACGTTTCCAGCTGAGTCTGAAAACAGTGTGATTCTTGGAACTTAAGAGGAGCCTGAAACGTTACAATTGTAGCATTACAGGCTCCAGGGAACCTTCTCTCTCTTGTCACGGTGGTCTTAGCAGCCACTAAAGTGACAAGAGTCCCCTCTGTCTGTTCTTAGTGTTCTTCATGTTCCTAATGCTTTTTTATGTAGCAAGTTTATCAGCTGAGACTTGAAGAGAGAAAATATCCAGGAAAGATACTGTTTTAGAAAAACCGTCACTCACATCTCACTTTCAAGAAAGAGTCTGTGAGGGACAGAGAGCCTCTTCTTTTTTAAGGAAAAAAAGCCCAGACAGGGTGCACATGTCTATAATTCCAGCACTGTGGGAAGATAAGGCAGGAAGATCACAAGTTTGAGCTCAGCCTGGGCTACTTCATGACTTACTGAGAACTTGTCTCCGAAGAAAAAAGAAAAATAGGACTGGGTTCATGTAACTCAATGCAAAAGCCCCGAGTTCAGTCTCCAGTACCAAAGGGTCCAGAGAGAAGGGAAGGGGGAAAGATTGATGTAAAATAATAGGAGATGGACCAAATGGAGGCAGGAACTAAAATATTTAGATTAATTTCATATACTTATTTGTTTTTAATTATTTTTGGTCTAGTACGAATTTTAAATTGTTGATAAATAGGAACAAAACTCAACAAGATGGGGGAAAATGCAGGATAGAAGCAGGGATATCAATCAACTTAAAAAATTACAAGTCCAGTCTAACTAATCCTGCTTGGGATGTCAGATCCACAGTTGTACCACCTTGGGAACCCTCTCAAGCTCTGTTTTGTTTGTTGTTAGAAAAAGCATTGATGAGGTATAGCTCCATACCACAACGTACAACATTTTAAGTGTGTCATTTAGAATTGTTTAGCACTTTACATTTGATACTATGACTAACTTGAGAATATTTTCATCACCTCCCACAATAAATCCTGTACCTATCACCACTTACCTTCCATTCATCCCCACCCCCAGCCAAGCTCCTACAACCACTAATCTACTTTCTGTCTCGTACATGAGCCTGTTCTGGATGATGCATATAAATGAATAGCTTTCTGTGTCTAAATTCCATGGCCTTTTGTATCTGACTTTTTTTTACTCAGCATAATAGTTTTAAGGTTGAGGCAAGCTATGCTATGCATCAGGGCCTTTTTGTGGCCAAGTAGTATTCCAGTATATGGATATACAGCAGTTTGTTCACCCATCCACCGCTATGTAGACATTTGGGGTTCTTTTCTCCTTCATTTTTTTGGTTGTTAATTAATGCAGCCATGAACAGCCATGTACATATTTGAGGACAAACATGTTTTCAATTCTATTGGATATATACCTAGAAGTGAAATTTCTGTGTTATATAGTAATTCTATGTAATTCTGTGTTTAACTGTTCTGAAGAACTTCTAAACTGTTTCCAAAGCATCTAGTCCATTTTATTTTCTCAGTGGGGCTTCAGTTTTTATCTTTCATCCTCATTTGATTTGGTCCATGTCTTTTTTATTAGAATTATGTTGGTAGGTATAAAGTAGCATCTTATGGTAAGTTTTTGTATTATTTTCTTTTGGTGATGCTGGGGATTGGACCCTGTGCCTCACACATGTTAGGCAAGTGTTCTACCACTGAGCTACATCCTCAGCCTTTATTTATTTTTAGAAGAAGTTCCCACTACGTGCCCCTGGCTGGCTTCAAGCTTGGGATCTTCCTTCCTCAGCTTCCTAAATTGATAGGGTTACAGTCATTCACCACCATACCCAGCTTATTGTGGTTTTGGTTTGTATTTTCTCAGTTACTAATTTCATTGAGCATCTTTTCCTGTGCTTATACCAGATGCAGTCTTTTGGGGAACTGACAGAAAATAAAATCTTTTTCTTTTCTTTTCTTTTTTTTTTTTTTGGGTACTGGGGATCAAACTTGGGTCCTTGCACTTGTGAGTCAGGCGGGGCGGAACCACTGAGGTAAATCCCCGGCCCATGCTTCCTATTTTTAACTGGATTATGTAACGTTCTATTGTTCTATGGGAATTCTTCATGTATTCTAATTATAAGTGTTTCCTCTTGTTCTTTGAGTTTTTCACTTTCTTGACGGAGACTCTAGAAACATAAGTGTTTTGATCATAACAGTCAGTTTATATACTGTTTGTCTTGTTGGATGTACTTTAGTGTCATATCTAAGAAGTCTTTCCTGAGCCAGGGGTCAGGAAAATTTATTCCTACATATTCATCTAAGAAGTCTATAGCTTGAGCTCTCACATTCAGTTCTGTAGCTTAGTTTTAACTACTGTACTTATTTTTACTGCATCCGGTATAAAGTAGAAAAGTTATCACTACCAGAACTTCTGTTTCCCCAGTTGTCTTCTTATGTCCTCTTTCTTCTCTTGCTCTTCCTCCTGTCTTTTCTTCTCATCATCTTTTGCATGGGCTCATCCGGCTGTCACAGCCACATTCATGGAAAAGTCTATTCCCTGTTGTATTATTTTAGCACCCACAGCAAAAGTCAATAAGCAATAACTGCAAAAGTTTATTTCCAGACAAGTACTTTTATTCTATTGGTCTTTGTAGCTCTGTTTATGCCAGTATCTCATCCTTGATTATGGTAGCTTTGTAGTAAACTTTGAAATTCAGAAGTGTGAGTCTTCCAACTTTGATTGTTTTTTTCAGGCCTATTTTGCCTAGCACTTCAGTATGAATTTTAACATCATTGTGTTAATTCCTGCAAGAGGTCTCAATTTACTTTGAATCCTAGCTTTGCAAAGATTGATAAATCACATATTACTTTAGCGTGATCATTGCCCTGCCTCTGGTGACAGCTCTCAATTTATACAAGCACGGGGATGCTATGCCTGCCGCTGGGCCCCTCTGTTATAAACACTAAGTTCTAGATTTAAAAAGGAAAACAGTCTTGTCTCCCTTAAGGCAGAATGGGGTTTCCGCTAGAAAAGAGAAGAGGGAGGAACAGTTGTAAAGAGGGGGAAGGAATAAGAAATGGAGAGACACGGGGAGTTCCAGGGACTCTGGCAGTACATAGAGAATCAGCTGGAGATGGCTGGTCCCTGGGAGATTGCTAAGTGTGGGGCAGTACAGTACGGGGGATACTATGTTCCTGCTTGCTGCAGACTCCACCCACCTCTAACTGAAAGGCCATTATTTGATGCATAAGAATCCTTCAATCTCCTTGGTCTACTTGGCTGCCTTTTACTTTGCCTGTGAACCCCAAATGTAATTTAGAATGATGAGAAAACCCAGTTGAGTTCCAAGGGCCTGAGGTTGCTCCTTTAAACTGTCTTTCTGAGCTTGGATGGAGTGTGCCAGGCTTCCTGCTGCTAGGTTCAGTGGCCTGAAGCCCAGAGCAAACCTACAACAGCTCTTCCTCTTCCTACACTCTTACTATTTAATGTGAGGGACATTGCTGTCACGGGAATCTTAGAGAACATTTACGGAAGGGAAGACGTTGTGTCCTATGCGTCACATGCATATTTCTTAATTCTCACCACAGTCCTATAAAGTCAGGACAATTATTGTTAGTCCCCATTTTACAGGTAAAAAAAGTGAGGCACAAATAAGTTATATCTTTTATCAAACTCCCAAGGATGAAGAGAGGGCATATCCAGAACTGATCTCAAAGATGAGTGCTATATTGAGTCTTCCCTTTTGCCTTCCTTTTCTGTTTTTTTTGTTTTGTTTTGTTTTGTTTTAATTTAAATGAAGGTCTCTATTTTGAGGAATCACAAGTCATCTTACAGTTCCTTTGGAATTCAAAGACTCTGAAAGGCAATGGCTTAATCTCAGTTTTTCAAGGAAGCGTCTTTCAAGATTCCTGCCTTCCTTTCTCTGAACTCTTATTGCATTTTTTTAAGAAGTCAG
The DNA here is from genome assembly GCF_012274545.1 of Fukomys damarensis. Taxonomy (NCBI): domain Eukaryota; kingdom Metazoa; phylum Chordata; class Mammalia; order Rodentia; family Bathyergidae; genus Fukomys; species Fukomys damarensis. The sequence continues at coordinate 39,428,324 of NW_022900942.1, read as the reverse complement.
CACTTGATTCCAGAACCACTGATGGATTTGCCTGGGACCTAATGGCCTTCTGGCTTCCTGGCATCACCAGCCATGACCAGACAATTCCTTTCCTTCTCCAAGACTAACATAAGCAACAGGCTGTGTGTAAAGATGTGCCTGCTTATTTATGTGCCTTCCAGGACGTAACCTGTCACTAACACTGCTGCTTTTCCCAAACCTTTATATCATCCAAGGGGTCAAGAAGATGGAAGATGTGTTGCACAGGTGACGCAGAGCTCACTCCCTACCCCCGTATGCTGTTTCTCCCTGTGGAAACTGAACTGGATTGGAGCTGCCCCATGTTTGGTAAAGGGCACACCAGAATAAGAGCCGGGTCTCAACAGGAGTGACTCAGCTAAGTGTCCTGCCAGTGCTCAGCATCAGGGTTCTTTGTTAGAGGAAAGCCTCATTACCAGCTTTCTTCTCCCAGAGGAAATTAAATCACTTGTCCTATTGGGCTGGAAACTGATGAGGAGTTTGTTTGTTTTATTTTGTTTCCTTTCCTATGCATACACAAAAGCTGGATTTATTTTATGCTGTTGATAGTTTCTACTTTTAGATCTTATCTGGTGCCTCCCCACATGGAACCTAGTCTTTGGTTCCTTCTTGTTGTCAATCTGCAGGCCTCTGATTACCAGCAGCCCCTCACCCCGTTACTATCGACACTACACTGCTCACACCACTTTCTGAAGCTCCAGGGAAGGTGAAGGCCAAGGACATTATGGGTATCAATGTAACACTGTGAGATTTCCTCAGATCCTTGTATTTGTACATGCATTATTGCACTGCGACACAAGCTGTTTGAGTGTGTTATTTCTTTGGAAAGAAGAGAAAAGCGAGAGACACTTTCCATAAAATAGAAGGCCCATTAATTCTGGCCCTGAATTTCAGATGAGAGGAGTTCCTGACCTGGAAATTTTGCATTTGTGAAAAGAGACATTTTGGTCTAATATGATCACCCCTACTTTCTACAGGATAGCTTTAGCTCATTGAGGCTCTCCTTGATGAAATATCCACTGCTCTTTAAGTGGAACCTGCCTTGGAGTGTAAGGTAAAACAGCATTTAAAGTTGAGAGGCCCTTAGAGATTGCTTACTCAGCCTGTTCATCCTACAAATGATGTTCTCCACTGTAAAGAACTAAAGGGGTTTCAAAGGATCTCAGCAGAGTCCAAGTTAGGAACAGAAAGTCAGACCCCTGATGCCATGATACTGCTGTCTACCGGCCTCGTAACTCTAGAGGAACATTTTATCATTGTGAGAACGATGCTATTCTCTCAGTCTTCAACTATGAAGTGCTCTACCCATTCTGTTTCACCTGCCTAATCTCTAATAGCACTGCAGACCTAACCCATGGGGTTGCTGGAAATCTCCAATGAAAGTCTCCATCAGAGAAGGCCTACTCAGTGTGACTCAACCTCCTGTACCTATTCTATAGCAGTCAACCAATATTTACTAATGCTTAACTGTATGCCAGGGACTGGGACAGACATCGTGGAAAAGGCGCAGATACAGAAGACAATATTTATCCTTAAAGAATTTAGACAGTAATGGAGGAGAGAGACAATCCATGTATGCATGCCCTCAGTCGCACTCTCACAATTGTACAAATTTTAAAGCAAAGAGTGACTATTATTTTTTTTTCTCATTGAGTTTATTGGTACATTTTAGGTATATAGTACAGTTACATTCATCATTGGGATCTTCTCCCTTTACATGACAGGTCTTATGAAAAAATGGGGAAAGAGTGACAATTATTACTTGACAGATTAAGAGACATTTCTAGAGATTGTGGAGAAGTGAGCCTTCCTAACATGGATGAAAATTGGAACTATTTAAAAGAAATCAGCATTGAGCTCATCTTTCAATTACAGTGGACCCTTGCCTTACAAACTAATTTATTCACAAGGGCTGGTTGTAACTTGGGTTGGTCAATTGAAGGCTCGGGCCCCTCTACACAGCCTTCAAAGTCTCTCTCCTGCATATAGGCAGGCCTCAGTGCCCTTAAAGAGACACTGCCCCAGGATTTGTTAATTAACCCTGCACAGGAAAGGATGGTATAATGCCCCTTCCAGAACGCTTTAAGGGTTAAAACTGTGTCTGAGACCATCTGGAACACAAGCAGCTGGCATTCAGGTCGTAACTCAAAAACTTTGTTTGTAAGTTAAAACAGAATTCTGGTCATACCCCAAGTTCATACATCAGGTCAGTCATAGTTGGAGGGTCCACTGTATGGATCAAGTTGACTTATAGGAGCTTTTTTTCTAGAGTTGTTTATTGTTTAATTAATGTTGGTCTTCATTATCACCTGAATTAAAAGTTTTCCAACAGAGTTCGTGTTAAGAGCATGTAGTGATAGCTCAGTGCGTGTTTGTGGATGTGCTGCAATTACTTGCTTCTCCTAAAAATCATATTGGTATTATCCATGTAACAGTGAAAACTAATTGACTCTGCAAGAAAGCATATGTGGTATGAAATGGATGCTACTGATTGCCTTCCTTCTGGAAACCTGTGTTATTTCTTGGTTCTCAGTGAGCACACCTGCATGTGCATTTTAAGGTAACTCTTCTTCATAGAATTCTCTGTGTTCAGAAGATTTTTACCACTTCCTCCGGATATGCTCAGGACAGTTCTCAGTCAGTCGCTCTTCTCGGGGCTCTCTTCCTGGCTCCTCCTTCATCTGTCCTGGTGACTAGCCTTTCTCTCAAGCATAACCAGGAACATGATGGGAACAGGTGGTGTCTGTGTTGTTCCGGTGCTCTGGAGCTCAGGGCCTGGTGCTTCATTTCACTGTCAGCAATCACAAAACAAAAGGTTTCCTCCTCTGGGTGTTGGCTTGTAGCCCAGAGGAATCATGAAGCCAGGGAGCTGAGCGTTTAAAAAGAGGAAGATGATGTTAGCAGAGGAAAATCACTGCTGTGCGCATGCCTTGACCCAGCTCTGAGACGCAGCTTGCCTGCATCCAGCAGGCTACAGGAGGAATATTCTTCCACAAATGCAAATTGATAGGCCTCTGCATCAATGAAAGTTAAATCTCACTTGCAGTACCAGAAAACCCACAAGACAAATCTCAAGCAAGGTGGTAGCTGAGTTTTTTCTTTATCAAGGAAGTCCAGGAGGAAGAATATCGTGTGATTGGTTCCATAATTCTATTATATTCCAGTTCTTGGCCTTCTTCTGCCTGTCCTTCTGCTTTGCCATCCTTAGATTAAGGCTTCCTGTTCTCAGGGTACCTCGTGGTTCAAGTATGAATTCTCCTACTGAAACTGAATGCTGGGAAGTTCCTGAAAAAGAGACAAGCAATTAGGGTTTTGGTCACTTTCATAGGAATGAATGGGGTTAGGACCAAAAGGTGGATATAACTTAAACATATCTTGAGGGATTGGGCTGAAAAGTAGAAGGGATGCTCCTGGAATAGCCTTCAGTGGCAAGGAAAGTTACTTCTGTGCATTGCACAGGTCTAGATTGGACCATGGGCCCACAGTGTCTAACTGTACCCATCCCAGTCACAGCCTACTGGGTCTGCTGGAATAGTGAGTAGATTTGCATCTCAGTCTTAGACTCAGAGCTGTTTCCATGTGCTCTCAGTCATCGTGGCATTGACCACAGTGGGCACAGCCAGCTGTGTAAAGGTCACATTGACACCATACCGTAGATGAGCCCATTCCATTTTTAGCTACTGAGGAGGCTTGGCTTTGTTGGCTTGCTGTCTCTTTTCATCATGCTTCCCATCCTTTCTCAGCCTTTTGCAGAACAAGATGTGAATGCCATTCTGGTGAGCTTAAAAAAAAAATAATAGAGGGCTCAGGATGAATGCTCAGAGCTGGCCTTTTAGTGTCTGCAGCTTTTGTCCTTCTATAAGAAACAGATTTTAGACTCAGCGTAGAGCATCTGGAGTCATCAAAACAATCAGAAGTCCCTCTTAGCATCCCTACCCCAGCCCAAGACAAGACTTTCTTTTATATTCTTTGTATGTGGCCTCCTGTTGCTACCTTTACATGCTTTTCACAGACATCCTTTCAAAGCAAATTTGAGTGTGGTGAATAACCTGGGCTGAGAATAATCATCATTTAAAAAGTGGCTCTGACCATTGTCTATTGATTAGGAACACACTGGCTTGAGACAGAACTCAACTAATGAAGCCAGGCCCGGCCCTCTAGAAACTAGTTTATTCTTAGGCAGCACAGAGTACACTTAAGCTAGTGGGGAAATCACATGTCATATTTTGATTTGCCATTTCAACATCAAGTTTTGAAGTTTGATTTTTAGCTTAGTTTCTAGTGCATTTTGTTTTTTTCTGGGTAGGATCAGAGTCACATTTTCTTTACATGACAAGGAAAGACTGGCAGCAAATGAATGGATTTGACATTCTCTTCACTTTTTGAGTGACTGTCGCCTTCTAGATTCAAACAGAAGGAGAGACATTTCACCCAAGAGTCTATGTAATTAAATGATGGTGGGAAGTGGTAGAAAAAGGTGAGGATAGATGCTACTGGTGGTTATTGATTAGTACAGGTTCAGTACAAGTGAGATTTTAGAAGATCAAGATTTGGAAAGAGTCTAAAACTTCCTCATGACCAATGCCCCCAAGTTAGAGACAAAGTAATTTGGCAACATAAAGGGGACTTCAACCCAGCACTCAGTTCCTGGAGCATATTCATGGCAGTGAGCTTTCTCTGCTCTGTCATCCCAAACCCGGCCCCAGATACAGGTTTTGAGAAAAGGTGCCTCAGCAGCGGGTCCAGGAATGAGCTCTGCCTTCCTAAATCAAGGTCCCATTTTAACTCCTATAGACATGCAAAGGAGTCTTCAAAAATTAAATGGCTCAGGGTGTGACTGAAGTCTCCGCAACCTGAGCATGGGCTTTCCATTGATTTGAATATAGTTGTGGAAATAAATGACGATGAAATCTCATCTCCTGCATCCTCCGTGTAGCAATCAAAGATGCCTGACCTAGTGGAATGTCCCCAGGAGAGAGTGTGGAGAAACCTTTGCCTATTTTGTTTTCCCTTATCCATTATGCTCCAAATAGCAACTCTCCAAACCAGAAATGTAATCAAGAAGTGATTTTCAAAGGATGTATGGTGTTTCAGGGAAGAAATATAAATATTTTCTTCCAGTCAAAAGGACATTAGTATCAAGTAGAGGGTACAAGTCACTCAACTAACCAGTGAGTCAATTAATAAGTATACACAGGGTACTACAGTATGCCCAGCCACCTGCTGAACACTGAAAATAATAAAAGAAAACATGACCTCAGTCCTCAGGGGGCTCAGAGCATTGTTTAAATGGAAAAAGATATAAACACACATAAATAATACCAAATAACTGAGGGCTTAATGTGTAGTATTGACTGTTAGTAGCAGTCGGATGTTGGACACATGACATGAGAGATGGATAAATGATAAAGAGTTCAGAAAGCTCCAGGCAGGCACCAGAGCTGGGCTTTACTTGAGCAAAATATGGTTAAAAGCTCACAAACACTTTGGCCCCTTCTGGTGTGCCCTGGGCAAAAAGCTTTGCTTCCTTGATCTCATTCTGTCCTACTGATAACATATGAAGTGACTGTTACATGCTCAACTTATGGATAAATGTGTGTTCCATATCAAATCACTGGTAAGTATCAGTTAAGAGCCAAGTGAAAGACTAGACCAATTCCAAGCATTTTTTCCTAACCACTCTTTTCTTTTCCAAAGTATCCTACTTATTGTAGCTCCTCTTACTTCAAAGACCTATCTCTCTCTTTTTTTTCTTTTTCTTTTTTGATGATTTCCAATTTCCAAGATCATTAGAGTTTGTATGACTAAGAATGCTGATTCCATAACTGTTTGGGGGAGGAGAGTTAGAGAAAAACCACTGGATGATACTCATAAATATTTCCTTCCTTACTTCTTTCTGTGTACATTTAGCAAGTTCTTCTCAAGGGTTCTTGTCCTAAGCATAATTTATGTAATACAGTTGCAGTCCAAGTCACAGTGGAATCTTGCACGGAGACAGCATCTCATACAAAATATGACTTGATGTCTCCCTGTTGGGGAACACAGGATCCAAAACCTACTGGGACATGGACAGTATAGTTTCTGGGCAGTAAAATGAGGTTGACTGAGTCTGAAACTGAGTCATATATGGAACTCCCAACTTTGTTATTAATTCTTACAACCTCAGACAAGTCATTTGAGCCTTAGGTGCTGTAATGTCTTCAAGTATAAAATGGGTCTGATAACCCCCTCCCTTGTTGACTTCTGAGGAGTGTGTGGAAGTATGAGAGGTAATGAATGTGAAAACTTCCAGAAAACAGAGACCACCCCAGGCCTCGCAATACATCCTTGCCAGCTGAACTAGTTTCCTGATTTCCCAGGCCTCATCCATCCACCCATGGCTATTATCCAACTTGGCAATCCATTGACTTTACCATGCGATATTAATTGACTGTGGGGAACTCAATTAGAGAAAGAAATTAATAGTCATAATGCTTTGGAGATAGCCCTGTTCTCCAGGAACCTCCTGAATGTTCCTCTGGGTAGACATTGGTGATACTCGGGAAGCTTTGTAGGATAGAAAGAGCTTGGACCAGGACTCCTGTGAGATAGCTAAGCTGGCAAGCCTTTCTCATTAGGTTTCAGCTTCCTTATTTGTCAAACAAAAGGGTGATTAGACTTACTTGGTTGTTTTTGAGTGGTGCTTTCCAAGTGCTTTGTAGGGTGCACACTGGGGTCACTGCCTAGGGAGAGGTGATTTGGTATAAAATATTTGGAAGTGTTTCTAGCTCTCTGATCCCACAGTGGCTTAGCTTTTGCTTCCATTTTTAATTCTCCAACTGAGATTTCATTGTAGCTAAGGCACACAAAAACTTTATAATTTTATTTTCTTTTTTTTTAAACCTGGAGCCAAGAGGTATCAAAATGCCTAACTTATGGTTCTTTGATCCAGTTAATGAATGGATTGGCTTCTGTCTTCTTTCATACATATGTAGGTGTGAGGAAGGCTTCAGTGCTCTACTCATCCCCATCCTCTCCCAGCAGCAAGGCTGAGTCCCCCAGCTCTCTGCCTCACCCTCTCCTGTTTGCCCCAAGCCTTCCAGTGTCTGCTTCACGCACCAGAGGGTATGAGGTGCTGTGGATCTCTGTGCTTTCTGTATCTGCACTCAAAATCACTGGCTGTAACAGCTCTGGGGTACCGGATCTCAGGTGAAGGACTCCAACATTCACCATGACTTTTGGAATTCCCAGATGCTGGATTTGGAGGAGGAAGTAGTAGGGAAAAAGCATCCTGGAATGTGTCAGCCATGTTGCAGTGGCCTTGAGTCTCACCTGAAAAGACTACTGGTTCTCCTGTACCCTTACATGGAGTTGTTAGCCATGGCCTGCCCAGAGCATTCTGTCTTTGATTTGTATTTTGGAGGGCTTTGTAAAATAGATTAGATGTATGAAAGCCAAAATCCTTCCCAGAGCTACTGAGTCATCCATATTTTCTTCCTAATAAACAGCTGTCAGAGAATTTGATTGAATGAACCCCACACAATCTACTTCAACACAGTAATCCACGGGACAGCCTGTGCCTCTGCATCATCTGTGTTTACATTTGGATCTGGCCATCTTTCTCTGAACATGCAGATGTGAAGCAAGGGTCACTGGACTGGACCGAACACCTCAGCCTGAGGAAGAGGCACCCAGGCTCAACTAAAGGGACCTGGAGCTCAGCCCCCTCTGGCAAGGTTTCTCTGTGAAGGGCTTCTCAGCAGCTGCCCAATGTGAGTTGTAGGAGAGGGTCCGGTGGCAAGTGCACTTGTCTGGGAGTTAGGGAGCACGGGATTTATCCTGTCTCACTATGCACAGCGCAGAGCTGCCAAGGGAAGATACAGCTTTAAGAGTCATGGCTCCCTTATAATTCTAGGTGTCAGGCAGGGTGGATGGCTCGTGCTCAGAAATGCTGAGGAAAGAAACCTGGAAGTAGGAAAAAGGTTGGATCAGATAGTCACAAAAAGTTCTTTCCAACTGTGAATGTTTTCAATCTGAGCCTTCCTTTCCTAATCCACAGAGTTGTTAAAATGAAAGGATGTATATAAAAAACATCTGACTCATATAATATGACATGGGAATGTGAGAATTTACATTCTAGTTCCCTCTCCTTAAACAGAGATTGTGTTTTGCCTGTACTCCCGTGGGGTCAGACCCCACAAATAGCCTCTACGGAATCTTACTGGAAGCTTCACTTTCCCTGGAGCAGTTCACTGAGATTATCTCAGCAATTAGAACACTAATACCCTGGGGCCCCACATCTGCCAGCCCCACCCTGGAGTCTGCAGGAGATAAAGAAGCAGCAGAACCGGTTTAGCTCTTCCCTGTATCCCTTTCCAAACCTGAGTGCTTAAAGTTGCCTGTCCAGGCACTGGCCCTGAGCTCTGAGGGGGCAGAATCATGTGGGTCCCATTTCTCCACCATGTGCTCCTCATTATCCTGCTCAGTCTGATGTGTAGTGACTGTCCAGTAAACATTTGTTGAATAAAGACCCAACACATTAGGGTAATTAAGGGATTAACCCAAAGGTTGTGACTGTTCAGGTACTAGTTATTTAGAGAAGAATTTATTTCACTTAGGCCTCTACTGGCATGTTCCCATATCAGAAGTATATCTCTGATTAGTGTGTCTACATTAGATCCCCCATCTTTAATCTTTGTCTCCATATCCTGTTTTATTTTCCCCTAATAATGAGTGCAATTTGATTAATTTAGATATATATGTAAAATACTCATATATATATGAATATGTATATATGCATGTAGTTGTAAAGCATGTATGTTTCATATGTATCAGATATATGTGTACTTTTGTAAATACACACATAGATGTATATTTATGTGTAAACATACATCCATTTGGTTTTTTTGTTTGTTTTTGTTTTTGTTTTCTTTAATTTCCTTTTCCCCTACCAGAATGCTAGCTTCCTTAGAGTAGGGAGGATATTTCGTCTATTTTTGTCCTAGTCCATTTTTAGTAACTATAACAGAATTCCCAAGTCTGAGTATCTTGCAAAGCACAGAAATGTGTGCCTCTGAATTCTGGATACTGCGAAGACCAAGATCAAGGTACCTGAAAATTAGGGATTATTCTCCCTGCTTCTGAGGTGGTGCCTTGGTCTTCCATAGGGAAGAAACACTATATTCCTACATGGCAGAAGAACAAGAGAGAGTGACCTCTCTCCCACAGCCCTTTTAATAGCATTGTTAATCCATTCATAAAGGTGGAATGCATTAATTCCCACTTCCCAATACTGAGGCATTTTGGGTATTACATTCCCAACACGTGAATTCTGGTAAGGACAAAAGCCTTCCAACTGTAGCATTACTCATCTCTGTATCCTAGAATGGGGCCTGCCATCTAATTGTTGAATGAATGAACCATTAAGAGAATGTTTGTGAGAGAGATGGACCTGATTTGTGTCTTAGAGATTATAATTTGGCTAAATCCACAGGAGAGAGACAGTCCTGTAAGGAAAGGAAGGAGAAAGATCAGACAAGCCAGTGAAATGGACCAGAACAAAAACTCAGAGGTTTAAAATCATTTCTGTTCTTATTTATCATCACATGGGTGGCTGTCAGTGGTTGTTCACTGTGGTTTGCTGGCTCTCAGTAGGGGCCACAATGGTCTCTGTCAGGTATATTAGAGCCCTCAAGGAAAACAGCTTACCAGAAGTATATGCAGGAGTTTCACTGCTCCAACTTCTCCAAAACTCTTAAGGTTTTAAGAATATAATGATGATTTTAAAACTACTTCCCAGCATCAGGATAGTCAGCTTAACTCTTTGCAAATCACTTACCCCACTGTGCTTCTTCATTTTCCCCATTTGTTTTCATATCTCTCAGAATATTAGTGGTAATTAAAGAGAGGGGGCGCAGTGGAAATTTAGTTGAAATGACAAGCCTGCGGCCTGTCTTCATTCTGTCATTAACTAGTTATGTGACCTCTCTAGTTTTCAGTTTCTGTATTCATGAAAGTAGGTGATCAGGGTAAATTTGTCTTAAGACACTAATTCTCAAATTCTACAGTGTTTTCCTATCGTAATTGTCAGCTATTGATTCATAAATACAGCAATTCCTAGTCTAGTGGCAGTTCAGAGAAGAACCTTCCTACCATGTAATAAATGATGATAAAGCTCCCAGGCTAGCCAGCTATTTGAAGCACAAATGTGTTGAACTCCCATGGTGAACATCGACCTATCTCCAGAATCATTGATAATCCAGTTCCTCACACTTAGCCTTGTGAGCCCAGTGTACAGGGCAGAACACTGCATTTGGGCCCTGGGTTGAGGTCTTGGTGACAGCAGGTCTTGGATCATTCATGTTAGGGCCAAGGGAAGGAAAAATGGATCTCTCCAAACTGTGGTTAGGACCCCAGGGGCAGCAGGGAGGCCCATAATCAGAAAAAACAAAAATGCTTTACTTTCATTGGAGCTTTATAACTTCTGAAATGGTTCTATGTTTTTTTTAAAAAAAACATCATAGACAGTGTAGGTGCTATTGCTAGAAACTATGCTAAAGGCTGTGGGGATCTCTTCCAAAGATTTATAGTCCAGGAGGGAGAACAGCAGCAAAAACTATCCTATAAAGCTGACTCTGCTAAGCCCTATAGGGTAGAAGCAATAAATATCACGGGAGCCCAGGGATGGAGGGGCAAGTAGCAGCACTAGGTTTTATGAACAAGGTGATATTAGAACTGGCAAAAGCCTCATGGAAATAAGGAAACAAAAATAATGTAGAAAATAGCTTTCTTTGGTAGAAGGAACTATAGGGCTAGTGTCATAGAAATTGAGAGCCCCTTGATATAAGCAGTCTACTAGGGCACACATATTTCAGACCTCAGATTAGAATGCTGTAGAATTATAAATGCTCAAAGTGTCTGTTTCAGTTCCGTTCTTACATGAAAACGAAAGAAATGGACTCAAGATGATCTCTATTCACCTGGGGTTATAGATTAATATAGTAAGGAGCACACACATCGAAGAAGTGAATAGGATATGCCAGCCACACCTTACTCAGTGTCTTATTTCTTCCTCAGCAAAACCCCATGGTAGGCATTCTTGGGCTCATTTTATAAATGGGTAGATGGAGACTTTGGTATTTGCTCAAAATCCCACATATAGTAATTGCAGAGCCGGAATAAGAGAATGGAAGAATTCCATCTGCAAAATGATAAAACTGATAGTCCATGTAATAAAATATATTCTAGCTGTGCTCATGATCCTCACTAAGGGCCTAGGAATGGAGATATTTTCTGTTCTGCCAAATGTTACCATGTGAGCTGCAGCCATTGTTGGAATATAATGTGTTGATATTGCAAATTACCTTTATAAAGGGTTAGAGTAATTATACACACACACACACACACACACACACACACACACACACACACACACACGCAGCCCCAGTCACTCGGGTTAGAATCTTAGCTTTGTGTGGCCCAATCGAAAATCTCTTTTCACCAGTTCTTTGGAGCAGCTGTTGAAAGGACAAAGGCTTCATTTTAAAGACAGTGTTTTCCTTGCCTAGCTGAAGTGAACCCTAGTGAGCAGACACGCAGCATTGATAAGCTCTCATCTCTGGGTGAAGCGTCTCTCTTCTTTCAAGTTGAAGGGGCTCAGCATCAGCAGCAAGGAAATCTAATTACATGGTGCATGTTCGAGCTTCAGATGCTATAGGTTGTAAAATGTTGGGAAGCAGAAGCATTAAGACAGACACTTAAAGAAACCACCATATCCTTTGTGTTCTCTGAATGATGAGAGGAATAGTGGCAGGGACCTCTCATGGGAATGATTAATGCAGAGATTCCACTGGTTGTTCCCCAAACCATACATTAGGCTAACCTTGCAAACAGCCACTGCCTAATCACCATCCACCAGCTGCCATATTGGTGAGTGTATAGCAAGGAATGATGGCTTCATATCACAGATATCTCTGATGGGAGTGGTGAGGAGAGCTTGAGACCATTCATCTCACCATACTGCTTCATATTTGGAGAAACAGGAATGAAGTGAGTCTCTGGAGATTGAAAACTGTGACCCTCTGGGCATCTGAAAAAAGTTAGATAACTTCCCCTACATAAAATATGTAGATTTCAGTTTGATACCATTTGGGTGGCATTAATTCCTTTCCTGCTAGGCCGAAGGGCTGACCACTTGATACACAGGGGAGAGTATCCCTGTTTTAACTGGTGAGCAAACTAAGATCGGAGAGTTAGGCAGATATGTCTGAGATTTGGCATTGTCCTCTGGAGCAGCAGGCAGAATTCCTGATGCTACTAAGTCTTTCATGGCAGTAAAGCATTGGGCCACTCACTTGGGATAAATTTCTTCTGAGCCTACCATACCCTTTAAGATAATTATCCTCATGGCCAAGAGGGTGCTTCTGTGAGTCAGCTGGCAAGTCAGGGTTACTAAGTTTCAGAGCAGAATTGAATAAAATCAGCTACTGACATATTGTTGAGCATGGAGACTTCAACATTGAACACTAGCTGGTGATTTTGATACCCTTTTCTTCTCTAATATCTATTGATATGCCTGAATCCTTTCACTCCTCTTGCCGCTGGCCAAAGATTTGATCATTCATTGTTGTTACAGATGAGATACGCAGAAAGTTAAAACCCGTAACCCATGCTTCCATAGCCTCCTCTGCACAATGCCCCAGTGCTGCTAGGAGGCCACCCAAATTACAAGATATCAGGAGATTCCTGGCCACTAAAGAGGGAAGCAAGCGTGGTGGTGGTTTGAGGGTTAAGGAATGAAAGCATGAGATGCATTTTTAGAAGCTACATGGCTAGCAGGGAGATCCACTCTCTAGTCCTGTTTTTCCTTCTGTTGCCAAGTTTTCTGCTTTTTAGGAAATCCCTGCAGCCTGTTCTTTATTCGGTTGTAGAAGGACACAAACAGGAAAACATCAGGATGGCCCACTGTATACGTGAGACCCTTGAAACTATAGCCTCCTTTCAGCTTAGAGAGCAACTGCCAGCTAGTTAATAAATGATGCCAGGTTGAGGGTTAGGCACCTCCGTGCTTCTGGGTCCCCAGGCTTCTGTCACTCTGTCCTTCCCATTGATAAACAAGCTCTGGGAGCAGTGAGCCAAATGTTATCCGCAGCCGAGGGCTCAGAGTAGAATCAGCTCAAGCGAGCCTTATAGAAATGGCTAGAGGGCCAAAAACCTTAGCTTTATTTAGTGTTTTCAGGAGCAAAATTCTTCTATCTTTAATCCTAAATGAAGGAGAATTAAACGTTATATAATGGTAGAGTAGCTTTGGTACATCCTTATCATATTAGCTGATTTGTTTTATGGCGGAACTGAGGGTCAGGGGAGTAGTGCATGCACTAGAAACCATGGCTCCTGGTGCCCACCATAATGCTCTTTCTACTGCACCCACCGTGTCTTGAGCTGCCTTGGCACCCCAGGAGCTGATGGTGCCAGCTTGGCAGGACATGGGTTCATTCAGAAGAAACTTGGAAATACACCACAAACCCTAGGGATGTCTCCATGCCAACACCTCTGATTATGTGGTGAGAAACAGACTCCCAGCATACATCACTCACCCTGCTTTGGAGAGAATGCAGCAAGGTATCTGTTTAATAAATTACTGCTTGCATGGCATCACACAGGTCCACATGTGATTCCAAAGTTCCCAGTTATCTCTCAAAGACAAAGACAAAGGAACAGGATAGCATTTCAGAGAGAAGTGTAACCAACATGGGCAACTCTGCTCCATGCACCAACTATATTTCTTTTCCTTCCTGAGCCTCAGTGTTTTGTTTTTTGTTTTTTGTTGTTGTTGGTTTTTTTCTTATTCTGCCAGAATGAGCTAAACTTTCCAGGGCCTATTAAATGGCTGGGAAAGTTGCTACAATCCTGCCTGATATTTTTTTTTTTCTTTTTAAACCACAAGACCCAAGCTGTTGGATACATACCCATGAGGCATTAACCATGAAGCAGAGAGACAAATAAAGCTTAGTTCCATCTCCAAAAATGTACGACCCCCCACCCTGCTAAATTCACACATAATAAAATACTCAGGGATCATCTTTCATTTCTATTTCCATGTTCACTGTAAACAAGGGGCTTTGAGGGAAAGAGGTGGGGACAGAGGGGCACAGAGAAGGCTATAGCGTGCACCAGAGCAGGGCCCATTCCGCCCGCAGACTCACCACAGAGAAGCCAGGCTGGGTAGGCAGGCTGCTTTTATGATGGGAGAAATGACTGTTTTTATAGCATACTAAATAAAATCTGCTTTTGGAGCTAGCAGTTTATTGCCAGAGTGGGGAGGGCTGTTTTTGTTTTCTGTTTCCTACCTCCCTCCTCTCACCCTCCACTTCAATTGTCGCATGGGAAGGAGGGTGCTGAGGTTTCACGAGTCCTTAGAAAGTCTATGTAAACAATATGATTTTAAAGATTATACTGAAACTTGTCCTGATCTACTGCTACATCTCACACTGATTTTATAAGGAAAACATTCAGCATGCATGGCTTTCCCAAATCATTAGAAGAGTTCTCAACCACATAATAACAAACAACAGCCATAACCTGCGTTTATATAGTGCTTTATGATTTCCAAAATGTTCTCCCATCTATTAGGTCTTCAAGGCAACCTAGAGAAACAGGCAAGATTGGAGTGATCATTTCTATACTATGGAAAGAAAGATTAACACCCAGAGAGGTTAATTTACCTGCCCAATATCATACCACAAGTTAATTAAGGTCTGAGCAAAACCTTAAAAGCAGATTCATTCAAAAAAAAGAGCAAATTAAATCAAGACCTTCACTTGGGAAATGTGGAGTTGTTGGATGCATTACAGTGAGATTGAGGTAAGGCTAAGAAAACAGAGAGATGTAGAAGGCAGGTGTCTGTTGATCAGTAGCTGCAATGGACCTTTTTCTTTGAGAGCTTTATGCCTTGGTGCATAATCAGCAGAGGCTTGTATACCTCAAGCTTCCAGGAGGACACAGGAGAAAGCTTTCCACTGTCTGATTTTTGTCTGACAGTTAGTGCCTCTTCATTAGGAAGGGCCAGGGCATCATAGCGTTTCCTGATTTGGGACGTGGTGTTTTATAAAACAAAGTGGTCTCTAAGGAGCTGACCTGGCTCCCTCATCCACTGTGTCTGCTTGGATGCAGAGAATTCCTGAAAGCCAGCCCCAGGAAGCCTGGCCTGAGGCATGGTTAAGTCAGAAGGCCAAAGAAAGAGGCATTCGGGGACCTGCTACAAGAGCAGCTATGAAGAGGCAGAAGTCTGAGAAAGAGTCCACTGAAGAAGCAAGGGGACTGATCAAGGCCAGGCTCTATAACCAACTTTCAGAACTGATGGAAAGGCAGACACACATACTAAAGGAGAGAGTCCAGCCATAAACCTGGGCCAAAGCAGCAAGTTTGCCTTAAGTTGGAGGTAGGTTGGTGAAGCCAGAGCTAGTGGGAAAAACATGGCAAGGAAAAAGATTTAGCAAAGTGCATGGGTCTGCAGGATGTCCTTCCATCACCTGTGGTCTCCTCTTTTTGTGGAGCAAGCACTGGCGGGGAAAGTGGAAGGAGCAACCTGACATCAGAATCAGCATGCTATGGACCTGGCTTTGACATGGATTAGCAGTGTGAGTTAAAGCAATCCATTAGTATTCTAAGACCCAGTATCTTCAACTGTAGAATGAAAACAGGGACCAGCATGCCTCTCCAAGGCTTCACATCTCCGAAAGAACACCATGCCTCATCTGTAGCTTGATCAAATACTTGTTTGCTTAAAGAAAGAGTGTGACAGACAGAGTCAGATGCATCAGGGGCTGCCTGTTGGAGTTTTCAACGACATCCTGACTACCAGGTCACCATTCCATGATGCCCTCTGTGCCACACAGGCACCTGCATCACCACTGAAAACACATTGTATGTTGTGTTCCCGTGATGACATGGCCTGTCAGCATCCTCACCCCAAAACACCCCTATAAGAACCCTGGATGGTGTAGAGCATTACAGAAATTTAAACTCACTATTAAACTCAATCATGACATTAAAGAAAAGGGGGAAGAGTGCATGTCTAGTCACAACTTCTGGACATTGGTGAGCACTCTTAAGATTCCATACTCTAGGAAGGCACCAGTATTGGGGTCAGCCCAAGGCCGATCCCTGAGGTTCAGAGTAACTCCATGAAATCATGGTCATTGTGTTTGCCTGGTCAAAACTTGGCAATAATCAGAATTAGGGATATCCAGACACTTCTTCAAACTGGTTAGTGTCACCATGGTTATCAGAGACCTCTTCTCAGGTATTAGAGCTAGAACTCTTCAAAGAGTATAGGGATGGCTGGGGTTAATAATATTGTGTCCCCTTACCTTGCCACTAAAGAACTACATTGATGATGAGTGTGATACCAAAATAACCATAGTCATGGACTTCTGTTGAACATTTGCAATGTGTTCTGTGACAATATTTTTTACTAACTTTGTCTTAATTCTTAATATAGCCCTGTGAGGTAGTCTCAGTTATTTTTCCCCTTTTTGAAATACAGAAGATACAGTATCCCAGTCACACAATAGCAAAGCAAAGCTGGGATTTGAACTTCAGTCCTGGTTGATTCCTGGGTTTGGTTATACACCCAGATCCTACTGCACACGGAATATGAAGATAGCCCTGGCTGTGCACCAGGCACCAATGAGGTGCTTTATATACATTTACCTGTTGACCTTATGACATACAGATCTTAATTTCCCTATTGTAGAGAAAAGGAAATTGAAACTCAGAGAGGGTAGAGACACACAGCTATTATAATTTGGTGTCAGCTAAGGTTTGAACCCAGTCACGGTACCGCAAGTAAATGGAGTTTGAATTGCTAAACACTTCTACCCCACTACCTCTCAGGATGATGACAGAAGACATTCACAAGTGACAGACACCATGCCATTTTCAACAGGAAGCCACCTAGAGAGAGTTCAGGAGCATAAACTCAATAAGAAATTCCCAGGGCAGTCAAGAGGAGTTGAATGGGGACCCATGTGACTGTGGCAGTTAGAACATCAATTGTGAGAAGATTGAACACATTCAGGACAGCACTGCAAGGAGAGGCAGGAACAAATCCAAGTGAACCCCACCCGAGGCCCAGCCATGATCCTCCTCTGCCAACAGCCTTTGTAAGGTGACAGTTTTGTCCCTGTGAGGCCCTGCTGAATGACTGTTGTACCACATGCTTGCAGTCTCCAGTGTTCACTGGGAAACTTTGAAGGCTGGAATCTTAGGTGAATTCAACATCATCTTGACATTTTAAACTCAATTTATAATCATTGGTTATTTTAGTAGTAATGGTAAAAAGCACTGGTTCTGTTGTCAAGAGCACTTATAAATAAGAAAGAAGAAAACACGAATTAAATAGGAAAAAAAACACACAACCCCATCTTTTCTTCTTTCTTTAACACGCAGACATGATATAATAGTGGCACTTGATCTCTGAGCCCTCTCCTGCTCTTGCCTGCATTATGGGATTCACACTGTTCTCCCTCCAGTCCCTACACCCTGGCAACGAGCTGAACAGTTCTAATCCTCTCCCATGTAGAAGCACCTCAGCTGCAGTGATGGACAAATGTGATTGCAGTGAGGTCTCCAGAACTATCTGTTAAAATACCAGAGTCCTGAGCCCCAGCCAGGATAGCACCCTGCTTGTGGAACAGAGACCTAGGGAGATGCATGGAACAGATGCACGTGGATGTGCATTGTCATGTAACTGTGTTCCTCCAGAAGGAAAGCAGAGGCCTCTTACTGCACTGTTCAGGTAGGCCCTGCTGCCTCAGAATACGCTATGCTGCTCAGTCTTTTCCATCACTAGGCCTTGCCCTCCATGTGCAAGGGTCCTTGGCCTCCAGCTGGGTCCTGAGCCCTGCACTGGGCTTCCCCAGTGACCATGTGGAAAGAAGGGCACAGTCTTAGCCTCGGACACATTTTATACTGAAGGAACTGAGCACTGGATACACACTCTTTGGAACAGAGAATAGTACGGAGCAGTATTTTGGTTTGAAAATTGTGCTAGCTCTTCTCCCCTGTGACTTTGTTCTTTATTCGTTCTCTCTTGAGAAAGGAAGACACAGACACAGAATTACCAGCATACGATGAGGGGACAAAATTAATGGGGTGGAGCACTTAGGTCTGGATGTCATGTCTGTAGGAGATGGATTAAAAAGCCTTTGGTACATTCAGTGGCAGAGCAGGCATGCCAAGGGATCATGAGGCCGATCTCCCAAGAAGGGAACAGACTGAATAGGTGCTGGTAATTCAGACCCAACCCCCAAAAAGATTAAAAAAAAGGCATTTCCAAAAGAGCATTCCAGTGACGTGTTCCAAAGAGTATGTATCCAGTGCTCAGTTCCTTCAGTATAAAATGTGTCCGAGGCTGAGACTGTGCCCTTTTTCCACATGGTCACTGGGGAAGCCCAGTGTAGGGCTCAGGACCCAGCTGGAGGCCAAGGACCCTTGCACATGGAGGGCAAGGCCTAGTGATGGAAAAGACTGAGCAGCATAGTGGATTCTGAGGCAGCAGGGCCTTAGCACCTGAATAGTGCAGTAAGAGGCCTCTGCGTTTCTTCTGGAAGAACAGTGATACGCTGTTATGCTGCAGCAAGTCCCTCCAAGCCCACTCCACGGCTACCCTGGAAATGACCGCCATGGGCACCAAACTAAATTTCTCTTCAAACTTTCTGAAGTCCACTTCCAGCTATTCTGCTGAAAGGCTGGGGTTTTTTTGTTTTGTTTTATTTGGTTGGTTGGTTTTTATAGGTCACATAATTGAAAGCCCAGTTTTTATTTTTTTCCAATAGTAACACATTTTTAGACCCATGGATGAGCTCTTTGCATCCTTCTGAAAGCCCCTGTAGAAGATGGTGTCCCTTCAGGGTACATTTCCAGCAACCTTATGCTCAGCTGCTGGCCAGCACAGGAAGGGATGCCAGTGTTCCAAGGGCTGAGGGACTTCAACCCAAGGTGGGAAAGAGCTATCTGATAGGCAGAACTTCGCATTTCGTGCACCAGTGAACTCCTGCAGTTGCACACTCTCAGGTAGCTCTCAGAGAGGCCATACAGGGCAAGCTTAAGCTCTGAATGCTAAGGTACTGAGCAGGTGAAAGGAGGCAAGAGCCTGCTTCCAACAGGATTTCCATAAGTGGCTGCAGAAATGTCCCCACCCTATGCTCATTTCTGCTGCAGGTTGTTTTTCAGTAAAGCAGTTTACTGAAAAATACAAAGTACTTGCGTGTATATAATGCCTGCTATGGGCCACATACTGTGTTAAATACTTGATACTCATTGACTTCCATGGCTCTGGACTCCCCCACTGAGAAAGACACCATTGCTAGTTTCCAGATGAAGAAGCTCAGCTCCAAGAAGCCAAGTGGCTCATCCAGTTCATGGTGGAGATTGGGTTGAAACCTGGCACAGAGTCTGGGCCTCACCTCACTGCTGTCTATCCATTATTCCATGGATCACAAGAAGAGTAGTGTTTCCAGTGGCTTAGAAAAGACCCCTATGTCTCCAGTGGTAGTCCTTGGGCATCTCCAGGGGGCTTGTTAGAAATGCATAATCTCAGCCCCATCCCAGACAAAATCTATGCCTTAACACCGTCCCCGGGAAAGTTTTGTGCTATTTAAATTTGAGAAGCGCTGGATTGCAGTCCTCACCTGACTGCCTGCTTTGGTTCTTTGAGTACTTCAGCCCTCCTCTCTCTTCCCACGTACTTGCAGTATGGAAGGGACAAGAACAGTGAACAGATTTTAAAATGTAACACGGCCTCTTGTATTACTAATACACCCCTTTCACTCCAGATATTTTGGTCAGTCCTGATTTGTGCTGATGGGGTAAGGAACAAGGGCTACTTGGAATGGGACAGTAGGGGAGCAGCGGAGAGAGGCCTTGCACACTGCGGTCAGGTCCACGTCACGCCTTGGGTTCCCTCATTCCCTAGTGCTGCCAGTCCCCAGGGACTTGTCCAGTGCTCTGATTGGCTTCCCACTCTAGAGGATAACAAAGAGCGGCTCCTCCACCAGGAGTGTCCTGATATGTCCCTGGATGTGACAGTCCCTCCAGCCACCACCGATGTTATTAATTTTTAAAACAAACTTCCTGATTGAGGTTCTGGCTGCCTCTAAATTGTTTCTACAAGGAGACTGTGTACTAATTAACCCATAGAAACAATCAATGATGTACCTTTTTCAAGTTTCTGGGTGATTAGAATATGAAAATGAAGAGCACAATGGTGCAGATGTTTTAAAATCACAGCAGACAGCAATTAGTGACACAGGAACCAGCTGCTTATCTCTCCAGATAAAGCCTCTTAATAGGGAATTACACTGGAGGAGTCATTACCCAGATGGATCACACATGATTTACAGAGGAGGCGGGGCAGCGTTAACTCTGATTTGTGAGCTAGGTTCTTGTCAAGCTTCCTTGCTTACCTCGGAGGAAGGTGAAAGGTGAATCCATGGCAGAGCCAGAGGCAGAGGCAGCTTCATCTTGCTACCTGTTGGCCCACGCTGGTGATGCTGCCCAGAATGAGGAAAAGGGAGGACAACAAAGCTTCTAAAACCCACGAGCACCTGCCTCCTTGGTTCTATTATTTTGGGATCGAATCAATCAGCTGTCCCTGGGCCTTAGGAAGAAAGAGGACTGGGGGATGGGGGAAACAATGAGCTGCTGGCCTCTGTAGGTGGCCACTGGAAAGAAAAGGTCCCTGTTTCCTGCTGAGTGGCTTCTGGGTGTGTGTGTGTGTGTGTGTGTGTGTGTGTGTGTGTGTGTGTGTGTGTGTTCTGGATAGAGGGAGTTTTAAGTGATTCTTTTTTTATGTATTTCTCGTCTTTGATTTTTTACATTACTGAGGCAAAATTTACATGTACTGAAATATGTGGATGTTAGGTATACAGTTCAAGAGTTTTGGCAAATTTGCACAGCTGTGTAACTCAGATCCCAGGACAGAATGTGTCTATATGCCTTAGAAGCTTCCTTCATGCCCTTTCAGCCCTTCCTCCACCTCCATCCCAATCGAGTCCTCCCTCTAGGCAATGACTGTTCCAATTTCTATCAAAAATAGATTTTCCTATCTTAAAACAGTAACATGTGCATTCTTTGGGTCTGATTTTTTTTTTTTTTTTTTTTTTT
>NW_022900942.1:39393544-39407076 GCF_012274545.1 Fukomys damarensis | reverse complement strand
TGTGTGTGTGTGTGTGCTTGTTTGTTTGTCCTTGTTATAGAATCTGTTCCTACATGGTTCCGCTTGTTGATGGGTTTGTCCATTCTGTCAGTCAACACCTGAACCGTTACCAGGTGCTAATGACTGAAAAATGTTGGGAAGTTTTTATAACAGTTGTTTGTAGATACATGTTTTTATCTGTCCTGGGTGAATATGTAGGAGTGAAATTGTTGGAAAGTACATTTTGCCAAAAAAGATGTGGCTGTTAGCCAGGCATGGTGACACACTCCTACAATCCCAGTACTTAGGAAGACTGAGGTGGGAGGATGCATGTTGGAGGCCAGCCTGGGCAACTTAGTGACTTAGTGAGGCTTTGTCTCAGAATCTCAAAGCTTAAAGTTTTACAAAAGCAGGGTAGGTACTGGGGATGTAGTCCAGTGGGAGAGCACTCCTGTGTTTAATCCTGAATGCCCACAATAAAACAGACACAACCATAACATTTTCCAAAGTGATTTTTACCACTTGGACTTTGCATCTTCCATCAGCAGTGTGTGGAAGTTTCAGTTGCTCCACGTACTTGACAACATTTGTTTCAGTCTTTTTTTATTTTAGCCACTTTGGTAAATTGAAGTGAGAAATTATTGTGGTTTTAATTGACATTTCTGTGATGACAAATAATGTTGAAGAATATTAATACCAGTTCACAGGTCTTTCTTTCTTGCCTTATAGCTGAGCATAGTCTGGCAAAGGTATTTTATACTTATTAAGTAAGGTGAGTTAGTTGCTATTTTGATTAGGTCTTCTGTATATTTTTTCCTAAATTTTAGTCATTTTTTCTAGCAATTCCTAAAAAGGAATGTTAATGTCATGTTAATTACAGAATCATCTATTTCTCCCTTTAACTTTTTACATTTTTGTTTCGTACATCTCAAGTTCTGTTATGAGGTATAAACAAATTTATGATTATTGTCTCTTCTTGCTGAATTTCCTCTTCTTTAATTTGGAAATGTCCCTAATTAACTCTGATGCAACATTTCATTGTGAAGCCTACTCTGCCTGATATTAATGTAATCGCTTCGACTTTCTTGTTCTTAGTGTTTGTGTGGTATCTTTGCTCTGTTATTCCCATGTTTAGTGCTATGGTGTCTCTTACTTCATCCTTTTAAGTTACTTGTGTCTTTATATTCACTGTTTGTCTCTTATGAACCATGGATAGTTGGGTTTTACTTTTTTTAAACGGTCTAATGGTCTGCAGTCTGCAGTCTGCTTTTTATTAAAATGTCCAGTGTACTTAGAGTTAATCTAATTACTGATGTTGTTGAGTTTAAATATACTGTGTAGCTTGTTTTCTGCTGGTCTCATCTTTATTCTTTGGTCTCTTTTTCACCCTTTTTGCTTGATTAAGTTTTTTAAAACATTCTGTATTTCCTTCTGTAGCACTGTAGATAGATTATTTTGTTTTCTTTTTAGTGATTGCCCTAGAGTTTGTAATATGTATGCTTGAAGTAGTAGTATAGCCTACTTTGTACCATTACTATATCCCTTCATAGGTAGGAACCTGCACCTGTATACTAACAGATACACTCTCTTGTTCTTTGTCTTCCTGTAACTGTACATCTCAATTCTAGAAATGTCATATCCTATCAGACACATTGTTACTATTTCTTTTAAGCAGTCAGTTGCCTTTTTCAAAGATCCTACAAATAAGATTAAAGTATTGCCTCTATCCTCAGGTATTTGCCATTTCCGGCACTTTTCATTCACTCATGTAAACAGGTGTCCTCCTTCCTGTCTGTTGTCATGTCCTGTTAACCCAAAGAATTTCCTCATACATTTCTTATAATTCAGGTTTGCCAATGATGGATTCCCTTGGTTTGTATTTTTCTAAAAATATCTTTGTTTTCCCATTATTTTAAAAGCTACTTCCACTGGAGGTAGAAATCTAAGTTGACTGTTTTGTTTTTATTTCACTATTTCTAAGATATTGTTTCTTTGTCTTTTGGCATTGTTTGTATTGATGCAAAATCAGAAATCATTGTTTTTGTTGTACTCTGGTATACACAATGTATCTTATCTCTCTGGCTCCTTTTCATATGTTCTCTATCTTTGGTTTTCATCAATTTGTTTGCACTCTACCTAGATGTGGTTCTTATATTTATTCTAGTTGGGACTTGGCTATTTGAAATTGTGGGCTCTATTCCTCCTCTCTTCTTTTGGTATTCTATGTGCATTTGACCTATTAATATTGTTCTGTGTGTCACTGGAGTGCTATTTATTATCTACCCCCCATCACTTCAGATAGTTTCTACCATCTTCTTTTCATGTTCACCAAGCTTCTCTTTTGCAATGCTCTGGAAGCTGTTCAGCGTCTCCAGTTTTCTTTTGAGATACTCCATTTTTCATATTTATAATTTCCATTTGGTTATTTCAGTGTTGTTGCCATCTCCATGCTGAGACTTGCCATATGTTCATTAATTTATGTGCATCTTTTCTTTTAAATGCTTGAATATTTTCATAAATGTTGTTTTGAGGGCCTTGGATTTCTTTTCTTCTGGTTAGGGGTCACATTTGTTTGCTTTTTTTTTTTTTTTTTTTTTTTTTTTTTTGTTATCGGGGATTGAACTCCGGTCCTTGCGCTTGCAAGGCAGGCAGCAGAACCACTGAGCTAAATCCCCAGCCCTGCTTAATATATTTTTTTATTTGTCCTGTATATTTCTTGGATGCTCTGTGGTAGAGAATATAAATTTTTGCTATTATCCTTTAAAGAATTTTGACTTTTGTTCTGACAGACAATTAATTTCCTGTCAGCTTCTACTGAGAATTCCTTTTAGAGCTTGTTAGGGAGGCCCTAAGTAAACCGGCTCAGAAATAATACCATTTCTGTTATTTAAATGGAATATCTGGAACATTTGTTAAATCCTCCCAATGGCCAGTGAGAAATCCAACATGGCCACATATTGTGTGGCTGTAGGACTCCACAGACACTTCACAGACCACTCATACATACCAGGCTTTGTAGGGTTTTGCCCTCAACGCAGATTAAATTTTGCCGAGAAACTTGAGGGAACTCCTTCCTATCAAGATTTCTAGAGTTCTGTTCTACATAGCTCCTTCCTCTCAGCTGCTCTGCCCCCAAATTCCAGTCCTTTTCTGAACCTCAAATGCTAGTCTCTGTTTTGTCTGTCCAGTGAAATCACAGCTGCAGACTCTAGTTCCTTGTGTCCTGGTTTAGGAAATGCTCCTGAACAGAAAACGAGGTGTATTCTGGGGCCTCAGGCATTTCCTCTCTCTAGAATCAGAGCCAGGGCTGCCTGTTGTTCACTACCTGAGAAGAGTTCTTTCAAAACCTGCACTCAATTTTATATCTGTCTCTGTGGAGTGGGAGTATCCAATACCTGTTATTTCACGTGGCTGAAATCCAGCCAGTAATAATGTTTAATTATACAAAGTGTCTATGTAGTCAGAAAGGTATCTAATAGGGATCCTTGCCTTTATAGGTGCTGCTGTCACCTCCAGTGCAAGGATTGCTTTAGTATCATTCACTGCCCTCAAATAGCAAATAAGAACATTTGCTATTAGAATCATATCCAAGTGAGTTGCCAAGGCAATCCACGTGACATACTACGGAAACAGCTTTAGTTCATATATTTAACAGGAAACTTTATGTAGATTTGGAGCTGGGTAGCTTTTCTGTCCCAGGAATCAGAGGATTATAAAACCATGGTTAACAAGGTACTTAGTGACATCCTTCTCTTACTACCATTAGCAAAAGCAGGAATTAAGTGGGATGAGGAGAGACGCTTTGGGGCAAGTTCACTGGAAGCTGGCATGTGTAATTCTTCTGATGGACGAGCCAAAATAGTAACTTTTTAGTCTTTTTTAAAGTGACAAAACTATCTCTTTCTTTTTTTAAATAAACCCTTCCCTAGGCTGCCCATTCAGTTGGGAGCTTTAGGTTGAAGAAGATCTGAAACATCTCTCTGGGCCCATCCACTGGCTATAGTTCAGAATTGTCTTCACAAAATCCAAGGATTTGTGGAACATATTTTAAAACCACTGGGCTGGGACATCTCCTGATAATATTGGCATCTCTCTGGTCCCTAACCCAGACCTTGTCTTTGATATAACCCAGTGGTTCTCAGCTTTGTGTGATCATTGGGATCATCTGAGAGCTTTGGAAAAAGTGCTATGGTTCAGACCCCACCTCCAGAACGTTAGTTTAATTACTCGGGGAAGATCGCAAATACGTAGTTTTTCACAAAACTTCCTGAGTGATTCTAGCATAAAGCTAGAGTTGGGAACTGCTAAACTTAGGTTTGTGGTTATATTCCTTGTCTCCTGTGTTGAGCTGTTGCTGGAGTTAAAGCATTTGCTTCTAGCCCTGGAGATGGAGTAGTAGGATTTCCCCAGAGAGATTAGCCTGCATAAGTGGCAGAAACAGAGGCTCAAGGGCCGGAGCTCATGAACACCAGTGTGAGGATAATACTGTCATCCCCACTATCCTTGGTTCTTGTGACTCCCTCACTTTTCAGTGTGCTTGGGATATGTACACAGGGCACTATGTCAGTGTTTCTTATGATGTAACTTACAGAGTCCATGGGACAAAACAAGAATGTTCAGTGTTGTCAGTTTGCATATCCTAACAGGCCAATAGTGGTTTGCTCTGCGTATTTACCACTAAGAATTACTGCAAATGTCATAGTATTCACAGAAGAGCTCCACCCCAGAGAAATTACGGAGTTAAAACATTAGATAAGTCATGTTTAAACTTGGTTGTATGTATGAGTTTTGGGGGAAGCAAGCTAAAATGCTCACTCCTTCTTCCCATCCAGAGAGACTGAATTAACAGATCTGCAGCAGGGTCGAGGAATCTGTGTTCATAACAGCACTTTCAGTGACACAGTGATCCCAGACCACATCTGGAGAAGAACCAAGTGCCAAATTACAAGATAATGCTTTTCTCCTTGCTTCATACCCAGGCATATTTTCCTCCTCATGTAAACTAAAATATCTCACAGACAGTAAATTTAAGTTATTGCTGTCAGCAGAAAGAAGCATGGACACAGCCCAACCCAGAAGAGTTGTTTATCTCCCACAAATTCACAAATTCATGCCTTTTCCCAGATTCACATCACCGTCTTCTCATCTCCTTGTGACCAGTTTTGCTTTAGGTAAATCTGAGAGAAATCTGGGTTACTCATTTTCTTTCTCTCCTGTTTGGGGAGAGTTTTAAATTTTTACTCTGTTATCTAATGCTTCTTTTTTAAATTAAGTAGAGATAAAGTGCTTTTCAAAAAGAAACTTGGTTTGTACAAAGTTTAAATATGTAGGATTTATATAAAAGATATGGAGGAGGAAATAGTTATCTACTTTACAAAGAAATCTTTGTATTGTGAAAGGACTAGGCTCTGTGAGGACACCCTTAAAAAGCCAATCTGTCCTTAGGACTTTCATTGACAGATACTGGGCCTAGGTTCCACACCTTTTTATGAGCCACACCTTCAAAATAACTATGAATTCCATAAACTTTCTGCAGCTGGGCTGCAGTGGAAGGGTGGAAAGCAGCCGATATATATACTGAGCTTGGTTTAATATTAAAAGTTTTCCACAAAATCTCTGTGCCCCATATAGAATATCCCTGCCTGTTTCCTTAATAATAAATGGTTTTTGGAGACAGCCCTGCTGAGGATAGTATAAAAAAACTTAGAAGATTCAAGTCCTACAGAAACAAAGAAATTTTTTCTAGACAGGAAAAGTGACATGTGTGGTGTAGGTTAATAAACTCAAGCCAAAGACCCCAGCAGAGAATACTATCCCCAACCCCCTAGACAGGGGCGGGAGGGAAACCTTGCTTCCCCTTTTCCAGTTTGCTGTGTCCATCTCTGTCTGGATGGAGTAAGTGCTCAATTCTCAGAAAAGGACATATTGGAACTGACAGCCTCACTATTGTGTATGTAATATGTCATGGCTGACGGATGAAGAATTGGGATTGCATGAAATGCAACGGGACATAGCCATCAGCCAGAGCTGGAGGAGGCCTTGTTTCCGAACCCTCAGAAAGCTCTCCTTCTGGGTCCCCTTTGCCCCTGGTCCCCTTTGCCCCTTTTGGGCAGCCCCCGAGAGTGAAGGGTTTAAAGCACCATTTCCCCCCATTACTCCTGATCCTTTGTTGTGCTCCCCTTTTGTCCACCCTGCCCTTTGATTGCTGAGTTCTCCCAGCAGGGCAAATTGCAGCTGAAAAGGTCTGAACAATGGGATTAGGCAGTGGTCCAGGGAAGCACTAGGGACCTGCAAGCTTAACTGCATTACTCTCAGCAGGTCTGCCCTGGGTGTAAGTGAGCAGGCCCCACCTTTCGCTGCCTGGGTGAGATCAACCCTCCTAACAGACAGTCACATGACCTGCCCCCAAAGCAGAGCTAATTGGAAGGTGAAATGATTCACAGGAGATGGAGGAGAACTAACAGGAAAAATTGCACAGAAGGGGAGTCACCTTACAAGTGCCTTTGGCCTTTGAGTGTTTGGAAAGGGTTTTTTCGTTCAACACCTAATGTATTTTGGCACTCCTGTTTCATTATGAACCATTATCAAATGAAAGATTAGTGATGCGTTGTCTTTTGCACACAGTCATATATTTTGCCATCATAATAAGCAACACCTGTACACTTTTATTCATTAATTCAACATATATTCATGAAAAACTCTGTGGGTGCCCAGCTTTGTAATACACCCTGAGGAGAAGATAAATAATAAGACATACTCTGACTTCAGAGTTCTTACAGTTTGGAAGAAGGTGACAGACAACTACACAAATAAATGCCACTAACATTATAAGGTCTGTGATAAATGTCTTTATGGATGTCAGTAGTACATACAGAAATGGAGTATAAGAAATATGATTGGAGGTGGTGACTGTGTTTGCAGACAATAAGTTACAATATACAATTCATTCTTCTTACTATTGACAAAATGCAATACCCGTAGTAAAATGTATAGTACTTTATCAAATAAATGTTTGTTGAGGACCTGCTGTGTGCCAAGGCTCTGTGCTTTGTACCTCAGTGTCAGTGTATGCAAGCCAAAAAGGAAAGTAGGGATTTAATTCAGTTAACACATGAATCAAATGTGAATTATAACCATGGTAAATGAAATACATGCTTTCATAAAAACTTACGAGGGTGTTTCTGAAAGGTACAGTGTCTTCCCTAAGATTGAGCTGAGACTATAGCGTGAAGAGGAGGAAGGTATTCACTAGCGACTCACTAGGTTCCAAGATTCAGAAGATGAGCAACAGAGAAAAAATAGTAAGAGTCAAGGAACAAGATTTCAGTCCTCACCTCACTGCGACAGCCCTCGGTGGGCTTTAGTGGCCAAAGCTAGAGAAGTTTGGAGGAGAGAGTGCCAGTACAACTCTGTTTTCCCATGTCCAAAACAATAACGTGCACCTTTAGGTTCACTGCAATGTTCAATTATCACTCCTGCTAACTCTCAGACAAACCAAGTGTGAGTAAAATGTCATCATCCTAAGAAGCAGAAAACATTGCCTTGAAGCCCTCTTCTAGACCTATGATACTATGAATATATACATAGTGTCAGTTAAATCCACAGCATAAATGGCAAATTAGCAAAGCCCAGAATCATAAAAGATAAGTAAGTGACATTTAATATTTTATGCAGTGAATAAGATTTCTATATTTTTGCAGAAATTGGAATAGCAGTTCATGTTCACTGCAGTAATACCTAGTAGACATGCTCAAGTGGCAGGATTAATTAGATGTTCGTGATGGTGATGGTTCTACTATAAATTGCAAAATGATGAAAAAACATTAAGCAATTTTTTGTTAACTTTCTTCTGGATATTTATAGGCTTAGCTTGGGAAGACTATCTCATACTTTAAAAAATATAGTGCAGTGATATAAGTATAAACAGGATTTCACAAAATCAGTGAGGCAAAAAATACCCTGGGGATTCTAGGAACAAGTGTGAGGGAAAACCTAGTTGTATTACGACATTGAATTTTACCCGTAATGCTTTCTGCCATCTGTGTTTTGACTCTTAACAGGAACTATAAGAAATGTTTTTTTAACAAAACATAAGTTCTATAACATCAATTCAAAAGACAGACAGAATGATAGATGATAAGTAGATGGATAGATGGATTGATAGATACAGAGGCAGGCGGATACATAAACAGATGAGACCAACAGATATGCGGGCTAAATGTTCCTAAATTTCCGCTGTCAATCATCATACTTCACTTCTCAGTGGGGATATTATCCAAAACTTCCTTCAGTTTACTAACATTTCCTCTTTTGTAATAAATCCTAGGTTAATGCATTCAGTGGGTTTACTCCTGCATGTATCAACTGGCTTTAAGGAGTACTTCTCTGTATTAGTAACACGACTTAAAAAAATCTATCTGGAACAGTGAGAGCCTATCTATGTTAACAAATAGTTCTGTTCACATTATAATTTTACACACACTGATTACGTTGTGCCTGAAGCACTAGCACTGCCCTTCCTAAGTGAGGAGTTTATCCTAAGGAAGGTGCTGGAAACAGCAAGGAAGATGCAGCTGTCATTATTTCGAGGAGTGATCTTGAATAACAGGGACCCTTTTCTTGGTACATTTTTCCAGGAAGCTCAGACTTCCTTTTGAGAACTTCCAAGAATTTTCTCAAAGAACAATAAATGCCTGATATAAGCTTATAGATCCATCCACATCTTAATCCCCTAGAGAACACAAAGATTTGAAGGCTCAGGACAATGCTTTCATGTTTCTTCTTGTCTCCCATTTCTTCTCCATGTCCTTTACCCTTAATTCCTTGATTTGTGCTATTTTTACTTGCTGTGGTGACGCCTCCTGAGCACCTTGCTATTTGGCTGTGGAGATGTTGAACTCTAGGACAGGGTGGAAGCTGAAATGAACTGGAATTGGAATAAACAACATAAATAAGAAGCAGCCTGGGTTAGACAAAAAAATGAAAGAAAAAGAAGGAGGAAGGAAGGAAGGAGAGAGGAAGAAAAAGGAAAGGAAAGGAAAGCAAAGGGAAGGGAAGTTCAGAGGCTCTTTCTGGCTCCACCACCTACCTGAGAAGCACTCTCCATTAGTCAACCTTCAGCTTCTTCCTAGTGAAATATAGTCATTGAGCTCAGAAACCTTTAGCCACCCCACTTCTCTCTACTGCAACTTTCAGGTTGCATTAAACTAAGATAGGACAAACTTCTTGTAATTTAAAGGGGAAAGAGAGCAATTAAATAAACTATCCTTATTAATATTCAAAACCAGTGCAATATATATCTTTACTACTACAACTGGGAGAACCTCTGAGAAGCATTTTGGGATTAAAGGTAGCCGTTAAAATAGTCATTGTTTTCCAACTTTCAAATAATTAAGCCTTTTGAACATTAAATGTTAAGTAGCTCCAGCATGCTCATCATTGTTTCTCTTTCTCTTTCTCTCTCTCTCTCTTTCTCTCTCTCTCTCTCTGTCTCCACTTTACCCACCCTTAGGCTTATGAGAGGCCCCAGAAACACCCACCTCTCCATTATGACCCAGGCCTCCCACAGGACTTCACCAGTGACACCTTAAAACCAAAGCACCAGCAAAAAAGCAGCAGCCAGAACCACATGGACTGGTCCACCAACTCTGACAGTGGACCCTCCACTCAGAATTGCTTCATCAGTCCGGAGTCTGGCCGAGAAACTGCAAGCACCAGCAAGATCCCAGCTCTTGAGCCCGTGGCTTCCTTTGCAAAGGCCCAGGGTAAGAAAGGCAGCGCAGGGAACACATGGAATCAGTTGTCTAACAGCAGTAAAGATCTGCTCCTGGGAGCTGTGGTTCCATCCCCAAGCAACCGCAGCTCGCCAGCCCCTCCTAGCAGTGCTGCTGAATGCAATGGGCTCCAGCCCTTGGGAGATCAAGAAGGAGGAGGTACAAAGGAACCCCCAGAACCACCTCCTACAGGCAGCAAGAAAAAGTCAAGTAAAAAAGATATGATAAGTCAAACCCTAACAAACCCAGAGCTGGACTGGGTCAAGAGTGCCCAAAAAGCATTTGATAACCCAGAAGGGAAAAGAGAAGGTTACTCTGCAGATAATATCCAAGAGGCATCACCAGCCAAGCAGAATGTGAGTTCTGTGGGTAATCTTGAAAGTGACTCTAGTCGTGTCAGGATTACTATCCCCATCAAAGCACCCTCTCTAGACCCAGCCAGCCATAAGAGGAAAAAGAGACAGTCCATTAAAGCAGTGGTGGAAAAGATCATCCCAGAGAAAGCACTGTCTTCCGGAATTTCCATGAGCAGTGCAGTCGTTAACAGGTTACTTTCCAATGCAGAGGGGAATCAGAAAGACTCCCGTGTCCCTAAGTTGGGTAAAATGATAGAGAATGAGTCCCCTTCAGTTAGCCTTGAAACCGGTGGAAATGCAGAGAAAATGATCCCAGGAGGAATGTCTAAGCAGCGGAAAACACCCATGATCGTGACGCCCCCCACATGCACAGATCACTCCTCATCAAGAAAGCTACCTGAAATCCAGCATCCAAAATTTGCTGCAAAACGGAGGTGGACATGCAGCAAACCAAAACCTACAAGTATGCTTCGGGAGGCAGTCATGGCCACCTCTGATAAACTGATGGTGGAACCCCCGTCTGCTTACCCCATCACCCCATCCAGCCCTCTGTATACCAACACCGACAGTCTTACTGTGATCACTCCAGTCAAGAAGAAACGGGGACGACCAAAGAAGCAACCTTTGCTCACAGTGGAGACAATCCATGAGGGTACTTCCACCAGCCCCGTCAGTCCCATCAGCCGAGAGTTTCCTGGCACCAAGAAAAGAAAGAGGCGACGCAACTTAGCTAAGTTGGCCCAGCTGGTGCCAGGAGAAGACAAACCCATGAGCGAGATGAAATTTCACAAAAAGGTTGGAAAGCTTGGTGTGTTGGATAAGAAGACCATCAAAACGATCAATAAGATGAAGACACTCAAGAGGAAAAATATCTTGAACCAGATCTTATCCTGTTCCAGCAACATTGCCCTGAAAGCCAAAGCTCCCCCAGAGACTAGCCCTGGGGCAGCCTCAATTGAAAGCAAACTGGGCAAACAGATTAATGTCAGCAAAAGAGGAACCATCTACATTGGCAAGAAGAGGGGCAGGAAGCCGAGGACAGAGCTGCCACCCCCATCTGAAGACCCCAAAACAGCCATCAAGCACCCCAGGCCTGTCTCTAGCCAGCCGGATGTTCCAGCCGTGCCTTCCAACTTCCAGTCACTTGTGGCATCCTCACCAGCAGCTATGCATCCACTTTCCACACAGTTGGGTGGGTCCAATGGCAACCTGAGCCCTGCCAGCACTGAAACCAGTTTTTCAGAGTTGAAAACTATGCCAAACCTCCAGCCCATCAGTGCTCTTCCAACCAAAACCCAGAAGGGAATTCACAGCGGAACCTGGAAGCTGTCTCCACCCAGGCTAATGGCCAACTCCCCTTCACACCTGTGCGAGATAGGCTCACTAAAGGAGATCACACTGTCCCCCGTGAGTGAATCCCACAGTGAGGAGACCATCCCAAGCGACAGTGGCATCGGGACAGACAACAACAGCACGTCTGACCAAGCAGAGAAGAGTTCAGAATCCCGACGGAGGTACTCTTTTGATTTCTGCTCCCTGGACAACCCTGAGGCCATTCCATCTGACACCAGCACAAAGAACCGGCATGGCCACCGGCAGAAGCATCTCATTGTGGACACCTTCCTGGCCCATGAAAGCCTCAAGAAGCCAAAGCACAAGAGGAAAAGGAAAAGCCTGCAAAACCGTGATGATCTCCAGTTTCTGGCTGAGCTGGAAGAGCTCATCACTAAATTCCAAGTATTCAGGATCTCCCACCGGAGTTACACCTTTTACCATGAGAATCCATATCCCAGCATTTTCCGGATTAATTTTGATCACTATTACCCGGTGCCATATATCCAGTATGACCCGTTGCTCTATCTTCGTAGGACTTCAGACTTAAAGTCAAAGAAGAAGCGTGGTAGGCCTGCAAAAACCAATGACACCATGACAAAGGTGCCTTTTTTACAAGGGTTCAGCTACCCTATTCCCAGTGGAAGTTACTATGCAGCCTATGGAATGCCTTACACATCAATGCCTATGATGAACCTGGGTTACTACGGTCAGTACCCCGCTCCTCTGTATCTATCGCACACTCTTGGAGCAGCTTCCCCGTTCATGAGGCCAACGGTGCCACCACCTCAGTTCCATACAAGCTCCCACGTGAAGATGTCTGGGGCAGCTAAGCATAAAGCAAAGCATGGAGTACACCTGCAGGGGCCGGTTGGCATGGGCCTCAGTGACATACAGCCATCACTAAACCCTCCCAAGGTGGGCAGTGCTGCTCTGTCCAGTGGTCGGCTCCACAAGAGGAAACACAAACACAAGCACAAGCACAAGGAAGACCGGATCCTGGGGACCCATGACAACCTGAGTGGTCTCTTTGCAGGCAAAGCCACAAGCTTCTCCAGCCACCTCCTGACTGAGAGGTTGAGCAGTGCAGACAAAGAGCTCCCACTGGTGAGTGAGAAGACCAAGCATAAGGAGAAACAGAAGCACCAGCACAGCGAAGCTGGCCACAAGGCCTCTAAGAACAACTTTGAGGTGGACACCCTCTCTACACTGTCACTTTCAGATGCCCAGCATTGGACGCAGGCCAAGGATAAAGATGACTTGAGTGGTGAGTCCGTGGACTCCTGCACTAAAAGGTACTCGGGCAGTGGTGGAGATGGTGGCAGCACAAGAGCAGAGAGCTTGGATGTGTTCAGTGAACTGAACCCTTCCAGTGACAAGTGGGACAGTGATGTGAGTGGGAGTAAAAGGAGAAGCTTCGAAGGCTTCGGGACGTACAGGGAAAAGGACATTCAAGCCTTCAAGATGAACCGCAAGGAGAGAAGTTCATATGACTCTTCCATGTCTCCAGGTAAGGCCAAGTTTTCCTTCAGAGGCGTTGAATTTCACATGCTAGCCATCTTTGGCACATTTGATTACTAGTTGGCAAAGAGGTAGCAACTAAATCGTAACTGATCTCCTTTAATATTTGAGTCTGCTATGCATTTCATACGTGGTTTACTTTGTACTTACTGTCTTTCCTCCCACCTGGAGCCTCTGCCCAGGAAACTAGGGATGCAGAGGCAGCTCCCCAAAATTGCCTATGGTATAACCATGCCTAATTCTTTATTAAAAATGCTGTCCTTGGGTCTTAAGTCCCGATTATATGGTACAGTTTGCTAGTTGGATATAAGCCTGTAAAATTTATTAGGAACAAAAAAAAATATTAGAAACACCAAAAAAACTGAAAGAATGACAAAGCTGGGTGGGAGCGAATATCTGGTTTATGTGACATGCTATCACTGGAAGTCACACATCCCAGAAGGGACATCTGAAGAATCATCTGAAGCTGATAAGCTGACCGTTAAATCCTGAAGTCTGAGTGAAGCCTGGGTCATGTTTCCTTTTTTTTTTTTTTTTTTTTTTTTTTTTTTTTTTTTTTTTAAATTTAAAA
>NW_022900942.1:39365447-39393198 GCF_012274545.1 Fukomys damarensis | reverse complement strand
TTTTTTTTTTTTTTTTTTTTTTTTTGATCTACTGACATTTAAAAAGGTGCCATGGGAAGGCACCCAAAGTTAATCACTGACTGCATCTACACCCTTGTAATTTCCCTACACTAAGAGGAAGGAGTTTGGCTAAAGACATTATGTGCTTCTCACCTCCACAGACCCTTTACACTGTGTCTCTTCACATGTCCACCGAATGGAGATTTTGTTCACTGCTGAAATTGAAGTGTGCATTGCTACTAGAAAGACCCTCCCCACCTTTTTCATTTGCTGGCAGAATTTCTTTGCTAACCTTCTCACCCAAGCAGATCCTTCCTCACACTTGACAAACGTATCCCTGTGTTCTGGCCATGCATCACAAAGATAAGACTCTTATGGGAGAACAGAGCAGATATTTACTAAGAAAATGGTAAAAACCCCTTTCTTTACAAGTTGAGGAAAGTACAGGGATACTTTGTGTTATCCTTGACCCAAATTGTATAAAACCTTCTGATCAAAGCCCAATTGTAAAGGATTAATCATCCATGTTTAAGGTTTGGTTATAGCAGTTCACCTCTGCTTATGATGTATACCCCTCCCTGTCCTCTCTCTTCCTGGGGAGTCCATAATTAGTGAAGCTGAGAGCAGTCTGTTTGTGAGGAATGAGAGACTTTCTAGGCCAGCAGATTTCAGGAAGAAATATGATTATGAGTTAGAAACCACTTAAAGATTGCCCCAGATTGCCACTAGCTTGTGAGTTGTTGTAGTGGTAGATGTTCTTCTTGGTTAATGAAGAGACCAATTAGCAGACATGTCTCTTGCATTGGCTGAAGGTGATAAATGACACACACTTTATGCCTTCCCAAAGTGGATGTGGTTTGGCCATTTCTCATCCACAGAGTTTATCAAAGGTGTTTGATTTTGGGCAGAGCCCAGATTTAGCCTGCCTGAACTGGGGGTACTAAGTTAAACTTATACCTGAATAACACTGGTGATCTTCATCAGCAAAATGGAACTGACCTACAAGACCTAAACTGGCCATAGAAAGAGTGTTCTTATTTTTTTTTAAATTCTGGGTATTATTTAGCTAGAAAATAGTAGTAGTAAATTATTGCTAAGAACCTTCAAGCAAGAATCTTAACTTCACAAAACTGAGAAGCAAATGTCAGAAGCTAATACCAGCTGTGGCTGTACATAAATTTCTCAGCAGTCTTACTAGAATTATTGTTCTGCGGCTAGTTTTTCTTGGTGCTAGTTGAACTCCCAAAGATTCCCAGTGTATTTTTGCATTTATGTGGTGGTTGTCACTTTATTCAAAATCTCCTCACCATTTCTCATTTGATCTTTAGCTAGCCACATGAGTGGAAAAGAACAGGCACCATGACAGCCCAGCTATGTGAAAGAAAGCTGGATTCAGCCTAAAGGATGGGTAGGAGGTCTGGTTCTATTGTAAACTCCCTGTGTGGCCTCAGAGATGGTATTCCACTTTTTTAGGGTACTATCTGTTCCTGGGTAATGCAAGCTATAGGGCCAGACCTCTTGTAGACAGTGTTTTACTCCTTGAAGCCATTTAACAGCCGTTGCTTCATAACAACCTTCCCACAATCTTGAAATACAACTAAGAGTAAAGTAACCATCTCTGAAACGCTTGGGACCAGAAGTTTGTTTGTTTGTTTGTTTTTTGGTACCGGGGATCGAACTCAGGTCCTTGTGTTTGCAAGGCAGGCAGCAGAACCACTGAGCTAAATCCCCAGCCCAACCAGAAGTATTTTTACATTTCAGATTTTTGGGGGATTTAGGGACATTTCTATCTATATAATAAGATATATTGGGAATAGGGTCCGGGTCTTAATATGAAATTCATTTATTGTTCATACATACCTTAATTTGATGGTAGCTTTATACAGCATTTTTAATAACTTTAAACACAAAACAAAGTTTACTCATGGTATAGAACTTTCTACTTGTGTCAAATCAACACTCAAAAAGTTTTCAATTTTGGAGCAATTCAGATTTCAAATTTTCAGGCTACAGGTTCTCAGCATGTATCTTCATTACAGTATTACAAATCAGGGCACTGAGGCTCAAAGAGATCAAGGGACCTGCTCAGGTTTGAAAAAGCTGTCTCCTTTGATTCTAAAAAGCCCAGGGCTTTATTCACTGTGCTGAAATTCAATCACACATCACCCAGCTGATTACCGAAACAGGTCTGGGACACAGGTCCTGGTCCCCAGCTCCTGGTCCCCAGCTCAGTACTCCTCTGGGTCCCCCTTGCCTTTCTCTAAGAATCCATCCATACTCTGAGGATGCATCTTCCCCTACACATGTGCACAGTGATCATGTGATGCTTTCATGAGAAATGAGGTTTTTTTTTTTAAGCATCTCTTTATTTGATCCCAGCCAATGAAAAAGAATCCTTATGGCCTAACTTTCCTAAATATCAGCTGGGGAGCATCTCCACAGTCCAGCTTTCCACCTCTCTCCTTACTGAAATCCACTTGTCTGAGTTATTTTTACCACTGCTTTGTGTCAGTCTCTGGGTTATGTCATTTAGTCTTTCCCCAACACATCAATGAATTACAATATTCAGTGGCTTCTATATCTATATGTGTTATATATTATGTCCTTGCTCATCTTGTTGAATATCTTACCAGAGCAGACCACATTCACTAACATTTCCCTCTCTTCCAAGCTTTGGCCTCTCCATGCTTGTATATCCCAAATGCCCTTTGTATTTCTGAACCTCAAAGCGAAAGGGAAAATGTCTTTAGCAGCTCTTGGAACCCAATGTCAGTCAGAGTTTGTCACTACTTTGTGAAGAGCATTCACTTTAAAGTGATACACTATAGAAAGTGTGAAGAAGCTCTGTGAGTAGGCAGTGAGCAGATGATATGAAACCTCAGTTACTGGAGGTGTTAAGAGCTTCCAGAAACTTTATTCCGGCAGAGGTCTTGGCTCAGCTGGACAATACTGAGGACTATGATTAGAAATAAGTACCTGCACTGCTCACAGCATTTTCTCTACCTTTTCCTTTGACATTCTGGAATCCCTTCCTCAGCATCTGCAAGTCTTATTGCACATGAACTGTTCTCTAAAATGGATATAATCACAAATACAGAGGTCATCCTTTAGCCTGTTGAAGATCAGATTTAGGAGCTGAATGGAAGAGAGGCTTTGAGCGTTCATTCCCTGAGATCAAAGCTGATGAAAGGTGCCATATAAATGTAAGTCATTACCATTATGGAGAGAGGAATTAGAGAGCCCATTTAGCAATGGCAGCAGTTGCACACTCCATTTACTCTTCCTGGCTTGGAAAATCCTTCATTCTCCATCCCTTAGCCCAGCAGATGGCTGCATTGTCTTGTTAGCTCTCTTACAACACACCAAGAGCTAGAAGTTGTACAGATGCCTCACCATTTTTCTGTATCTTTTTCCTTCTGCTTCTTTGGTTTCAGAAGGCACTGACTCTTTTGGCCTGTTTTCTGAGTGCATACCATCTGCTAAATCTCCATTTATAAAAATGCTTGCCTGGGGCCAAAAACTGGATAAATAGTGGGAAGGTGCAATTTCAGAATTGGAAGAAGCTTTATCAGCCCCACTTGAGCCTCTCTATCACCAGGCATTGCTATCTCTTGCACACGCAGCAGATACCCAGAAGAGCAAACCTGTCCGGAGTTGACAGGACATAGTCAGAATGATGCCATGTACCCTCCTAGCCACATTCCCATAGGTGGAAGAAGTCTATAGTCTGAGTGATGTCCTTTCTTTCATACTACTTGGAAACAAGTCTTTGCGTGCTTCAATCTAAAATTATACAGGTACGAGACATCACAACTACTGCTATCCAAGTAAAGGGAAAACAATGAGAAGAATCAATTTACATGTGTTACTTCTTAGTCCAGAGTCACTGTTAGGCAAAAAAGCCATCCTTAGTCCCCAGATGTCAAGAGCTTGTCTCATATTGGTGAATGCTGAAAATTAATTCTCGCTTCCCAGATATCAGAATCCTGCCACATAGGTAGCTGGATTCCCTTGAGCCTCACCCACTCCACTCTTTCTTGCAGCTTCTGTCTTGCCCTTTGCCACCTCCTCTTATCAGCACTGAATGGCATTTTGTGAAGCAGTCTCTGCTGTCACTCAGCAGCAGGAAGAGGATGCCCAAGCCAGAAATAATACACAAAACTCCTCCGAGCACTCATCCAGAGGAGGGAATTAACCTCACGGGTGAAACATCTGAAAGCTACACACACCCGCACACACCCGCACACACCCACACCCAGACACACACACACACACACACACACACACACACACACAAAACCATGCAAGGAAAAATTTTTAGAAATAGAATAAAAGGACAAAGGACTCATGGGAAGTAAAAGTTAAGATCAAAAGAAAAGAGGGTAATAAATGGAAATCTGATGAAGTATAGTCTGTGAAACTCTAATTCAAGTTAAATTCTGGGACCTCCTGGAGGAAGAGATAAAAGATTATTAATTAGGTAATGGTTGCTTTATAGCCCAAGTGGGATAATGGGTACCTGTCTATGTTTTGTGTCCTATACAAAAAGACCTTTTTTCCTTTCCTTTCCTTCCTTTCTCTTTCTCTCTCTCTCTCTCTCTCTCTCTCTCTCTCTCTCTCTCTCTTTCCTCCCCCTTTTCCACCCTTTTCCATTTTGTTTTTCACTCTTAGTTTCTCGGGTAAGACTATAGCAATTACTACATTATGATATAAATAAATAATAAATTATTGATCAAATGACAAAAATAACATGACCATACTTAGTACTTTATAACTCTAAAAGTCTCATATTTATTACAATGGAATTTGATTATGAATACACTCATGATAGACAATTAGGAAGAAAATATTCAAGCTATTAGTTACAATGCCAAAAATGAACTGTTAATGAAGTTTCAAAGCTTTTCTGGTCCGTGTCTTAAGCCATGGGACTTACCCCATTCACCACTGTCTCCAGCCACTTTACTCAGACAGTTGATCTCACTTTGAAAAATCTTAAATTGCCTCAAGCTTGACTCCCTTTGGCCAGCACTTTGGATTGCTGCTTATGGAGGCTGAAAGCACAGTCATCACTTTAAAAACAAATAGGCTAGGGCACCGGTATAAACAATTGTTTGGGGGCCACCGAGAGAGCACATGGTTGTGTGTATAGTTAGAATTAAAAAGAATTTTAGCAATGCAGAATAAGCACCCCATTTTGCATCCTGAGGCTTAAGAAGGTCAAGTGACTCATCTAGTTGTTTGAAGAGCTCAGGCTGGGAAGCTTCAAGTCAGAAAGAGGAAGGAAAAGGACAACTAAAAAAAGCAGGACTGTGGGTCATGGGAGAGATGTTAAATTCTATGTATTTCTTTGCCATGAGCAATTATAAAAGGTGAGCATCTCTTTCACAATAATTTGGTTTCTAGGCTGTCTCAGTGGACCCATGTTTGGGTCTGGAAATGATCTTTGTGGGCTGTGATTGAAGTTATTTTTGTTCCTTTTCTGTCTTCACAATTGCACATACTTACTTTATTGTGCCTCTCAGGGTTCCTTCTTTTTATTTTCACAAAGTAAGAATTACTCAAATTAAATTTTGCAACCCCTAACTTTCTGGCAACAAATATTACAAAAAACAAAACAAAACAAAAACAAAAACAAAAAAACAAAACAAAAAAACCCTTAAGACTCACAGCATCTTCTTTGCAACCCTGACATCAGAAATAGAGCAGTTCTACCTTTGGAGCATGAAGTCTCTGGGGCGTTTATCTTCCCCCGGTTGGCAAACATCCTCCTGTTCAGTTAGAAATTTGATTTATACCCCTGTGGGGTTAGGAAATTATGCAGATTCAGGTATATGTGCAATGAGGGTGTAATTTCCACAGACATGGATTTAATATAACAGGGAGTCTTTCTTGGCTGGAGAAATCAGTATAGCATGCTTTCCAAAGCATGGCCTGTCACTCGGCAGAGATAAGGAAAGCACTTTTGGTAGGAAACCATCTCTTCCATGTATAAATGAACAAGTAATGAGACAGAATACTTGCTAGGATTGTAGTCTAGCCTTGAGCCACTTAGCACTTAATGCAAATTGACTAAATTCAAGGAAAATGATAAAGACAAGAGAAAAATTTTAAATCATTTACTCAGTGCCAAGAATGTACTATAAGTTTTAGTGCAGTTCTGGGAAGAATTAAAAATAAGCAACTCAATGTTTTCGCCACCAAAAAGGCAACAATCCAGCAGATTCTCCTTTAACTATGCATACTATACTTTGCATACTATAAAGCAACCTGAACGGGTCGTAAGAAATTCAGAGAATGAACCTGTGCCATCCAAATATGGTGAGCTGTTCCATGCTTTCCATGCAAGAGGAAGGGCAGGACAAGGAAGTACTTCTTGACATGGCTCTTAAAAGATAGAAGAGTCATTTGAGGAGTGGAGATTGTGAAAATGATGAGATCCACATGAAACACAGCGTAGAAAGGGGGCCACTTAAAAGGCATTTAGGCCAGGTACGGTGGTATATACCTTTAGTCCCAGCACTCCAGAGGCTGAAGCAGGAGGATTACCATGAGTTCAAGGCCAGCCTGGGCTGCACAGTGAATTCAGGGCCAGCCTGAATGACATAGTGAGACCCTGTCTCAAATAAAAGGTATTTAGGTAAAAATACCCAGGAACACTTGGGAAACGATGTTTTGTTGAAGTTTTTAACTGTAGTTGGAGAATTGTGCATATAAGGTGATGAGAGAATGCTGTGGTCATGGTTTGGAGGAGTCTTTCCCACATTTGGAAGGCTGTGCTTAATTAAGTAGGCAGTGGAAATCCACTTTTTAAATAGCTAAAAGTCATGAAATAACATTATACCTTTTCTTTCCTCATTACTCTTCCCCCTTAATCTGCATTTGGCAACTTTGCTTCCTCCCTGCACTATTCCTACCACTTATGTGTTTGGATGGTGCTCACCATGCGGCCTTTCATCCCCCACCAACCTACACCTAGATTATGAGCATCATAAAGGCATCTATAGCTACCCAAGTGATGCAGTAAAAGCATATTATAAAGGAGTCATCATTGATTCAGCTCGTTCTCCCTCTAGCTGAAGTCAAAGATGTTCCAATATGTTGGCCCCAGGTCATTGAGTCATAGCACATGAGTCAAATTGTAGATATCAGAGAGAGAATCTGGTTGATGGATGAGACAATGAGCTGTTGAATCAGCAAGTGGCAGTGGTGCACAGACCTAGAGATTCACCAAAGGAGAGACTCATGGGGAAGGAACAAAAGACTGTGGAAGAGAGGATCCTGTAGCTATCCTTAAACAGAGAGGTGGACTAAGAAGGACTCAAGAAAGATACATGAAGCGTCGTGGAAATGTGGGAGCAGGGAACAAGGAGTGAACTGAAAAAGTGATTGGTAGAAGCAGAAGCTGCAGATTTCTTCAAGAATGAGTGTGTGCAAACATCCTGATGGCTTTGAAGGCACATGTTTTCAGCTTAGTGGGCTGTGCCCCAAATGCAGGTGACAAGGAGGCAATGAGGCAATGAGACAGTGAATGACAAGAAAATGGAGCTACATGTACAGAAAACTTTGCTGTGTTTCCAGTAGTGTTGCAGCCCAAAGAGACTTTGTTTCTCAAGTCAGCCTTTGATAAGAAATGACACTAGGGTATTCTCAGTGGGTCCTAGGTATGACATCCTCCTATTTTGGGAGCACAAACTCAATACTAGAGGAGTTTTACTATGTCTTTCCACTTCCCCATAAAAGCCATGGGTAGAAAAGGTGATTGTATTTGAAAAGGGAAGAGATTCCCAGCCAGCTCCCCTCTCTGTGCCTCTTGGATACACTGGCAGTGTTTGAGCACAATGATGACTATTTGGAGACTGATGAAAACTTCTTCCCTCAGTGGTACCATGGTTGTCTGCTGTGCTACTCTAATATGTGGAAGAACCACCCAAGTTATAGCAGGCTGCAATAAAAATATCTGTTACTGAACATTTGCTGTGTACAAAGGCTAATGCTTGGTGTTCCAGAGCTCTTTACAGTTTTGTGAAATAAAATATATAGGTGGTTCATGAAAAACTTAGGCCCCCCAAAACACTGTGAGCTCTTTAGTTATTCAATACATAACATAGTGCCATGAGCAATTCGGAAGACTAGAAGAAAAGAAAAAGCAAGGAAGAAATGAGAAAGGGAGGATGCATAGAACAACTAGAGAATAAATGTAGACAAAAGTTAAATCC
Organism: Fukomys damarensis; assembly: GCF_012274545.1. Classification (NCBI taxonomy): domain Eukaryota; kingdom Metazoa; phylum Chordata; class Mammalia; order Rodentia; family Bathyergidae; genus Fukomys; species Fukomys damarensis. Next base: position 39,384,979 of record NW_022900942.1, on the reverse strand, counting down.
ATGCTAACTCAGTGGCTGACAGTGGGTGCTGTAGAAAACCCAAGTCAGAAATAATAAGTGTTCATTAAAAGACAGAACTATGGGGTGGAATTTTGGAGAGTGGGGCATAATGAAGGAACATAACAGTGTCAGGGAAGAGGGTGGGCGGTTTGAGTGACCACGTGCAGCAGAGAGTGGGCAGCAGGGTCAAAGTTCAGTAGAAGGGGAGATGAACAGCAGCGGTGGAAATATGTGAGGGTACAAGGGCATACCTGGCTAGAGTGAAGTTTGAAGTTGAGTGAAGATGGATTTTTAAGAGGCATGGCTGCCATGAACAGAATGTACAGAGAGGAAGGATACATTGGGGTGAACAGGTGCTGGTGTGAAATAATGAAGTACCAGGAAACATGACTGTGCTCAGGGAAGCACAGTTCTTGTGAAGCTATCAGGAGACAAGGATTTAACACACACACACACACACACACACACACACACACACACATATGGTAGTTAGAATAACAGTAGTCCACACATTTAATAATGAGAGATAAAAACCCATTACACAGGAAAAGAACCTACAAAATAACTTACAGAGTAATGTGTTACGTGCTGTAAAAGCCAATTGATAATTGGTGTTTGCATTCTTACATAAGGATTCAGAACAAGTTGGAGGTGGATCAGTCAACAGAGTAGAGAGGACCTAGTAGTTTTCCCTGTCTTCTATGATGGCTGAAGAACATGGCTGTGGGTCAATACAAATTTGGGGCTTTCCTTGTTGATGGAGGATCTGGGGGCATGCTGAGAGAAAAAGCTTTCCCTGAGGCTCTACCCGAGTTTGCCCTTAGGTTTGAACAAGGATTGTACTTTTCAAGGATTATTTCCTTACTATGATTTAATTTTCAAAATCCAGTCAGGCCTGAAGATAGGTGTTGCTTTGCCACTTGACAGATAAGGAAGTCAAAACCCAAAGTCTCCTGGGAATCTTCACACAGAAAAAGCACTGGCTCTCAGGTTTCCTGAATTTTCCCAGCATCACCCTCCCTTCCCCCCACCCACTGTATTCTTTAAGTTTTTGACAAGGTCAAAAGTATGACTCAGCTTGAGTTATCCATGAAGAACCTTTGCTAGTGTATGAAACAGTGGAACCCAAAATGAGCCACTAGCTGGTATGCAATTTAGCCTTTTCTGAAACTTGTTTTTGACATAAAGGAAGTTCTTTGGAGCCAAGGTTAACCAAGCCCCTGGTATGAGGCAGAGTCTTCATCTCACCTGGGGACAGAGATGCTGCTGCAAGAGGAGAGTTTATTTTCACAGCCGCTAAGCTACTTTATTGCCTCTACTTAATTGAGCTGGGATGTTGATCTTTTCCTGCTTGTGGCATCCCCTGTCTTCAGATCTTCGGACTCTGGAATCTAAACCACTGGATCTCCAGTTTTCAGGCCTATGAACTAAATCATGGGCTTTCCTGGCTTTCCAGCCAACAGAAAACAGATCAAGGGATTTTTTAGCTTCCACGATCACATGAGCCAACATCTTATAAGTCTGAATGTGCTATTCATTCCAATTCTCTAAAGATCCTGATTCATATAGATTTTTGGAACTTGGAGTGATACTAAAACAGAAATTAAGCAGTTCAGCACAAATCCAGGGTCAGAAAAGACATGAAAAAAAGTCAACACACGTCTAGTTGTAATTGTACTACTACTTGTTGAGTACATTATTATCCTTTTCCTCTTTATTCTCTTCCGCTTACTTGTCTTTTCCTCTCCATACAGAGACATAGGCATCTAGGACAGGAATGAGGTAGGCTGGGCTCATGAGAGCCTAACATTAGCCTGAAATGGAGCTTCTGAAGTGGTTGGGTCTGTTCTTCCTAAGTAAGCCAAGGTTTAGGTTATCATGCAGTTAATGCAGGGTGCAGATGTCCTGTTCCAGGAAGGAAGGGAAGGAGGGAGGGAGGGAGAGAGGGAGGGAAGAAAAAAATAGAATAGAAAAGGTGTGTTTAAGGTCTGTGTGATCTCCACTGGCTGTGAATATTTATCAGAATTCCTGGCCTTTTACTCAAAACTTCCATTTCCCTTTCCCTGCTCTGTGATGAGTTCAGAGTCCTAATACAGAAATACTAAGCAACCTTGGTTTCCAAGTGTTGGATCTCTCACCTGAGTCCCCCAGGACAGTATGTCAGCTCCACCTGCACTATGGAAACCACTGAGACCCCAGAAACACTTCATTCAATGGCCTGATCTTCCCCAAGGCTGGGGTTGCAACTTCTTTGTCCTGAGCAATACTTTTCTTCTTCATTTTTTATTTTGACTATTCTTTTGACAATAATAACTCAGCGAAACTTTGTTATATCCATCTCCTTCTCACAGCTCTAAATAAATATATTAATTATTGAAATGGAAAAAGAAAAATGTAGTAATTTTCCAGAAAACACCTATGAAGGCAGTCATAGGTAAGTAAATAATGGATGCCAGGTATAGAAATATCAATTTCTATTGCATCAAGACCAAAATCATCTGGCTCAGTAGACACTTTGTATCTACCTTAACAGATACCACTTTGTTTCCTGATCATTTTCAGCTTATTCCCTTGCTGCGAGCCCTACTAAATTGCTTCCTTATCTTCAGAAAATTCCATAATTAGCCCTTTGTCTGTGACTGTAATCCCCACATTGGCTTTCTTCACATAGAACATCCTCTTTTTCCATATGATTTCTAAATATTATGAACAATTTCCTTAACCACCCTGGAATCTTCTACTTCTCTGGCATAATTGACTTGTTCAATTTCATTTCAATGCTTAATTATATATGGCCTCGCACTTTTTGCCTTTGTGTTAGATAGCAAAGTCTTCAGCATTCAAACAAAATTTGAGTTGGGGGGAGGTCGGGATAGTGCCGTACTTACACAGATCTTGATATGGTGCTGAGCACAGATAATACTGACCAGCTGACCAATTGCGTTGATCCTTGCAGATTACCATGGTTCCTTCCCTATGCTCTGAGAAGCACTAATTTAAGAATAATTCTGCAACATCAAAGGCAGCCTAGAAGAGAGGGGAAAAAAAGCTCAGGAGTTCAAGTCCCTTGAATGTAGATTGGGATGCTAAATCCCCCACTTACAAGTAGCATGACCTGGGGCACTTAGCACCTTTGATCCTTCTTTTCCTCATCTGAAAAATGAGGCTATTAATGCCTACCTCACAGAGCTTTAGGAGCAACAAAGTACACACAGGACGGGCGCATATAGCGCACTGCTTACCACATAGTTGTCAGTGACATTCACTTCCTTTCTCTTCCCCTTTGGATAATTTATTCAAGCACAGAAAATACAAAATAGCAGATTGCTATAGAAGGATCCTTCTTTAAGCAGCAGGCTTTCCTTCCCAATCACTCTCTAACTGGGATGAAGATGACTCTGAGTCTGAACCCAAATACACACCTGGAGGGATAGTAATCAGCTGAACCACCATGGTATATGATGATGATGTGACTGGCTATACAGTTACAGTGGGTAAGTAACAAAAGTACACATTTTACCCAAAGATAATGGAAAGTTCACTTTGCAGACATAGTCCATGAGGCTCACAGTTTCTCTTGAAAGGAGTGGTAGTTTCAGTTCCTTGGTATAGACATGTAAGTGTCTAACACCACTCAGTAGATTTGTACTCTGTTTTGTAGATCAGTTTGTTTACTAACCCCAGTCGTTAATATGCAGTCATAAGAAAAGTAATGAAATGTGCGCCACTTTTCATTACAGCTGTAAGAATGTAACATGTGTGTAGCAGCCGACAGCAGTACAATTACGTTATTTCTCAGTTTCCATAGGTTAGAATTCCAGTGGGCTTAGCTGGATCCTCTGAGTGAGGCTGCCAGAGGCTGAAATCCAGGTGTGTGGAGGGATGTGTTCCTTACTAAAGCCTCTGTGGAAGGATCAGTTCCCAGTGGCTTTTGACTGTACTCTTGGCTAAAGGAGACCCCCAGTATCAAAAGAATGGCCTGGTGATTCCTGTGTCTTATATGGGTTCCTATGGTCATGGTACTACTTACTTGGATGCTAAGTAACTGCTCACCCGTCCGCCTTGTAATTTTGTGATATCCCCAAATGGCTTGACAAAGCCTTTCTTCATAAGTAGACAACAGTGCCTTTTCGTCTAGTTGCTACCTGAATGGGGGATTTTTAATGAAGCTTTCAGAGTGCGCTGGTGAGGCAAAGCAACCACCAAAACCTGTGTGTAATCCAGGAATTGCTTGTGCGCTAGGAGAAAATGGATGAGAGCATGTAGAAAATAAAAATATTTCTCACTCTTCATTTATTTTCACAGTTCAGACTCTGTGTTCTATTTCATGTGGAGAGTAAAATAACTTCTTTGCTTGGATTTCTTGTTGACATTTCTTTTTGGTGGGAGTCAGGGTGGGGGCTCACTCCAAGCGCTTGCTACATCTCATGGTACAGCTTTGTGGCATTTTCATAAAATATCAACCACCAGAATTCTCATAATCACAAAAACATGTGCTTTCTCCTCAGATCCACCAAAATTCTTTCTCTCGTTAAAAAGTAGAAAGTTCAGAAATTAAATTAGAAAGCTGAACTCGATATCTTTAAATTCTTTTGGTTTCAAGAAAAAAAAAAGAAAAGAAAGCTGCAGTTACCCTAATTTCCTTTCAGTTAAATGTTACTCCTGAATAGGGAAAATTGTACAAAACGTCTGAAGAGCTGAGACTCTGACATGAGGGGAGGATTTATATTTCCTTGCTATTAAAAGGGAAGAAAAAACCCTCAGTTATGTCTAATCTTTAGGAACGCAGTGCCCTGTCCAACCCGCAAACTGTTGGCAGCATCATAATTCCACACAAAATGTTCTTTTAAGCTCATTCCCCACTCCCAAACCTTTCCTGTGAAGTTATAAGTCTCAGCATTTAGAGTCGCTTTTATTCAAATAAAGTATCAACTTTAGGTTGGGTCTTTTGGCATCCGTTCTGCTGGTGGCAGGGACGTGGTCCCAAGAAAAGCAGGTTTACTTAGCTGGCTGGGGTCTAGGTTGGCCTTTATGTGTGAAATCCCATTTGTCTCTCCAATACCGAGTACCTACTTTGTTAAACAATAATTTAATAGCTCCCTGCCCAGAGGACATTTTATCCATCCCCTGACAAAGAACAAACCCTATGCCTCCTTGTGTTGCCTCAGCTTCGATTAATGGCTGGCCTCCTGGATTCCTCCATACAACTTCTCCTTAGGTGCTCTGCAAAGGGCAGATTAGTGTGGGCTCATGTGTGTGCACTTGGAGAAATCCCAAACAGTGTCCATGCAGGTCACATAAGCAAGCAGGTGCCTCAAATCTAGTGCTTCTTTGAGTCAAGGAATCCTGATTTGCCACATCTGATTATTCTGTATGATTTGAGAAAGACACTTCTAGTTTTTTTTTTTTTAAATGTAGTCATGATCATTCTGTCCTTTGATTATCACAGTCCCATAAACTGAAATCGCATGTAACTCCTTCAGGGAGTATCCCCAGTGGATTTGTTCAGTTACTCAGGCCAAAAAGTGATGGGTGCCTTCCAATTTAGGGTCATGAGCTTTCTGGAAAGAACTGGAAGGAAAGAGCTGACTAAAGAAATCAAACCTAACGTCTTTGGGTAAATGACTGAAGCAAACTCTGTTGCTGTTTTCTTAAGTCTAAATTAACACCTGTAGTAGTTCCTGTATCATAGGGTGTGCTTGCGTAAGAGGCTGTAGCATAATGCCTGACTTTCATGAAACATGCAAAATGCTGTTAGCCGTGATAATTACTATTAAAGCATATATTGAGCACTTACGGTACACCAGGGTTTCTTTCATGTTTTGTATATGATGATTCCAGCTGTTTTTCCCTAGTAGCATACAAAGGGTGATTGAAATTTATAATAGGCATTTCAATTTTTAAAAATGTGTCACAGTAAAAGACTAAAATAACTCCCTGCCACTTTGAACACACCTATCCCATCATTGTAGCCACTCTGTGAAGCAGTTCAGGAAGTCCTCTTTCGTGTCTTTATGAGATATGATCAAAAATACAGTGAGTGCTGTTGCTGCATGCCATCTAATGGAAAGGCAGGTTGAGAAAAACTGGACAGTGCGTCTTCATCCACCTTATTCACCAGGTTTGGTATTGAGCGACTTCAGGCTTATACCTTAAGTCAAAATGACCATTTCGGTAAAGGTTTTGAAGTGATTCCAAACATCAAGTCAGCCATGATGGCACAACTAGACACCCATGAAAGAGAACTTCCAGAACTGCTTCAGAAAGTAGCAGGAACTATGGGATACATTTGTCCAAAGTAGTGGGAAGTGTTTTGAGCATGAATGGCAATGTGTATTTGACTGTAGTAAATTTTTGAAAATTTAAATATTTATGGTATTTTTCTATCACACCACCATGGGTGTCACTTTTGGTATAATTTCAAATGCATGTGATCATTTTTATGGAAATACATGATAAGCCCCCGTCTTTTTATCAGAGAATGCACTGAGATCCTTAGAGAGGGAGATGCACATGGAGGGCAAGAAGGTCACTGGAATGTCCTTGTAGCCAAGACGATTTGGGGGCAAAGTGAAAGATTAGTCAGTCCTCCCTGGAGGGCTAAAGAATGCAGCATTTGGATGAGGCATGGTGGCTAGATGGAAAGAAAAAGCAGATACCAGGAAGGGGAAGCCTCAGAATGAAGACAAGAGCCTTGAAGTGGCTGTACTGAAAGGACCACCCTGTGGGCTGTGATGTGAGGGGATGGCCTAAGTGAGCTAGGGACAGAAGGGGAGGAGCTGCTGTACCATGCCTAGGGTTTGTCCTACCACTGAGGACACTGCCCTTGGAATGCCAGCCAAAGGTTTGAGCTGGCAGGGGATGGAGGGTGGAAGGATATTCTCACAATTGTACCCTGGAGCAAGTCCTTTGGAACTGTGGTCAAGGAACCCCTTGTTTTGTCTTGTTTTCCCTAATCCACTTGTGTTCAATACCTATTAATGTAGGATTTACATGCATTTCTAGAAAAATGAACTGAAGATAAAATGCATTGACTTAAAAATACAATTCAAATTTTGTTTACAATTACATTTATAAATATAAAATTACAGATATTTTATCAAACTGTTACAAAAGTTTCAAAAAATGTTTTATTTCAATTTCTATACTTCTCATGGGCTGTGTACAGGCAATGACCCCTGGTCTATATTTAAACAGTAGTGCTTCTGAAAAATGGCTCTGCCAGAGGAATAAAGAATACAGGGCAGAGGGAAGAGGAAGGAGGCAGGAAGAACTCTAGGAGAGCACCACACTTATCCAGGTGAGAGATTTTGAGTCCTAAAAACAAGGCACTTGAGCAAGGGTAAGAAGGAGGAAAGAAATGAGAAGCTGAGAGTCAGGACAGAGGACTCCAGAGTAAAGGGGAAGGAAGAAGCAACAGGACGAAATCTAGGATTTTCCATCTTTGCATACTAAGGTGTTTTCAGTACTAAGTGGTTCTGTGAATTTAAATTAAGGCTCAAAGAAGGTCTCTGCACAGATCTAGCCAATCTTCCCCGGTAACTGATGACCAGATTTACCACAGCCTACTAAAACAAAGCCAACCAATCAGTGAATATGTGTGTGTTTGTGTGTGTGTGTGTGTGTGTGTGTGTTTATTTTTTTAAAGAGAGGAAGGATAGTGACTGGTCTTTTTGAGTTGAGAAGATTAGTCTCATCCAAAAAAACACAGCCATCTTATAAATTTCATTTTAGAAGCACATGTAAAATATGCTGCATAGAGAAAAGTAAAATCAATAAACAAAGATACCTGAGTAGAAAGAGTATAGAAATAGGCCTAAAGTAAATGTCTTTGAAAATTGGATTACTGTCTTGTTGTCCTTGGTAAGTCTCTATTCCTCACTTTTCAAAATCTGGTTTGACCAATTGCTTTGACTGCTCGTGTGTGACCCTGTTGTCAATGGCTCAAGTTGTATCAAGATCAGGAAGGGGTATAAAGATGTACTTGGAACTCTTCACAGTCAAGTAGAAATGCTCTTTCCCATTCAAGATGTTTGCATTTCTCTGTCCTTAAGAGTCCTTCTCACTATGGAAGAATCAGTCAGAACCCGGGCCCACGGTCTGTGTCTTCCATTTACATGTAAGACTCTGCTGACCTCTCATCTGTGGGACCATTTGCTTTCCATTTGCAATTCACCACTTGCCACAAGATGGAATTTGGACCTCAGTTTTGGGGCCTCATTAACTCATCACCTTATGCCAAAATAAATTGCTGTTCAGTACTATTTATAGCTTTTCTCATGTGATTTAAAACTGCTGTAACTATTCATTGAATTACTAAAGTTGATAGATAATATCTAAAAAGATAAAATCCTAAATAAAGATAATATCCTAAAAGTAATTCTTGGCACTATCCAATACCATGAGAGATATATGGTAGGTTTTATGTGAAATCAGGGTTTTGTTATCAAATGCATTTATTAATTATCAGGCTAATCAAAAACTTATATAACATCACATAACATTTAATACACTGATGAGTGATATGATTCTGTCTACAGTAGAAAAGCAATCACATCTTTCCAACTTAACCTGACTGTATATTTCTTAATTTTCCAAATCTACCCATTAATAGCTCAAGGAATACTAACATTCTGCAGATTATGGTTCAGGAAGTATTATTCTAGTTTATTTCCCTAAAATTAAAAGTAGCAGAACACAATCAAGACTCAGAGGGTGAAGTGTGCTGTTTGAGATCAAGCAGTAGTGGCCAAACTTGGCCTACATAGTACATCTCCATGTCTGGGACTCTGTCCTCTACCCTGAAAAGTTATTTCCCAAAATACCTACTACCACCTTCAATAGATGATGCAGGCATATTTAGTAGAAATGAGGCATGCTTTGGGAGAGGAGTGTATACACACACACACACACACACACACATTTATACATATGTACACTCTAGGGATATCAAAGCCTCTTTGGCACAACACCCAGGAAATATGCTAGAAGAGGAAGCAGGTGCAAAGGACTAGCAGTGGAGGGAGCCACAGTGGATTTTGGAGGCCCCTTATTTGCAGTCAGTATTAACCCTGGGCTGTTTCAAAGGCCAAAGCTTGGCTCGCATTTGAGATCTGCAGCTCTGACATTCAAGAAGCTCCAAAGCAAATGAACCTGAGTGAGCAAATAATTAAACTACAATGAAAAAGCCAGTATTGAAAAAAAAATGTCAGCAATCTGGTGTCAACTCAGGAGCATAGGGATGTTGGGAAGTAATGGGACCTTTATCCACTCAGTTGTTCCTATTCTGAACGCAGAATCCATTGATAAGCCTGTGAATGAACCATCTTCTATTTAGGGCCTTCACCTGGCAATCAAGGTCCAGATCCTGAGGGCTGAGATGTTTTCAGGGCAACCAGATATATAATTGGTCATAGATATCACTATTGGCATTAAGAACACCGGTTTCAAACTGCCTAGGTTTGAACCTGTTCAGTCACACTCATTGATGACGGGGTTCTACACTTGTCCCTTCAAGGATGTGCTGAGAGAGGTGTACTGGTACAGGGTCTTTCTGATTTCAATGCCCACAGATGTGTTTTGGGGCATGTTCTGGTCTATTTTAGATAGCTATGGGAAAAAATGGAGGAAGTATAGGGACAATTGATACATTTCTGAAAAAGAGAAAGAAGCAAAGAAGGAAGGGATGGCAGACAGGCTGAACCTAACTTTGGTTGTAAACCCTGGCCAATATACAGTCAAGAATGAGCACGAGCCAGAAAAACTGGCTGCAGCTGGCAGATGTCCCAAATCATTCCGTAGAATGAGGGCCCAGGGTGGGGAAATGCTTCTTGATGAATGAATTGGATTGTGAATAAAATGCTGCCTTCCAGGCACTAGCCTCTGAATTACCCTGATATGTTGATTTAATTCAGAACCTTGATGTTTCCCGAACATTGACTTTTTAACCTTAATTGTCTTCTGATTTATTAGTAGATCACTGTGCTTTTTATGTCTCCCTGGTAGAAGTTAAAACCTTGTTTCCCAGAAAGATCCCGTGACAAGGGACAGCTCTTAAGGCCACTATGCTTGGTTCAAAGAGGCCAATGCAGCCTGTTCACACAGATGTGTCTGACCCACCAGGAGCAGACTGTTCCAGAGAGCACCCCATTTTACCCTCCAGGCTTTCTCTCTCCTCTGTGTATCTGTCTTGTACTGATCATTACTTGCTATGTAAGTAAATGGTGTTGGTGAAATCTTCCCCAACTTCTTAAGGGACCAGGCTTCATCTACCAAAATGTTCCATGGCACGTGTTCTCCCTATTCTTGAGTCTGGGGTTAAATACATGGCATCACAGAACCTTTCCATAGTCCTACAATAGATTCACCCTGCAACCGCAGCCAGGGCCATATTCAGCCCACAGGCCAACATTAATTTCTGAAGAGCAAAGAAAAACACAGCTCTGTTACTCCTCAGTTTTCAAAACAAAACAAAGCTGACAGTCACAACTGATAACATAAAACACTGAAACAAGCTTGTATTTTGAAAGTATCGACAAAGATTTCACCCTCAGAGGCCACAATTTCCATAAGGCATCCCACCACATTTATTACAAGCCAGTTTCTTTCCTGTTCCCAGTGCAGAGTGGGCAAGGACAGAAGTGTAAGCTGAGCTCAGAGATAAGGTATCTATCGTCCGGGCAGAGGGAACCACTACATTTTATATTACGCCTTATAGCGATAATAGTCACAAAGCCAAAATAAGTGGTAGCCATAATGAGTGCCCGTTAGAAATCCAATCCTAGTAGTTTAGAACTGCTCAGTATTCACACTCCTCAGAGCACCTGTCTCCAACTTTATGGACCGTGATCCTCCCAGTTCCACTTTTGGTGGGCAGAGCTAAATATAATTAAACCCACTTAACAAATTTAATAGATGAGGAGAGAGAACTTGAAAGAAGGACTATGACCCTATGTCAGAGGTCTATTGTCAGTGTCAATAGAAAGGGGCATTGGTGTTGTGCTAAAAGCGGGAGATGTAAAGCTTGCTAAGCCTTCACAGATGGGATAAGGAGCCATGTTTACCAATCCCTGGGTTGATTCCTCCCTGTGATCACATGAGGTGGATTAGGGCTGTTAACTACCATTTTTTTAAAGCTATAGGATATGATACCATTTAACATTTTGCATAAAACATCTTGAATTATCCCTGATCTCTTAAAGGATATCTCAGATGTCTGAAAGATTGTATAGAGACAATTATCAGTGTTGAGATAAGGATACTAAGTTTCAAGTGAATAACTTGTCTAAGATTATGTATGTAATGAGGCTAAATCAGAATTTGGACTCAAATCTGATTTCCAGTTAGTATTATTGCTTCTCCTCTACCGAGCTGCTGATTTAAACTACCTGTTTATTCCACAAACACTGGTTAGGTGTCTGAGGACCCAAGGGAGCTTTTCCACTCACCTCTGGCATCCCCATCTGGAAGTGGAGCATAGCCCAGGGCTGGACTCCCACGGGACGGATGCTATCACAGCTTTGTGTTGAGGACTGCTGGCCCTTTACAGAAGCTGTCCCCCAAGTCTGCACTTACTTCCCACTGGAAAGTGAAAGTTCAGTGCCAAAGTGAACTTTCAGTGTTTTTGTGCTTGAAATTTGTATTCCTGGAAACTGTCTATTTTAAATTTGCCCATAAGCCTTTCATATGATCTGGACCTTTGTCCTATGATGTCTTCAAAAGAGTTGCCACACTAATAAAACTCAGTGTTCTATGAATTTTGTCTCAGTTTAGGACTCAGCTCACAATCTTATAACAAACATAGTAAAACATTAGGAACAGCTCCATTTCCATAATTTCAAACGTAATTTAGTGAAAGGCGATTAATGGAGATGATCACAAAGATGACCACAGTGGATATCAAGGTGACATTTGTGTGTGTGTGCTGAATGAATCTGGTGAGCCATTGTCAAGGTGGTGGTTTTGCTGCAAAGATTTAGGAAGAAGACGTTTCAGACTTTAAATGCTGGCAAATGGACTTCACTGCTATAAAAATCACAAGTGATTTATATAGAAAGAGCCTCTGAGGGAAACAAAACATAGGCAAGGCTCAGGAAAATTTGTTCTATGCGATTTAATATTTCTTATTTTTCCTTAACACCATCTACTGCACATATGCAATCATCCCTTGGTATCCATGGGAGATTCTTTCCAAGACTGCACTCGGATACTAAAAGTCCATGGATGATCAACTGTCTTGTATACATTAGTGTAGCATTTGCACATAATATGTGCACATCCTTCCATATACTTTGAACCATTCCTGCATTACTTATAGTACCTAATACATTGTAAATGTTATAAAAATTGTTTTCATATTGCATTGTTTAGAGAATAATGACCCCCAAAGTCCACACAGGCACAATTGTTGTTGTCTTTTCTTTAATATTTCCAATCTGTAATTGGTTGAATCCACAGATATAGAATCCACAGGTACAGAGGGCCAACTGTATTGGTGCAAAGATATGTGTCATATCGATTATCTATTCATGTTCCTGATTTAACAGATTTGTAAGTGGAGTAATTCCTTCCTAATCAGTGAGCTCAGGTTTCTGGAAACGTCTGTGAATGTGAATTTGGAGGCAAGGGAACTTCAGAAATGACTTAGTGCCATGAGTCTATAATTCGATCTCAGATGCTGATAAATACCAAGAAGACAATTCACAGGTTCCAAGGACAGAGAGTGCCTGGATGATGGGGGAATCTTCTAATAGTGGTGTCAGAACATATATTTTATAAATTGTTTGCTGAAATAACACTCAGAATGTCTGTATTTTGTAAACTGTTTTTAAGCCTCAGCATTATTCAATTACAATTTGCATCTTTTCAAAACTATGATGTAGTAGGGTTTTAAATGAGAGGATTTTGCTACAATATTTATTGAGAGAGTCAATTTCATAGATCATAGAATCTCAGTGTTAGAAGGGACCTTAGAGGTCATCCAACTCCAAATAGCTTCTGTGATTCATATATACCTTTTGCCATATTCCTCGGCTTTAAAAAAATAAACTGCTCTCTAGAATCTCATTAAGTGTGTAAGACAATCAAACCATTTCTGAACAGCCCTGCTTCCCCCACTGCTTATTTTTATGACAAGCAGGAACATAGAAAGGAATCTCCAAAGAGCTATTACATTTCCTCAAGCATGGTGGCTGTTCACCTTGACTAAATGCGTAGATGTTGGAGGCCATCAGCAGGAATCCAGGTCCCCCACTCCTGCTGCCAGCTTCAAAGTCTGTGTCTTCATCTCTGGGTTAAAGGTATGTCGATATGCAGCAGGGGACCTGAATTTGTTTGAAAAATTCCAATTTTTAGGCGTCATCCCAGATCCACTGAATTTGAACCATTGGGGCAGGAGACCAGTAGTCTATTAAATACTGATGCAACCTCAAGGTTGAGAACAAAAGTTCTGGTTGATCTTCAAGGCCCTCACATACAGCAGTAACATTCTGCAAATTTCTGAGGGAGAGCATGGAGAACTACACCAGTCCACTTGCCTCTAGTGTTTCACCACGATCACTCAGGTTCCAATGGCACCTCTCCCTCCCTCCTTCCACTCCCTCCCTCCCTCTCCTCCCCTCCCCTCCCCTCCTTGGATATGTGAGCCACAGTACAAAGTCAGTCTGCTTCAGGAGATGACTCCAACTCCCAGAACATGCACCTCCCTTAAAAATCTATATCCGGTCTTACATGGAATCAATGCTTACAGTCACCTTGTGACTAAGCAAATCGAATAGAGCTAGGAGCTCCAGAAAACCTACTTATTTATTTCATGACAAGGGAAACAACTTTCACTTCTGTGAGTCTTGACACCTTTGTCAATAAAATCTGCAGATTGCACAATATAGAGTTGTTTCAGAATTCATCTTTCTGACAGTAACAGGACTTTCCAAGAGAAGAGCATCTAGGGGTTATTATGGCAGCCACATCTTTGCCCTGAGACTATGGGCTGCCTGGACTGCATTTTCATGTTACATCAGAACCAGTCAGTGGATCTGCTGGAGCACAGAAATGAATAAAGAGAGGATCTGAAAGCAAGTGTCCCTTTTTAAGTATATTTTCTTTTTTGCATATCTAAAAAAGGCAACTAGATTTGGTATTTTTAAAGAAACACTTAGTTTTAGTAGCTGATTAGCCTACATTAAGGTCGAACTTGTGTTTTGTTTCTAATTAGCAATAAAAACAACAGGGTATTATGTTTGCCTTCCTTCACTGTAGCATCTTTACAAGATTTTTTGTTCACGCTGTTTGAAAGTGCCACATACATCGGAAATGTGCATTTATATTCAGAGCAGGCTTATTGTAGGAAGCATAAAAAAGCTCCCCATAAAGCGGAAGTTTGAGGAAGGTAGGGTGGAGTTGAAGTAGTAAAAAGCCCCTCAGTTGCTAGATTGTGTGAACTGAAGTTGCTGGTAGAGTCAATCGCTATTTGTGGTTTCACAGCTCTGATATAAATGACACTTCCAATAACATTTTCTTATACAGATGTAAAATATACAAATTGAGTGAAGAAAATGGTAACATCATTGAAATGCATAAAAGCAAAAAGCCTGGGAAGCAAGCATATGGCAGGGAGCCTGGCTGGGGAGGCAGGGGACTTTGCTGGAGGATCTGCACACCTTGGCTTTCTAGAGCAGTCACCTCAGGGGCCCGGGGCCTGGGGCCCAAGCTTCATCCTTCCACATCTGATTTGGATGATTCTGTGATTATTATATCATTTTGACTATTCCCTGCCTGGTATTTTTTTCTTTATTCATAGCTCTGGTTTGACTTGCTTATTTCCTTCCCTTCTGAGTTTGCCATGAGTTGTTGAAAAGCATATTAACTCAAACAAGCATAGCTTTTTCATTGTATCCATACCAGGAAAAGAGTGAATTTGATAAGCAATAAGCTAAATGGTAATCCACACGGGACATTATAGACACTGGATCTCTAGGGTTTATATATTTTTAACACAGCAAAAAATTTGATGCTTGTTTTTATGTCATTCCAACCATTGTAGGTAATAGAATCTCAGCTGCCTCATGAAGGCTGCATTTGAAACCTCTTTTGACCTTTGTGTTAAAGACTTTGGAAACGATGAGGCATGGGGCGCGGCTCCAAGCTTTAGTGAGGAGTCTTGGGTTCCAGAGCCAATTTCCTCAATAAATCCGGTCCATTGTCCTCACTTTGAGGGTGCTCTGTGTTTCCATACATGATTTCCTAGATGGCAATGCCAAAGCCCAAATCAATTAGTCAGATTGCCCAAAGTCACAGGAGGGCTTTATCTTCCGCCATGACTACCATTGTAGTTATAGTGTGCAGGCCCCAGAGGAGCCGCTGAGAACCTCTAGCATTTCCTATGGAGTCTCCACTTCCAGACCCGAGCCTTGTGGGGAACTCATGGGCCTTGAGGTGGAGGAGAAACCAGGCCTGTTGAGTAAGTCATGACTGGGATAACTGGAAAGTTTAGGAAGGAGAACAGGAAGGGAGCCATAGCAGTGTACAGAGTCATGAAGTTGGATGCGCTTATTCAAGCAAATGGCTTTTGTGTGCATCAAAACATGCTCATGGAAAAACTACATGCTTAGCCTCTCTCAGATACATTTTCTGTTACTTTTAAGGCTTAATAATAATAATAAATCTTTAGGGTTGACAAAATGTTAGGTACTAGCCCAAGTGTTTTATGTGCATAATTTTACTTTTCCACTCTCCCGAGGTAAGAACTAGGCACTACTGTTGTCTCCATTATGCAGATCAAGAAAGTGAGGTGTGGAGAGATGAGGTCATGTTCCAAGGCCAGAGAGATCATGGGGGACAGAGTCAAGATTTGATGTGAACCGCCTCACCCCGGAGCCTGTGCTCCTCAACGGGGCACCATCACCCTCCCTGCCAGAGCAGGGCCTCCAGTCTCATTGTCACTCTCTCATGCTGCAGGAGAGTCCTGGTTGTTCTTACCCAGTAGCCCCAGAAAGGGTAAGCAGCCTCTGCCAGCTTCAGTGTCCTTTTCTGGACTTGGAGAGAATCCTTAGCCAACAACCTGGTTAAGTAAGCCCATCTGTTACCCTTCACCTTGGTCTCTGATGGTATGAAACTTTGGGAAGAACCAGGAGATTTGATCTGTCTTTGCCCAAGTGATGCCTCTCTATTTCTAAGTTTCAGTTTAGTTCCTTAAAAGCTGATTTTTCCTACCCTGGCTGTTTTATAAAAGGCATGGGATAAAAATACCACATATGATATAACTATAGAATGACGTACAAAGACCAGGAGTTGTTTTCATTATTATTATTGTTGTTGTTGTTATAAGCATCCTCTAGGGAGATATGTTCCAAGACTTTCAGTGGATTCCTAAAATTACAGAGAGTACCAGACCCTCTACATATTATCTTTTGTCCTAACCCACATCCCCACGATAAAATTTAATTTTCAAATGCAGCACAGTAAGATAACAATAAATAATAAAATAAAACAATTACAATGAAGAACTCTAATAAAAGTTATGAGAATGTGATTTCTCCCTCACTCATGCTTTTCTCTCTCAAATTATCTTATTATACTGCACTATCCTTCTCCTTGGGATGATGTGAGGTGGTGCGGCACGTGTTTGGTGGGGTATAATGAGGGGAGTGGCATAGGCTTAGAGCCCCAGCACCCCATTTCGGGAACACAGGCTCTGTGGTGCTGCCACCAGTCAATCTGATAAGCAAGCCAGCTGCTAGGAGACAGTTCGCATATGCAGAGTGAATGCACAGGAAAAGAGGATAATTCATACCCCAGTGGGACAAAGGAGGACAGCGCAAGATTTCATTGCACTATTCAGAACAGCATGCAGCTTAAAACCAATGAATTGTGTAGTTCTAAAATTTTCTGGTTAGTATTTTTAGACCATGGTTGACCATGGGTCACTAAAACTGCAGATAGTGAAGCCACAGATAATGAGGGTCTCCTGTATATCATAAGAGTATGGTGCAAATTAAATGATACCGCACATCTAAAGCAACTTTCTGTCCACAGTGCTTGATGCACCAGAAGGACATGTTGTTGGTAATCATATTACTAATTATTACCTGAAAGAGATTTAATGCGTACATGCTCAGTTTGTAAGCTGTCCACAGTGCTTGATGCACCAGAAGGACATGTTGGTAATCATATTACTAATTATTACCTGAAAGAGATTTAATGCGTACATGCTCAGTTTGTAGAGAACACAACTAGGAGCTGGTCTTGCTGCTGGCAGGCATAACCGGGCCTCTTGGTCCCAATAGGTGTTACTCCTCAGGATATGACTACGTTACCTTGTCCCAGAGATACGTTCCCATACTCAATGTTCCTCTTCAGAACATCCCTGAGTTACTTCACTGACTACTCTCTGGTCACAGAGACTGGAGACAGATGGGGATAATGTAGTAAAACACTGCAACTTGTGAAATGACTAGCACTCAACCCCCCAAATGAGGCCATTTCTCAGTCTAGCAGTCATCACCGGGCAACACAGATTTTGGTGCAGGTGCCTCTGCTCATAGTGTTTTAGAGCTTTTGTGTTGATTCTCTGAAGCTCTGCCACATTCATCTGAATATCTGAAATGTCTCTGTCTTTGGAAGAAAATGTGATTTATGGAAATAGCCAAATCATTTCAAGCCATGTCTGGAGGAGAGGTCAAGATGGGTAATGTTAGTTTAGAGCAACTCATTTTAGATAGGAGTGTGGTCAGAGTTTCCTCAAGGGTAAGTGGTTTGGTACTCTCGGTGAAGAGCAAGCAGTTTATTATCTTCAGGTTTGGGGTAGAAAATACACATAATTAAAACAATTTATTATTGATCGCCTTAGACTCTAAACCCCAATTGCTATTGCATTTGAGCAGAGTTACATGTGCTCACATGAATGAAAGCGTAGGCATAGGTGTGTTAGATAATATAAAAATATATAGATTAATTCACTAGACAGGCATATAGAAACAGATAAAGTTATATATACTATTTCTTATTGCCTTTTCCCAGGCATATTTTCCACAATCCTCCTATAAATGTGAGCCTTTTTAATTGTTGATGTCCGTCTAATATAAGCAACTCTTGACCTTTTTTTTTTTTTAAAGGTTACATACTTCTTTTAGAATCTGTTGAAATCTGTGGACTGTTTTGGAGAAAAAATAAAAATATGATTTGGAAAGCAGGGGAGATAAATATGTTCAGAGCTTTTGGCCTAGGATTTAGAAAGACAGCTGACTTAAAATTTACATTACTTGACATATGTACAAAACCTTGTTAGAATGATTTTTTGATAGAAACTGCACATTTATTGTATATTGTCTTATGACATTTACAATTAAAACATGAAAGGTTTTTTAATTTAAAATGCAGAAGGCAAGATACACTTTATTTATTTTATTTCCTCATTGAGTTTATTGGTACATTTTAGGTATACAGTACGGTTACATTCATCACTGGGATCTTGTACCTTTACATGACAGGTCTTGGTTCTCATTTTTTCCCCTTGTCCCTGCCCTTCCTTCACCCCCTCCTCCATTCCCTATTTGCAAACACTTTATTTCCATTTTCTCATTTTCTCATATTTTTTTTCTTTTCCCTTATTCCCTTTCCCCTACCCTTCCCACTTTTTAAAACTTTTCTGATACAAGACATTTAAAAGCTGAATAAAGTACAAGAAATCTATTTAAATGCATATTTAGTTCAGGAGTGAAGTAGGAATTCTTAGAAGCTAAACCAAACTGTTAAAGTATTAGTAGAAGTGGCTAAGTAGTCAAAAAGGCGGTAACTTTTCTGAGCGGATCTGCCTGTCCCTGGTTGCCCACATTGTGGGGTTTATTCGGCTGCCCAGGAGGAAGAAAAGACATATGTAGCTGCAGGTGGAACATCTGATCCAAAATCCTGTTAACAGAAGGGTAAAACCACCACACAGAAAGAAACAAATCTTGCCTGTCTCTGCTCTGGTTATAGGTAATGATCACCTCTGAGAAAGCTTAGCCTCAAAAAAGTTTTTAAGTGAACGATGATTAAAATAGATATGTCTTTTGTGACCAGATTTTTAGTTTAAAACATATCAAACTCTATGCACCTCACCTGACAGATGGGGTTTCATATTTTCCATGGGAAAACTCACTTAGTAACCATGACTCAATGAATTCTCACAGATAATATGCCATAAACATGAATGATAATATAATATCATCATGCAAAATGTATGAGGGGACAAGCTTTGATAAGCTTTGTTGTTTCAGTGGAAACAACAAAGAATACAATTAGAACCACTATGTCTGCAAAACTATGAATCACCCTCAACTATAAACTAAGTAATCTTTAAAAATGAAACCAAGGAAGGGCATCAAGGAAGAATAAGTACAATAGACTGTGAAATATAACAAGGTACCCTTGAAGACAACCCAAATATAAATTATAAAAATGAAATAATTAAAATTTAAATTAAAAACACAATAGATGCCATTTCAAATTAGGTATGCCTAAAGAAAGATTAACTGGAAGATAGGTCCAAAAAAGTA
>NW_022900942.1:39354965-39365429 GCF_012274545.1 Fukomys damarensis | reverse complement strand
TATATATACATATATATTGTAGACAGAAAGTAATAGAAGAAAATAAAGGTTAAGAAAATCAAATTGTAAAGAGTATTTTATATCTTTTATGGAAGGTCCAGAAAAGAGGTTTGTACAAAGATTAAGGAGAAGAGAGTACTTAAATATATCATCCCTAAGCATTTCCAGGATTAATGAAAGGCATAGATCTTCAGAATCATAAAGCCCAAGAAATCTCAAACAGAATGTTTTTAAAAATTATTGATATAAATCCGCCATAGTTATTCAGCAGCCAGGTGGTAGGTAACATTAAAAAACAGCAAAGAAAAATAATTGTTCAATATTTAGTTGATTTCCCTGCAGTAACAGTGAAACCCAGTTGAAAACTACCTTCAGAGGATGTAATTTGTCATTCTAGAAAAACATGTAGAGCAAGACATCTTTGAAAAATAAAAACATTTAATGTCTGAGAAAACTCGGGATGCTTTCTACCAATAAAGTCTTCCTAAAGGGATTTCTAAACTATGCACCTCAGGAAAAATATTATCTCAGAAATCTGATACATTAAGGGGAATAGCAAAAAAAGATAGTGGAAAAATGTGGATAAATTTAAATTTAGAAACACAAACATTGGCTGGACAAGTAACAAAAATAATATTCAACACATAGTGTTAGGAAAAAGAAATACTGAATAATGCAAATAATTATGATCAGCTTAATCAAGCAGCATTGCTTAATTGTTTTGGAAACAGCTAAAGATACTAACTTTCAACATTATTACATTAAATTTTATGTTATAAGATGTCTAGGATAGGCACTTAAATAGCATTTATTAAAAGTATAATTTGCAAAACAATACAAATTAAAAAATGAGAAAAAATAAAACATAAGAAGCTGAAAATTATACAGTGTAAAGCAAAACTAATCCATCAGTAGTAGCAAGTATAAAAGTTTGAAAGTCATGTTGAATTTTCAAATCATAACTAGAAATGTGCTAGTTATAAAATATACACAGAATGTGTATTGGAAATATGTGACTCAAAATAAAACTATGGACAAATGTGCACCAGACAAATAAGACTAGCAAACTAGTGTCCTTACACTAATATTACCCAAAATAGCCTTTAAAAACTTTTACCTTAAAGGAAAAATGATTGGCAATCAAAAAAATTAGAGCTGAGGGTAGTGGCACATGTCTATTATCCCAGCCCTCAAGAGGCCGAGGCAGGAGGGATCACCACAAGTTCGAGGGCAGCCTGGACTAAATAATGAGACCCTGTCTCAAAAACAAACAAACAATACCTCCTAAATAAAAGTTATAACACAACCTGAATGAAAAAATATTTTGTTAAAACCAAGAAAACATAAACTTCTTACTTGTATGTGTATATAAGATAAATTAAAATCACATACAGCAAAAATGACAAAGGAAGAACTGACAAACTTGATCACAATGTGGAATATGGAAATCAGACTTTCTCAATAATGGATCTGGTAAACAAAAAATGGATTGAATATGGATATGGGAAATTGGAGAAAAACAGTTTGCAAATGTAATTTTAATAAGCATGCAAAAATGCCATATTGAAATAATAGAAAATACAATAAGACACACATAGAACAATCATGAAAATTGATGGCATGTAAACCACGGAATATATCTAAAAAATTTTAAAGAATTAATGTCATAGAGGTCATATTCTCTAACAAAAGTCAACTAGATTAAACTCAATAACAAAGAGATAACATTAAAATTCACAAATCATTGCAAATTAGAAAATGCTTCTAATTAACTCATGGGTCAAAAAATTTAAAAGTGAATAGCAATGAAAATGCTGCTTATGAAAACTTGTATGAGGCAGCTAGGTTGGTTCATGGAGACAGATTTATAAAAACTTAAATACTTCCATGAGAAAATGAGAAAGGCCAAAACAGAAAAGAGTTACTACACAACTTAAGAAATTGGAAAAACTTTTATGAATATATTCTAAGAAAGTAGAAGAAAGATCATAAAGATGAAAGCCAAAATTCATATAATGCAAAATATAGATGTGATAGAAAAGGTCAACAAGACATTTTTGAAAAGTTTGATAAAATCAAAGAGTATATGGCAAGAATAGAGGGTTAAGGGAAAGATAGAAAGTAAAGCAAAACAATAGGGAACGAAGGAAAGAAGAAAAATAATAAAGTTATGGACGGCATACAACTGTCTGTTTATTTACATGAAAAGATCAGCATACTATGAAAAATTTGAACTCTTATACAATGTACTTGAACTCTTAGATGAAGTTTTAAAAAGAGTAGAATACACCAAGATTCTACTCAAGATGAAATAGAAAACTTAAGTTTTTTTCTTTCATAATTAGGTCAATTGAATCAACAGTTAAAATCTTCTCAACAAAAATTTGGTCCTAATATTTTATAGTTAGTTCAACCAGAAACTCCACTGTTACACAAACCTGTCCAGAACATAAAGAGGAAACTCTTTCCAAGGTGCAGACCTTGATTTCTCTCAAACACAAAATGAGAGAAAAATAATAATGACAGGCCAATTTTACTCATAAACATAGACAAAATACTAAAAAACCAGCAGAAATGCATTTAAAAGATAATACCTTGTGACCATGTTTAACTCAGGAATATAATTTTTATTTAACATGGAAAATATATTAATATAATCCCCCATATTAAAACAGCAGAGGGGAAAAGACATGATTATCTCAACTGATACAGAAGTCATTTGATAAAGGACAACATTCATTTATAGTAAAAAGCTCTCAACAAACTAAGACTAGAAAGACATTGCTATCATTCTGATAAGAAATACCAAAGGAAAAACCCGACACTAGGCATTGTATCAGCAGTAACACATTTGAAGCCTCCCCTTTGGTAAGAACAAGGCAAGAGTGCCCACTGTCTTAATACCTATTTTAAGTTTCATTACAGGTTTCAGCCATAAAGATAAGAAAGCAAAAGAAATGAAAAGCCTAGGTTTGAAATGCAGAAATAAAATTGCCATTATTTGCTTATGCTATGATTACACTGAAATTCAGAAAGAATATATAAATAAGATATCAAAATCAATGACAGCATAAGGCTGAAAGCTATGCAATAAACACAGAAAAGTATTTTGGTGTACATTTCTACTTATTGTTTATATATAGAAATTCATATTCATGGTAACACAAAACAATATGGCATCAAGAAATACATCCAGCTATACCTACACACACACACACACACACACACACACATAATTGCATTTTTCAAAATAAGGCAAGTAAATTAAAAATAAAATTTAGAAAATATATGTTGGTGAATAGAAAGATTATTGTCATAGAATTATCAGTTTTCTCCAAATTGATATGTAGATTTAAAAGAAATGTCAGCAAGTAGATTTTGGAACTTTATAATTTTAAAATTCATGAAAACTCTATATGAATATGGAGTAGGAACAGCTAAGGTGCTCTTAAAAAAGAAAAGATGAGAGACTTACCCTATCAGATATTATGGTATGCAAAACCTATTATAATTATATAATAATATAATTAGATAATCAAATGACTATCTAATTAACTGTAATAGGTAAAACTTCAAACTTTTAGAAAATAGAGAACTACGTTTTATATAATAACACTTTATGAATTGGAGAATAATTCTTAAGACAAATGAAAACTATGCAGAATTAATAAATCTGACTATATTGATGAAAAACTTTTATCAAGACTTGAAAAAGGTAATGATAATTTATCAACAGAAAAATAAAACAAAGGAGAATTCAGAATATTTTAAAAACTCCCATATTTAATAAGAAAAAGACAGCTTAATTTTCTTTTAAAAAATTTTGGATAAAAGATGTGAAAAGGCATTTTACATGAGGAAATCCAAAGAAAACATTCAACATTATTCCTAATCAAGAAAATGCAAATTAAAGCTACATTTATGATTGCCAAAAATTAAAATCTGATAAAAGTATTGGAAAAGTTGGAGGGCGGTGAGAGTTCTTTATATCCTACTAGCGAAAATGTCAGTTGACACAACTATTTTGGGAAACAATGTGGCATTAAATAACAAAATTAAAGATGTAATTAAGGTCTTCACATTTTGCCAACGAGTTCCATTCATACTGTAGAAAGAGAAACTCTTGTACACATATGTGGAAAATAAATGCTAGAGTACTCGTGAGAAAATATTTTTTGCAATAACTAAAACACTAGACACAACTGAGTGCTCGTTGACAGGAGAATGGACAAATTCGGGAGTATAGATACCAGTCAAGACTCTGCCAAGAAAATGAATGAGCCAAATCTACGCATAATCAGCTTGAATGGCTCTTAGAAGCAGGACATTGAGCAAACAAGACATGCTTTATTTGTATAAAGTTTAATAATATGAAGAAATATTTTTCAGAAATGCACACAGATACTCATGCACAATATAAAGATGTTTCAAAGATGGATGTCATATGAAGTGGTGGTTTCATACGATGATACCGTCCAGTATGAAAGTCTGACATGCTTACACAGTGACGCGATCAGCTATCAGTGCATGTGTCAGCTCTATACTTTCTCATATCCTCACCTGACTGTGTACGATACAACTACAAAAACGGGAGCTTGTATAAAGATCTATGTAAGGTTGCACACTGCACAAAGACATCTAATAAAGAGGCTATTACTTCTAAGCCTTTACACAGGTGTAAGAATGCCTTTCCTCTAGACAAAAGCAGATGTTTTAAGTTTACCAAAAGCACTAGTTTAGGGATAGGGGAAAATTACAAGGGAATGCCAAATACTGTCAATATTCTGTATCTTAAACTGAGTAACAGTAAATAAGTAGCCATGTTATTTACGGTTTGTACATAAATATATGAAGAACACATTCTTTAAATATACATGCACATACATATATAAATAATTACATAGATAATGGAAGTATTTTGTGTTTATGTATGTATGCAAAATATATAAAAATACTGTATATGCACATGATTTATGTGTACAATGTATGATACATCTTATTGTAAAATATAGAATTTCTTTTCTATATAGTTAATCACTTCTTCTCTTGGAAAATATATATTATATGTAAAGCTATATCTCAGATATAGCCTTACTGAATAATTTGGACTGATAAATACCAGGAAAATGTCTGCTATCAACTCTGAGAAATCAAAACTCTGTCGGTCCATAGTGCACTTTGAATGAGGCTACCTCCAAAACCCAATACAGAGTGCTAATTAATAGTAAAGATCAAGTGGCTAGTGTCCTTATTACTTTTTCTTTCTCTTCTTGTTCTAAAAATATCAAGTACTTACAAGGCTGTGGGGAATGGCACGTTTAAATAAAGTCAGATAGCCA
Organism: Fukomys damarensis; assembly: GCF_012274545.1. Classification (NCBI taxonomy): domain Eukaryota; kingdom Metazoa; phylum Chordata; class Mammalia; order Rodentia; family Bathyergidae; genus Fukomys; species Fukomys damarensis. The sequence goes on along the minus strand of NW_022900942.1, from coordinate 39,360,090 downwards.
GGAACAATGCTTACATTGGAACATGAAAAGTCTTCTCAAAAGAGTCTCTCAGACAATCACTGAAATTCATGCCTGCCCACCCTGACGTAGATGGTTAGCCATAACAGCCTCTCAGGGAACAGAAGACCGACTATGTAGTGTAGAGTTCAGGGGCCTGTGCAGAAATTTCTCCCCCTGGACTCCTTAGCTCTGCTGAACCAACTCTAGGGGGCGCCTCTCTCCCTGAGCATCATGGAAAGGGTAGGCTTCCACTGACTTTCAGGCACTCAGTAGCTATCTGCCCAAAATGTTTGAGTGGTCTCTAAAAATCCTTCCCATCTGTGTCCAACTTCATAAGCTCCAAAGGGTTTTCTGAGCCTATTTGAGCTCCTGGCACTGAGGAAGGGGTAGACCTACAGGTCTTAGCATTTGTGACAGGGAGAACATCACATCCCAAGAGGTAGGCTCCTAATGAATGCCAAACCAGGCAGATCTTGTGGGTCCTACTCCAATGCCTTGCTTTTCCTCTCTGCACTAGGTTGAATTAAAGCAGAATCAAAGACAAGGGGAAAGGGGGAAATGATAAGGAACTGGCTAAAAAAAAAAGGAAAAGGAGGAAAATGACAAAGCAGTAGACGCTGCTTTGCAGAAGCAGGAAATGAGTACAGCCAGATCTCAGCTGAAGGATATGTCCTAGAGCCCTCCCTGTGAACCCCATCATTTTTCAGGGGAGATCACATTGAGTGGGGTAAGGGGCAGCATTGGCCATGGGTGAGTGATATGATCCAGACTGAACAGGACTTCTTGAGAGTTGAAGCTTAGGTCTGCATTTCAGGGCCATATCTGTTTGTTCTGTCACCGCAGTCTCACCAGCCTAGCGGCATCTGCACCTGTGAAAACACATCAGCATCCCTAGCACTCTAGAGATAGCACTCATGAGCACCATGATGTCAAGATGTGCCTAGACCTTCCCAGAAACCTGCCATCGCAGGTCCCACTTTCCAGCAAGCACACACCTCCAGCCTTGGAACAAACCGAAGCCTTATGCTTGGCCTATTTGCCAGTTGGCTTCCAGCTCTAATCCTTAAGTACAGCAGCCCATTGCCAGCACTGCTGAGTGCTGTGTAACTTTTCTGCAAAGTTCTAGCCAAGCCCTGGCAAGATGCATTTGAAGATAAGAGCACACAGTTTCCCCTTAAGAGGAGGTCACTATACAATGGTGCAATTCTTGGGATTTAAAGATTGTTTTTAAACTAATGATTTGATCTCTACTGCATCCGTGTAAATTGGAAATGGATATCATATCTTTAATGCTAATTAGGCATTGCATTACTTGGTCTTCCAGGCCTCATGTAAATAACAATTAGCAATAATTTAGCAGTTGTACATGCTGGCATCTTCTAAGCCATACTATTGTATACCATTCCAAATTCCTTTGCATTAATTAGGATCATAAGCCAATCAGTACTAATTAGGAAGAAAATAAGTGTAATAATAAATGAAACAAAATTAGTGATTTGTATCTGGTCAGTATTTCCTTCCCTCTGCAGTTCATCAAATAGTCTTAATGCACAGGAACTTCTTGTAATTGAAACTAATTATGAGGTTTCCCCTGCTACTCTGAGCCTCATGTTCAAATCCCACGAAGCTCATTAAATAAGTAACAAAACTGGAATCTTTAGCACATATTGTAACTTGGATCATGTTAATTAGCACCACACGCAAAAGGCAGCAAGAGGCCGTTTAGCAGCCCCTGCAGTAGTTAAAGGGAAGGGAGACTGTCATTGTTGTAGTTCTTTAGGGTTTGTAAGAAGCCAGGCCGGTTGTGTGTGGACAGTGTGGTGAGAAAGGCTGTGTGGTGATATATCTATGATACAGCCATCAGGGCAAGATGGGATAGGGAATTTAAGGCTACGCTACCCCGAGATTGAGACATATCTAGCAGTTCCAGTTGGGTATAGAAACATATAAGTCGGGTATGACTCATGAGTAGCCCAGTTATGAAGGAACTTCTCCCTGCTCTAGGAACTTGCCCCACCCTTGTCTCTGTATACTTTTCCCATACCTTACGCCAGGTATAGAGCTGGCCTCTTCCAGGTTGAGTGGTGAGCATTAAAGACCCCACAGAATTCAGTTGCCCCACACAGCGTGATTGTATATACACATAAACGCATGTGTCTCTTTCTAGTTAAACATATGCACCATTCAGCAGACATATTGACTATATTCACAGCTTCCACGCTGATCTAAATGACTGCCATTCCTTTCCATGTACAGCTAGATCTGTGGATAGCTCTTGAGGCCTCGATTAGAAGGTGCTACAGAAATACACTCACCCACAGCTGTGTCTTTGGCCTTTCTGTCTGGACTGTGCAGCAGTCTAAAGTTAAGCACTGGGATGATATTGGGAAAGGTTGGGGACAGGAAGTAAAGCCACAGGGATAATGGTTTACAGTGTACCCACCTACAGTACTAGAACTCCATAAACAATATCATTTACTGCTGTTTTATGAGTTCTAAAATAACCCTAACAGAAAACATTTGTTACTCTACCATTCTGACTTGTCAAGTTTGATGGTTTGATAAGGGGGGAAAAAAAAAACATGACAAGGCCATTCCAGACAGTCAGCTGAATCACAGCTAAAGACCTTTTGAGTCATTCAGATTAACCTTAATATTGGGGATAAAATCCCATTTCATAAGCAATAAACAATTACTAATCTTATATGTCCTTCTAGCTTCAACCAACACCTCATTCCTTTGTAAAGCATCTCCCACTGTTAGAGCTCACAGAAGTCACTGCTTTTTAAATTCTCTTTTTACTCCTACAGTGCTGAATATAATTATGAGACCTATCCATGCAGGTTTCAAGTTTTCTTATGAAAATCTTATGGGTATTATTAGTTACTCAAGAGCAACAATCTTCATGAGCTATACCCCTTTTCAGCCCATTAAGAGCTAATCTAGACTGAGAACAAAAAGTTGCCAATGTGTTCTGATTTAATGATAATTAGGCATTTGTAAGAACACCCAGAACTCTGTATAAAGTAAGACTTTTTGAAGGTACAGAAATATAATGTCTATTACTTTTCTACAGCTCTATAGTACTTTATAATGTTCTACAATACTCTATATATTGTGCAGTGTAAGTGAATGGGAAGGTGAGAAATCTTCAGTATTAACTTAATCTACTATGTGATACCCGAAGAGAAAACCAGGTCATATGCAGTGTGCATTTATTTCACTGGCATTACTTTACTTGACATTAAGCGATCATGAACTTGGAACTATGTCTACACAAGCACATTGGGATAGCAAGTTAGAACAAACACAGAAGTAACTCATGAAGGGAGAACTATGTTATTAGTCTGTCTGCACTGCTAAAATTAGCTGACCTGGATAATCCATTTTGTACTGGTCAATTCCATTTTTCTGTGTATGCACAGCCTCCAACAACGCACACAGTACTTTGGGGGGGGTACTGGGGATTGAACTCCGGACCTTGAGCTTACAAGACAGGCGGCGGAACCACTGAGCTAAATACCCAGATCTAAGTTAGGATTAACATGGTTAGGCTGAGCATCTAAAGCCACAACAGCCATCCCCAATAGAGGGTGAAATGGGAGACTAGTCTTGGATATTAGAGAACTTGTGTAAAACATCTGGACTTATAGAATTGCATACTAAACAATAGCAAGTCACTAAGCAGCGACAAGAGAAAACAAGACCAGGGATAAGAACCAGTCCTGGGGCAGAGCTAGAACCACAGTCAATGGCCTGGTTTTTGGGCAATCCGTGCATTGTCCCGAAACTCTCTTAACATGCTCCTGCCCAAAAAGAGGACAATGGTGACTGCACTGAAGTCATGCATAGTGACATACATTGAAGACCACAGTTAAAGACAGGTCAGCGGTTTATTACAAATCTCCCTACCCCCCACCCAACAAAGCTGCTCAAAATGTATCTATCAGAATCTTGCTAACATAATTTTTAAATTCAAAAATACACATGTATATTTCCAGCTTCATAGGGAAACCCTTAAGAATCTGTAACTTTTTATCTTACAATTTTCTCTTTGTGAAAGAAAAAAGAAAGCGGAGAAAACTGGAAAAGGAACATAACTAAGACTTTGCACAGTAAGTGAGATGCTGCTGAAAATGTCCATGACTAGATCAGTACAACACTGGAAATTTGCACAGCACACACACAGAGACACCCAAGAAGCTTCCACTAGAAAGAGTGCACGCTTCACATATTGATCTGTCTAAAGTCAGTACTGAGTTACAAAGGCAGATTGAGCAAGAAAAGTGAGGACAGGAGACCTTGAAAATGGAACCCCAACAAAATGGAGGTTGTAACAGTCAAGGTCCTAGCTCCTTTGCAGATCAGGTACTGCTTTAGCATGTGTGCACATGTTTATTTATCCATTCTCTCTCCATTTGCTCAGCACATCCTCTGAGTCCAACCCTGCACTCCATACTTCAGTTACCAAGCATAACAGTGTACCCTGGGACCAACCATGAACTAGGAGTCAAACCAATTTGGGTTTCAGTCACAGTTCCTCCATTTGTTAAATAAAACTCTTTTTGTTAAGTCACATAACCACTTAAATCTTTCATTCCCCTTCTGTGAAATGAGAACAGTATTAATTCCTGCCTTATTAGCTGTTATGAGGATTAAATTCTCTAATAACTGAACCGCTCCTAGGCCAGCACTTTCTATGAAATAAGTACACAATAAATGTTAGCTGTTTGTGTTGCTTGGGTTAAATTCAGTATTTGACAACAGTGGAAGGTAGAGACAGGCCATCCTTGACTCAGAGTAAGGGTTTTCAAGCAAGGAGAGCTGTCTTTCCTTAAAATGGACGATCCAAGGAGGTGGTGAGGGAGCTTTCTCTCTTGTGTTTCAGCATCACTCAGATTTTTGATGTCAGGAAGTTTGCAGAGGGATCTCATCTTTGAGGATTTTGGAACTGGTTTGTTTCACAACCTTTTCCAACTCTTCTGAGCCTAACATTCTCCAGGGGCATTGATGTGGGAAGAAACTAACATTTCTCTTGCACCTGTGTCCTGGGCTTTACAGATTTGTTTCCAATTGAGCCTTGCAAAGCCTCTTTTTTTTTTTTTTTTTTTTTTTTTTTCTAGGG
>NW_022900942.1:39298163-39354488 GCF_012274545.1 Fukomys damarensis | reverse complement strand
ATGTAATTGTTGTATCCCTAAAATGTATCAATAACCTCAATTAAAGCTGAAAAAAAAAAGATATTGTCATCCTTTTGCACTTAGGGTAACTGAAGTTTAGCAAGGACAGGTGACATATCCAAGGTAGCACAACCAGGAAAAGGTGGGGAAAAACCAAAGACTCCTAAGTAATCTGTGCTCTTTCCATTGCACTACCTGCATTCTCAGCTTACCCCTCCTGGACTAAAGGAACATATCCAAGAAAAAATGAATCAGAGTAGGTGAATGAATTTTAAAGCTATAAGGAGATCTCCCTCTTTACATCTCTAGATCTAGCGCATTATCTAAAGCTCTTATCAAAAACAATTAATAATGGCAGTATCCTGCCAAAAACCACCACGGATCTGATCATTCTGAACAGCCTCCTCATCACTTCCACACTGCCCCTCTGTCCTTCCCTCTCCACCATCTAGCCACACTAACAAAACACAGATGAAAGCCAAGCATTCCAAAAATTCACCATAGAATCCCATCTTTCAGACTGGGATCTGAACAGAGCAGGGGTACAGGGTGGCGGGAAATCTTTTCTTTTTTGTCAAGAGGAACAGGTTACATTCTTGAGTCCTTTGCCATGTTTTAAACAAGGCTGAGAGCACAACATTCCTCCCAAAGCACAAGGTTCTGTCTGTAAAGCACAGGTCTGGGCTCCTCTGGAATTCTTGTTGCCTAGACACTGTTCTTCCTATTCATTTGGGACAGGTTTTATTTTGGTAGTATTAATGGAAGCCAGGAATGGAGCAGTTCTTTCCTTAAACATCTCTTTTCCTTCATCTCTCTCTCTCTCTCTCTCTCTCTCTCTCTCTCTCTGCACCCCATATCTTTTATAATTAGTTTTTTAAGCTTGTAAATGTTTCCATTGTCAATGCCAACTTTTAAGTGCTGCTTGTTGTTAGCCTGGGTGGGTGGTTTCCCCTCCTCTCTGTAGTCTGAAGTTTGTGCTGGCGTGTTCTGGAGGCTTCTCCAAAGCGCTCTGACAATACACTTACCTATAGCAATACACTTACCTGGTAAGGTAATGTTGAGCTTCTTTCTTGTCTGTTCTCTTCACCTTTTCAGGTCCCTTTTAAAGGTTCAGAGAAAATATGGATCTTGGGGAGTCCAGTGGAAATACAGCTGAAAATGGAGCGGTGGGATCCTTAACCAGGCACTGCTTTTTTGAAGATGGGAGTTAAGGATTTAAATTGTTGGGTAGGGGTAGGCAATGAAAACTCTGATATGTATATTAGATATGTTATTTATTACTCATATTAGTCCTTGTAAGAAATATACTAATATGTATTTAGTAAAATGAATATGTCTTTGTCTCCATACATCATATCCCACAGCTACTGTTACCCAGAGTATTTTAGAACATTTCTGGATTCACTTGAAAGACTTTCTGACATTTTCTTGTAAATATTAAGAATATTTACAGGGAAATACTTCATCCTCTGACAAGAGAGAGCACGTGCTTCTAAAAATATGTGTATTTTCAGATGTCACCTTCATCTGTACACAGCACTAGTAAATCAGCATATTTCACACTTCCCCATTCGTGATTACTACAGGATCCTGAGGCTGACTTAGTTGATCGGCTCACCATCTGCTTCTGGTGGTTACAAGCTTCGAGTGACATTTGAACAATGACAGTATGTTTGGAAAGAGTAGTTTTCTTTGCGTGATGTCTCATTTATAAGTGTGAGTGCAGGCCCGCTCGGTGAGCCTGGTTCTATTCAAGGGGTACAATTAGACTGCAGCCTATGCAAGTCAGTGCCGTCATAAGCTGGCTGGCTGCTTGGTCATGTCTGTTGTTGCAGACTCGCAGGAAGTGCTCCTTATTGCAAGCATGGGAAAAAGCATCTGGGTCACCTGCATCTCCATGGTCAAACCATCCTCCTCCCTTGAGTCCAATAGAAGACCCCTCTTCCTTTTCTACACTAGATGCTGGAAGAACAGAGATGTTATGAAAAGATAAAAGCAGCAAGAATTTGAAAATCATTTTTCTCAAATCTTTACAATGTTTCATTGCATGGGGATCCAAATATCTATTGATTGCGCTATCTAATGTGGTGATTCTATTTTCAGATTAGGATGGGTGACTTTTATTAATTGTACTCTATGATATAGGTGTACATAGTCCCTAATAAGACAGTATCCCACTAGAGCACTGGTTCTCCTTTGAGGATAAGTATGTTCCTTTATCCAGATATTTAGGAATATCTGGAGACATTTGTATCACAATTGGATGAGGGTTTCTACTGGCATCTAGAGATTAAAGGTGAGGGATACTGCTAAACACAAGACAGCCCTTTTCCATAACAAAGAAATATTCAATCTAGCTGGGTGTGTGGGGCACACCTGTAATCCCAGCACTCGGAGGCTGAGGCAGGACGATTGCTTCGAGTTAGAGACCACCCTGGGCTACATAGTGACTTCCAGAACAGTCTGAACTACGTAGTGAGACCCTGTCTCAAAAAACCAAAAGAAAAGAAAGAAATATCCAATCTAAGTGCCAGTAGTGCTAAAGTGGAAAAACCTTGAACCATAACAAGTTTCACCTGGTGAAAATCAAGACAGTATATAGCATAAATATGGACAGACTTGTAGCTCTGGCAAAATAGCTTATATACTCCTGCCTTCTATGAATAAGACTTAATATAGAGGCCAATTACTAAGGCTCACTTCAATCTATAGCATGAAAACAGTTTTTCTCAGGTGTACACTTGTAATCTCAGCACTTGTGAGGCTGAGGTAGGAGGATCACTGCAAGTTCAGTGCCAGCCTTGGCTATGGAGTGAGTTCAAGGCCAGCCTGAACTACAAAGCAATACCCTGGGAGAGGTGGAGAGAGGGAGAGAGAGAGGGAGGGAGAGGAAGAGGATGGGGGAAAGGGAGGAAGAGAGGGAAAGGGAGGAGGAAAGAGAGGGGAAGGGGGAGAGGGAGAGGGAGTGGGGGAGGAGAGGGCAAGAATTCTCCGAGTAGATTTTTCCCTTGGCGCCCCAAATGCACCCTTTGTGCACTAATGTTTGGTGTGAGGATTGCCTTTGTTTTATCCTAGGCTTGGTGCAGCCTATCCCATGCAATGTGCAAAAGACAAACAGCATTTCTGTTATCAGTGCTTTTTGTGATCTTCACTTCCTATTGTATGACCCTCTCTGCCGGTTCCAGAATTAAAGAATATTAAACTGGAAAGGGTTTTCTGATTATCTTATCTGTAAGGTGAAAGGAATCTCAGGAATTCGGATAACTGTTCAGTTAGACAGAAATACAACTCCGTCTCCTGAGATCTATGCCAGTGCTCATCTGACCACTTGGTTTTTCCACACTTCCATCTTGGAAAGCTGATCATACCCAGCTTGTAATAGATTTCTTTACATGTCCAGACAGTAAAATTACAGGCTTCACTCAAGGGTGAGAGCTTATTTCTCTTCATTTCTGGACCCAGCAGAGTCTCTGAAGTGTAAAGCTCAATCCCCTGACTTTTCTGCTGAGATTAGAGAATGGTTTTATTTCTTCAATTCACTCCCAGGGTCATTTTTAAAACATCATTAATTGACTTTCAGAACAATCCTGATAAGTTTTTCCATCATCATGGCTAGGGAGCACACCAGGAATATAGCTGGCATGGGACAAAGGTTTTACGGATTGTGATAGTATTTTAAAAGTAAATAGGTAGAAGCAGCTCAGCGGTCTGCAAAGTGCTCTGAAGGTCTTACCACAGTAGATCACTGAAGGGGTGAAACCAGTATTGTGACAGATACTCTCATCACTACCCAAGACAAATGTTCCAGTGAGAATATAAACCTCAGTTTACTAATTAGTCACACTGTTTCCTTGAAATTTACTGAAACAAAAGTCTTGCCTCTTAAAATTTAATCAAGTTAAGGTACTTTCCAAATCATTCTTCAGTTAATCAGAAGTGAAAGAAAATGTAATAGCGATTTTGCTGACGGAAAAACTGAGCTGAAAAATATTCAGACCCCTAGCCAGAAGATGGGCCTTTTTTAAGATGATACCTGTAGCAATCCCATAGTGACATAGTTGTTGGACTCTCTAGGCCCCCCATGGCAGCTTCAGAAAGTACACACTGGCTCTGGGCACAGGACTTTATGTAGAAGAGGAGGTGTGAAACAAGAGTCAGGAGAAGTCATGTTAGCTCTTTACCCATGGTGGGAGTGCACCTGCATTCTGACCAGGAAATGAGTTTTAAAGCTATTTAAGCCCTGACTCACCGCCCCTCACTCTTTAAGTCTTTAACAACTGTCCTAACTAGTACATTTCCATTTTGACTCAACACTTAACATATAATTGGGTTCTACTGTTTGGCTTGTTTAGTGTTCCTTGTAGGTTTGTTCAATCTTTGCAAGTGGGGTGGTTAGGCTGGATAACAAAGTACCACCAGCTGGGAGCCTTAAAGGATAGTCATTTTCTGTCTCATGATTCTGGAGGTAGGAAGTCTAAGATTAAGGTGTAGGCAGGGCTGATTTTCATTTTGGATGTTAAAAAATTCTCTGTTCCTTTCGTCTCTCTTTGTGTCTAGCAGTTTCTGGCAATCTCCAGCATTCCTTAGCACTGTTTCCATTTCATTGGTCATTTACCCTATGTGTTCCTATCTTCAGGTTTTCCCCTTTTGTTATAGGACACCTGTCAGAAGAGATTAGGACTGACCCTAATGACTTCATTGTAACTCAATATGTTAGTCATGTCTTCATCACTAAAATGAGATGATTAACTTATAGAAGAAATCTTTGCTTTGGCCTATGGTTCTAGAGGTTCCATTCCAACATTAAGTGACCTCACTGCTTTGGCCCTCAGAGGAGGCGCAAAGTTATGATGGAAGTATGTGGCCATAGTGGATCAAAATGGTCACTTCATGAGCTAAGAAGCAAAGGAGAAAAGGAAAAGACTGGGGTTCTATAATCCCCTTCAAGAGCACATATCCTGTGACCTAAGGATCTTCCCTATTCTAATATTCTTCCACTAGTGCCACCCTAAGGACCAACAGTTTAACACGTAGAATTTTGGGTGATGTTTATGTGAGGCATAGCACTTTTTTCCTCTCTAAAACCTCTATCTCCACATAAGGTCACATTCTGAGGTACTGAGGGTTAGAAATCCACATTTTTTTTTTAAAGGAGATAGAATTCAACCCACAAAGAGCAGCTAAACCTTCAGGTCTTGAGGATGAACACTAGCTAATATTTATGTGGCTTCTGTTGCAGCAGGTAAAGTGTGCAGTGTCAGAATGTTGTTGGTTGATCAGAAGTGCAGAGTGGAGCTGTGATTACATGGCTGAAGGTCCACCATGGAGTCTGATCTCTGGTGGAACCAACCAAACTCTGGTTGGTTTGCATGAAATTATTATTTAAAGAGTTCCATCCATTAAAATATATTCCATTTCTATCAGTTATAAACCTCTTCATTATAAACCTCGAAGTTGGGAAGGTTCAGTGACTGTACTGTGCTACTGATGGAAGAGTGAACATTTTGTCCCTGGGCTGTTTCATTCCTGGCCAGTGCTGCCAAACCCTGTGACCTTTCTTCCTTAATCCATTCCTGGTTCCAGCTGATCCTAGTGACTAGGTTACATTCCTTTATTCAGTTGTTATTTTTATCTCTTTGGTTGTTTTAATATTCTGTATTAGGCAAGTGTTCATTTGTCTTATTCTGTTGTCCTCTTAATATGCTTACTATAAAACAATACGCATTTGGGGGCCTTGTTGATGAAATGGAACAAAACATCTAGTAATGCTAAAACCTTACTTCAATTATCATTCACTTGTTCAAAAAGTTACATTGGCTCCAGGGAACCTTCCAAATAAAGTCTCAAGTTCTCCAGATGATATTTCCAAATCTTCCCAGCCCTATTCCATCACGTACTTACCTGAACCCTTTGCACCAAGACTCGGTCCCCTGATCTCTCCCACCAAGGTTTTCCTATTGTATAGCTGAATTTTTTCCATTTCCTGTTTTCCTAATGTCATACAAGTTGATTTACATATTTAACCCAAAGATATCAATAATTTAGAATTCTCAAAAATGAGAAAAATTTCCTTCAAAATGCAATCAGTTGACCATATTTATTTATTTATTAGAGGCAAATTATTTCTTGAACCTCACATGATTGAGGGAACTTTTAAGCTACTCAGATGATGAAAAAGCATCCAATTTGAACCATGACAAATTCTGAACCTAAAGTCAAAGTGGACCCATCAGTGAGGGCCCAAAAGACCTGGGAGGCTGGTATTTGCTCAGAATCTCTGCTAGGAATGATCCAGAAATGCCACTAGAGCTTCTTGGGACACAGCAAGGGATCCTTCAGAGAAGCCTCCCATGAATTCTGAAGAAGTCCAAAGCCCTGCAATGTGTTCAAACAAGAGGATGATTCAGAGAAAGCACAAGATAACTATCCAAGCATCACCTGACACCCCTCCTTCCCTATTTTTTGTGATCTGAGCACCATAAACTAAACTGTATCTTGTCCCTAGAGAACAAAATGATTTATGTCATCAAACTCTTGGATGTTGAGTATTTTAGATATAGAGTCTCAAGTGATTATTTACAGAGATCCTGCTGGCTGGCTCTGACTAGAGGTTTGGTACTAAAATGATTTCTATTCTTTTTCAAAGACATGTTCATCAGGGGGTTGACAGAATTTTTACCCTAATTTGCATCTCTCCATCCATGTATCAGAATTAAATCCAGATGTGCTTCTAAGAAGTATAGCCAAAGCTCTACTCTCATGGAAATAGTGGTACCAAAGATCACATCCTGTTCCTCTCTCCTTCCCCCGCAAAAGAAGAAAGAAAGAAAAAAAGAAATACCTTACCAAGATTCAAAGAACAAAGACATTGGAGGTTTCATCAACCATGTTTCTATTTCTGGCTCCAAAATTTTTCTAGCCCTGGCCTCAGGCAAAATACCTGAGATATCCAAACCTCAGTTACCTACTCGGTAATGGGAACACTAGTGCACACTTTAAGATATGCAGAGGAGCAAAAATTCAACCCCAAACTCCTAGGTTCTCTTTTTCCTAGCTAATGGCTGTAGGCTAACAAAAGTAGACCTCACCAGGTAGGGAGGAGGAGACCAAGCCCACCTCTCCTCTTTGCTATCCAGGCTGCATTTGAAGCTGACGTGTGTTTACAACCGCTCCATCAACAGAGAGATGAAGGGAGGCACAAAGCAGCTAATGTCCCTTTGGCTATGGGGCAGGATGTGGTGCTTCATGCTGAAGTTGGCTTCCACAGATGAAAATGCTGCGGAGGATGGGGAGGCATTTGCCACCTTGCACTGTGGTGGTAACATGCCTTTTAATGAGGGCTCCTCAGAAGTCATGTTCTCTGACAGGAGGATGCAGGAAGCAATGTGTTTTCTCCCAGCCACCAGCTGAACATACAGGGGACCGGAAGGAGTACCTCTCTCAGCATTGGGCCCTGCAGCCAACCTCACAAAGTGCTTTTTGGTGTTTGCCAACAGGGAAGTTCTGTCTGCAGCTGCAGCCGCAGGTGTTGGCTGCCAGGTTCCCCGTGGCAACCCAGGTGCATGCCAGGTTACGTTACGCGGCTCTGCCTTGGAGAAATGGTCTGCATCTCAGATGCATGTGCCTGAAGCCTGGAGTGAGCTGCGTGCCCCCACGGTGGGAAGATAATGATTGTGCTGTTTTTTATGGACCATAATATAACCTCAGCAGGAGGTTCAGTAGTAACAGTGACTTTTAGAGCATGTGGAGATTGTAACATGCTTTGTTGTTTTTTGTCTGAGAGACCTTGTTTTTCCTTTGTCATCTTTGAATTCAATTATCATTCATGGCTTTGCTCAGGCGCTTTACAAATCCACCAATTGTCAACCATTTGATAATTCATGTTTGTATTTATATATTTTACAGAAATATTCACATTCAGAATCTAATTTGGACTTCTCTATGAAATAATGAGTGAGACAGTTTAGGAATTGTCAACCTTGTCTGTGTCCTGTATAAATTAAGACTCAGAAGAGTGACTTCCTGGCTGCATATCATGCTTCTTAGGGAGTTAGGGACCTCCACATCGGTCTTCTTAATCTTGGTCCCTTGTCCTTTCCAATCTACCAGCTCACTCTTTCCTCCTCCTAACCCCTGTGTTTTTGTTTCCAGCTGCCAGTGAACTGTCTAATCACATGTCTTTTCCTCTGATCAGTTGTGGTCTTGTCTTTGGTACACAGATCAATGCCTCCTAACCACAGTCCTCCGCCTGCGAGGGTCTGTTACTAAGCATGGAGGGAGGCAAAGCAAAGAAAAAACCTTGAGATATAAGAGCATGTCCACCTCTCCACCATACCCTTTTTCCACACTTTCTTCTGCACTACCGGCCCCCACCACCTTCTGATCTAGCACACGCTAAAAGGTTTGTTTTGGTGTGAACTCACGTGGCTTGCAGAGAATGGAGCTGAGTGGGGAGTCAACAGTGGCTTAACTTCTGGGACCAAAATTAGACTAAAAAGAATCATCTCATGGTTTTGCTTCCATCATATTAATAAATTCACATCCTCATGGACTATTAACTTCAGATTCTTTTCAAAATAAGAGGAAGTGCATAAGAACAGGTGATACCTAAAGTACACACGCACATGCACACACATTCTCACACATACACAAACATACGTGCACACACATACACACATGCTTCTGAATCCTGTTTTCTGTAACTTTTGAGGAACTTTCCACAGTGATGTGCCATGATATTTTGAGGCTTTAGGAATATACTAAAATGTATTTACCAAAACAATGTATTTACATTGCTTGAACAAGTAACTAAGCAGAGGGGAACACAGCCTATAAGGTTTTTTCAAACCTACAAATAGCTTAGATCATTCATTCTTCTCATTGGCGATACCAAGAAAATGATATTTTCCCAAAGAAAATGATTCTTGGGATTCCTTTTCTGTCTCTCTTTTAATTCACAACCAACCAAAAATAATAACAGTAAAACAACAATACTACCAAAAATAATATTGTACATTTGCCATATGACAGACATTGTGCTAAATACTTGGCATTTGTAAATGAATACTCATTTATTCCTTGTAAGAAACCTAAGAGTTGATATTACTAATATTTACAAATGAGAAAATTCAGTTTTAAGGAGGTTAAGTGATTTTTTTTTCAAGATCATGGCTAAAATAGCTGGGATGGATTCATGCTAGGATCTAAAGGAATGTAAAGCTCTAATTTAAAATCATAAATGATAATTTTATAGCTAGATGTTGATGGGATTACATATGCTGTTCAGTAAGATGACATAATTCATATGATCAAGTAAAATCAGACAATTTACAGATATGGATGCTCTGGGAATGCCAACAAAACATTCAGCAGAGTTTTAGGCTTACAGTCTGTTAAGACTAAATAAGATATAAACATGTGAAAAACACACATCACAAACTTGACTGATTTGGTTGAAACAGAGCTATGTTGCTAGAATTACTGATTTTTAGAGTGGAAGAAATTTGCACTTAAGAGATGGGTGTTGTGACTCTAGCATACACCGTGATGTGAGGTATAGGATGGTCCTCATAAAAACCTGGTTAATGATTAAACAGACCAGTAACATCATTCAGTGTGAAATCTCTCAAAGCAGCAGCTCCAGAGCCTTGAGAAAGTGCAGAGCAGCATATACCTGCTTAAAGCAGGGATTGTTTTGTAAGTACTGACCCACAGGAAAAAGATAATAAGTAGTGGCGATCACCACAGTCCTGCCTTAATCCACAAAGTCACTAATAAAAAGAAAATAAATCTGAATGAAGCAATGTCCTCGGTGTCATTCTTGATTTATGTCCTGGCACAACCTCTCTTTCCCTCAGGGACCAAGTAAGTAGGTCTGCTGACCAACGGCCAATTGGCACAGCCTTTTCATTGCACTCATCTAGAGCTGTGGATGTAAATCTCAGTGGTCTTCTAAGACCTGCTGCACATAGGTGGCTGCCCACTCCCTCAGTCTGAATGCTACCTCTGTCCAGCTGGGTAATCTTGAGCAAACAGTTATTTCAAAACAGCAGATACAGGTGGTATGAATCAAAGAAAATAATCTAACTCCTAGTAATTCCCTGTAACTATTATCTCTTCTTGCCATGATTGTTGACAACACTTCAGAAACATTTTTAAAAATAAATATCCCAGTAAAATAAAGATCCTAAGATAAATGTTTAAAGTAAAATAAAAGGAAGATCTCAGCTTGCATTCATCTCCAGCAATGATGGGAGATGTGAACTCTCATTCAGTCTCTGTTCTTGACCCAGAGAGTTGAGGGAAAACATATCTGAACATTTATATGATCAAACATATGCATGTTATTTTTGTTGTTGTTGTTTGTTTTTTTGGTAACGGGGATCAAGTTCGGGTCCTTACACTTGCAAGGCAGGTGGCAGAACCACTCAACTAAATCTCCACCCAAAGTGTGGTTTGTTTTAATCACACATGGTATATTAGCTTTCCCATTTCTGGACAAAATATTTGACACCCCCGATTTAAGGGAGGAGGGGTTTATTGTGCCTTGAGGTCTGAGAGGTTAGGTCCATGGTTGGCTATCCTCAAGGCAGAGACAGCATGATTTCTCATTCCAGAGCAACTGGGAAGCAGATCAGAGGGGAAGAGCATCAGCAAGAAATCTGCTCCCCAAAGGCACACTGCCATGACCTACACCCTCGTCTAACTGGGTCCCACCTCCTGGCCCCATTGTATACATATTAGTGGATTAATCCAGGGATGAGTGTAGTGCCACATGATCCAGTCGCCTCTCAGGAATCTCTTGATCTAGTTAAGTTGACAGTGAGAAATGATTTTAAGGAAAAAGAAAAAGAAGCGTACAGTCTCAGATTCTTAGAAAGATGAGGCATGGCAATGGAATTCCAAACAGGGCCACTCCCTGGAGCCTTAGGGTGAGTTAGGGGGTCGAAGGGTGAGCGACAAACTTGGGCCAGAACCAGGCTAAGAGGGTAGGCTTGGGATTGGCTAGGTGCATGTCAGTGGGCTCTAGGGTAGAGCAGCTGCTCTTATTTGCCTGTTATGCGGCCTTGGATGATATTAGGGTAGGGAATAGTGGCTTCACACAGACAGCTCCATAAAGAAGGCAGCTGGCAGGTATGAGCTCGGTATGGGTAACTTTGCACATGAAAGGTGAATTCTAGAGTTCTTTGCAATCTCTAGGAATTAGCTAATCCACCAGGAAGGGCAGTCTCACTGGGGCCCGTAGGTCAAAGCATCATAAACAACAGAAAAATACAAATAATATACTCAGCGCTGCAGTTCTGGGTGGTAGCAGGAGTAGGATTAGTACCTATGTAAGACACAATGATGTCTTCTGTCAAGCTCACAAACACTTTATCTAACTTCAGGGTTAAGGAATCCTACTGGTAGCTCTACAGTAGAAGGTCAGACTCTGGGTTGGTGCTGGCCATAGTGGTCCCTAGTGTTAATAATCAAGTTGATTTAGAGAAGCCCAGGAGCTCATACCTCTGGCCTTCAACCCTGCCTAACTGCTCCACATGTGATAGCAGTTGGCATGAGTGACATTATGGGAGTCTGGTGGCCTCAGCTCCATGGGACTTTTAACAGGTCTGCTCCTGGAGTTTGTGATCCAATGAGTACCTGCCACAGTGCCAGACCACTCACTGTCCTGACCTTGGGTCAGTTGCCAGGCATCTCTCGTTCTGCTCTGAAACCTGAATCTCAAAAGCGTGGCTGACAGATGAGACTCACAAACCAGGTTTCTTTTGTTCTGTTTTTAAATTGCTTTCAGGAAAAGGTCTGCAGTGTCCAAGTCACTTGGGAATACACAGATGTGTTTAAGTAACTTGATTTCTTCTCAAGTACTCCCTTAATTAAATAACCCCCTTCATTCTTTCATTCAATAGGCAAATGATGCTTGGCAGAATTTTTTCCAGAGTAGGAAGACAGAACAGCAAAATGAATCATTGGGGACTGAACGAATCAAATTTCCCATGGTAGGAGGGGCTGGACTGCTACACAGTTAGAAGTCAGGATGTAGAGTGAGGATATCAGTGAAGACATCCCATAGCTGTCCACTCTGGAATAACTGAACTTCATGCAGTTCGTAGTAAAGAGGGGGTGATATGAAGAGCTCAGAAGAATCAGTTTCACCCCCGCATCACCCATTTAGCTCTGGTCTCTTTCATTGGCCACCAAGTCATCCCTATCTCTGATCTGCCATCTTACATGAAAGGAGCAGAGGAAGAGATATGTTGATGAATCATGTTCCCCATCATGAAAAACATAATGCACAGATATTGTTTTCTCTTGCTGTTGGATCTGGGCAGCATATTTCAATTTAAGCACACGCACCTATAGACAGATTCCTATAGATCAGAATCAGCTAATAAATACATTCTTGTTTAACTGGCACACTCAGTCTATCTTCTGGTTTCCCTCTGGTCTAGTAGCTCCTTACTGAGTTTCTTGGCATGCACTTAGCAGACACAAGTATAAAGAGAACCCAGTGTGTGTAGTCCTTGACAGTGTCCAGAAGCAATATGTGACATTGTTGAGTGGGTAAAAACTTTGAAGCCAGCTTACCTACATTCAATTTCTGACTCTACCACTCTATTAGTGTGATAATGTAGGATGTATTTCTTACCCTTTGGGGGCCTCGGCTTCCTTCTCTGTAAAATGGGAATAAATAAAATGTTCCACAAATAAACTTCTAAATGTGAACTGAATTTATAAGTGTACAGGGCTTGGAGAATGGTTGACCACAACAAACTTGCAAGTCAGTTATTGCTTATTACTATTGCCAGCGAAATGTCAGGAAGTGGATCTTATACTTTTCATAGCCAGTGGGCACCTTCTCTCGCCTGTCTGGTGGGGAATCACAGGTTTCTTAATATTCCTTGGAAAGGAAGCTAGATTCGGGGAGGAGAGGCTCTAGATCATGTCCAGGTTTTCCAGGGTCTGGGGCACAGAGGATGAAGGAATGGCTCTGCACCTGGAAGAACAGAAGAGAAAGAGCTGGGTGAGCCCCAGCACTGAGATGGAGCAGGGATCAAGGTGCTAGAATCAGACTAACACCCCAAGGATCACTTTCACTTTCCACTCAGGGGTATGGGAAAAATAAGTTTTTCCTTGGGGTATGGCGGGTCATCTTGTGAACTTCTTTCCCTTCTACCAGATCTATGGGTTGGTAGCTAATACCTGTGTCAAAGCCCCGCCTATCACTATGAAATCTTTGTCTAAGAATCTAACCTCATTAACCACATATAAAGTACTTGGATGAACTCTTTTGGAAGGCCTACAAATATGTCAGCTACATACCTGCTCTTCTTAGGTGACCGTCGACTTGCTTCTAAACATGCAACCCATGCCCAGGCCGTGATGATTGTCAGAAGGTCACAGGGCTGTGAAGATGCATAAAGAGAGTTTTATAAAGTAAGAGGAACCTTAGGCCACACTTCATACCTGTTATTTTACTTTTGTCAGTGTCTCACATCAAAAGTATATGTGTTTTGAAAAGCAATAAGGAAGTAGATGGTAGCAAAAAAAATGCTATAGAAATGATTTTGGTTTGAACAGAAGAAAAATAGGTGCCTTGTATTACATATTTATGATCATAAATCATCTCTTTAACAGGAAAGGAAAGAGATTTGACATTTGGTTATGAGGATATTATGCTCTTGAGCTGGCTGTTTTTTAATAAATCATCTCATTGATTCAGTCCTCCTGATTACCATAGAGGAATTATTAGCATTTACACTTGAAGAAACTGAGCCCAGAACTCCACAATCTCCACCCTGTGGAGGATGCTCCCTAAAACGGATCTGCCCTGAGAGCCATGCTGAAAGATAGCAAGAAACAAAAGAAACCACAGCCCAGGCATGTAGAGATGACCAGCTATTTTGTTTTGCTTTGTAGAGGCACATAATTAGTTTGAGCTCTTGCCGAGTTTCATGGGCACTGGCAGGGGAGGGGTGAGATTCTCCCTTATATACTATTTTAGGAAAACCTGTTATTTAATCTAATTTCTGCAGCTGCCACTGGAAAGCAGGATGGCAGGATGGCAGGCTCATTGTCCAGGAGACAACATGCCTGCAAAACAGGGTGAGAGAAGCCAGGGTGTAACTGAAAGGCCCAGGGCAGAGGACAAAGCTCCTACCCAAGAGTGGCACCAAGGCCAAACCTGAGCCCACAGGGAAAATGGGGGAAATGCAGCCCTCCCCCATTCCCACCTGGAAGGGCGAACATCTTGCAGAGTTCCTGGGGTGGCACAACCTTCTGTATCTTTGTTCTCTCTCTGCCACGGCTTGTAAGTATTAGCCTGATGTTGTTTACTTCTTCTCCCAGCCTCTCCAAGGAATATGATTCACACGTTTTCAGATTTATTTGAACAAAATGCAATAAATATGCTGCTTCAATTTTAACTGCTGGCCTGTAGCCAGGGTTTTTAATGAATCTGGCCTGTGCTACTGAAGTGTTCCAGGATCTCCGAGGCTCTGGGCACTGTTGAGATTATACACACTGGTGTGCACACACGTGCATGAGCTTGAGAGTGCATGCACACGTGCGTGTGCACGCTCACACACACACACACACACACACACACACACAGCTCCCACTTTCCCACCTCTTATTCCCTGAGGATCAGTGACTCACAGTCAACTGCAGGTTTTTCAGATCTGACTCTGGTTAAAATTAGCAGGAGCCTTTATTTTCAAGGAGAGGAGGATCCCAAGGTCTTCTTTCAGGGCTACATGGAAATACCATCTTTTCATTTCCCCCTTCTGTTGAATTGCTCTACCCACCTCCAAAAGCTGCCATCAGCAGCCTTTTTCCTCTGCCTTTGTTTTCTTGCAAATGGTCACTAGACCAGGCCCAGCCTGTAGAGATCTCCATATAAAAACAGCTGGCTATGGGGGTTTAATGTGGAGATAAAAGGACCCTGAATTGATTTTCACCACAGCTAAACAGCCAGAGCTCTAGGCTTTGGAGAGATGGGGGAAATACAGGAAAAGGGACACACAGCAAAATAGCTGTGCCCAGCACACTTTCTCAGTAAGAGGTGAAGGGGAATGAGTGAGACCAGTAGCAAAGTGAGAGACATTGCCCTGAGTCTCCAAGAAATATGGCCAGCATAGGATAAAATTATGGAATCTGCAAAATGTGACCCCAGCCTCTTCTCTCTGCGAAAAGATATCACAAGGATGCCTAACAGTTCTAAGAATTATCACTCTATAAGGTTCTGTGTCCATAATGCCTACTTTAGGTCATTATAGGTTGGCATTTGGACACTCACTCAGAAGGAAAGAATCATTTCAGGAAAGGCAATTTTAGGGCATAGGAGATGATTTCTACTGGGGACACCAGCAAAGGGGTAGCTCAGAAGACTCCACCTAGTAATACAGAGGCCAGATGTTACATTGTCAGCAATGGACCCCACCACCTATTTTTTTCTTTTTTTTTAAGGAACAAGCCATAGTCAAGTGATGGCAAACCTTTAAGATAAGGGAGCCCAAACTGTGACCCCCAAACCTACTTATTTATTACAAAGTGCCAACACTGAAGTTAAACCTGAATACTGAGGTTTTAGTTTGGAAAAAAAAATTTATACATTAACATCTTTTGTTTTCAAAGAAAAACAACAGCATGCCATAGGCTCACCACCACTGCATTTGATCCTTTCCATAACTACTAGTGACTTGATGTGAAGCCTCAGTGTGTCTCCTCTCTTGAGATCACTCACGAAAGCACCTCACAGATTGTTTTACAGGGTTCTGAAAACCCAGCGCCATGCACACCTCATTTCAGCACATTCCCTCCTGGGACCTTCACAGTCATTAGGCAGAATAAGTAAAAAGCTGAAAAGTCAAGCACCTGGGTGGAAAAATCACACAGAAGGCTGACCATAGGGACCAGAGTCCAGCGATCCTTGACAGCAACTCCATATCACTGCTGGGAGCCTCCATTCCCTCAAGAGTGGCATGATTGCACCCGCTTAGGGATCCCTCCCTGCCCTGATACTATGTGGCTGAGTTGTTCATACCACAGACACTAAGTAGTTCTCCCTGACCAGGCTTGATCCCCATGGCATCTCAGAATTAAGGCTCGCACTGTAAAACCCCTCCTCTTATTTCTACTCTCTTAAAACAAAATAATATATAGTCCTTGTTTTTGCTGTGATTACTCAAAAAAAAAATCACACCCTCTTATTTATAATATTCTGAGAATTGTAAGACATTTCTTATGTAGCCAGGGGGAAAAAAAACCCCATCTTGTTTCCACTTCAAACAATACTATTTGTAGAGTGATTTTCTATGCATTGAGATATTTTCCTCCATGCCCTTTACAAACCCTGATGTAGTTCATTTAAACATTCTTCTGTTGCTCATCTGGTCTCTTGCTAGCCCTTTGCTGAGAGGACATGTTCTAAAACACAGGAAAAGCATAGGACATAAGCTCTTTTCTCAGAAATTTATGAATTATCTTATCAGTAAGTCAAAATTATTGTGTAGTACTAATAATGTTAATCGCAGTCTGGCTACTAGGAGCCCAGTGGTATGCTAGAGACTCGACAGCTTTTTTCCTTCAGTTAAGCCTCACGGCAAGCTTTATAAGACATCTCTTTTGCACTCCCATTTTACAGACAAGAGTGTAAGGCTTTAAGTCAATTTGTCTGCCTAAAGGAGAATCATAGCACACACATCTGATGGACCCTGAGAATCTGAAGCATCACAGACCTAGTGTTAAAGTGCGCGTAAGCAGTGCTATAGAACTGTGTTGTAGGCAGTGCTCCTGCAAGGTTGAGGGTGTGAACAGGCCGAGTGAGGAGCACACCCACTGCTGGAGGTGGTGCAGAGAGGAATAAGCAGGGGCCGAGCCAGGACGATGGAGGGAGGCACTGGTCCAGAAGTGAGAAGAGGAATGTGACTCCCAATCAAAGGTGTCCCCAGGAACCTGCAGGATCACTGTGTGCCACCCCTAATCCTTTTTCCTAACAGGAAAGGCTTTGATGAAATCACTGGAGAAAGTAAGTCTCCACCTGCCCAAACCTAGAACCCAGTAACCCTCAATGCTGGCTGCCCTTCAAGAGAATTGGCGTGAGGAAGGGCTGCCCTTAGATAACTCTGATTATTTTTAAAGTGGTGCTTATAAAAGCAAACACATTCCACTTATTACATAACCAAGGCTGGAGAATTAATGTTTTATTGTTGGTTTTATTACTTGGGAAGTGTAATAATTTCCAGGTTTGAGAAATATAGTCACAGATCTTTTATTTTTACTTGACAAATAAAAATTATATATATTCATCCTGCACAACATGTTGTTTTATAATATGTATACATAGTGGATTGGCTAAATCAAGCTAAATAACATATTCATTACTTCACAAACCTGTTTTTGTTTTTTGGTTTTTTTTGTTGTTGCTGTTGTTGTTGTTGTTGTTGTTGTTGTTATATAGTCACAGATCTTTTATTTTTACTTGACAAATAAAAATTATATATATTCATCCTGCACAACATGTTGTTTTATAATATGTATACATAGTGGATTGGCTAAATCAAGCTAAATAACATATTCATTACTTCACAAACCTGTTTTTGTTTTTTGGTTTTTTTTGTTGTTGCTGTTGTTGTTGTTGTTGTTGTTGTTGTTGTTGTTGTGTTTTTAGCTTCCTTGGCATTTCCCGACCATTTCATTTGTTTCCTGAATCCTCATTTCAGCCTCTCTTCTTCTCATAGTGGTGCTTAGTTCTCTGGGTCATGTCAAGCCTGGCATTTACTTCTTAGCTCCGAATGTATACAGTCGTGGCCTATTTGCACATTTAATCAGAATTTTTCTTTTATTTTTCAATAGTTTCTTAAATTTTTAAATCTCACATTAGGTTATGATTTGCTGTAACAGTGCTAACCAGAGAAAATTTAAAAAATATATATAAAGAAACAAGCCATTCTAGGATGTGGTTACTAAGATGTCACTGTGTATTTCTAATAGCCATGAGAAAGGAAGGCTCCATGAAAGAAGCCAGGACTGAGAGACTTGTGTTCAAATCCCTGGTAGTATTGAGTTGTGAGACCTTGAATGTTTCTTAACACTCCAGCCTAATTTTCCTCATATATAAAACATGGTATTATCTATTTTAAGAGGTTGTGAGAGGTTAGATTAAAAGTGATACATATATTCATGTACTCTTCAACCATGGATAGTTAGTTAATTCTGAAGTAATTTCAAGGATTTCATTAGAAAATGGCTTCTCCTGTAAGGAAGCTTTGAGGCATTGTTACCACGAAGCACCCACGCTACATGGTGGCAACACCCGAACAAACCAGGACCAAACTATGTTTTCCAGATCTGTCAGATGTCCAACAGCTATTACATGTTATTTGCCTCATCAGAAGAAGATGGTATCTCTATCATCTCCTCAAAATTAGAAGTGCTTTCTATGCTGGGCTCTCCGATCCACCCTGTGGGTGACCAGGGAGTTTTCCTACTGTTTACAAGGGGTGATAGAAATACAGTATGTGATGACATTTTTAAAAATTATTACAGTAAAAGATACATAACCATTCATTCTTTTCAAAAATCTCCCCTTTGCTTTGAATGCACTTGTCCCATCATTCCAGCCATTTCCTGAAGGAGTTCTGGAAGTCCTCCTTCGTGAGCGTCTTTACAAAGTATGATTAAAAAATACGCTGGAGCTGCGTGAGCTGAGTGCCATCTAACAGAAAAGGTTGCTCATAACGTCATTATGGCGTGTCCTCGGCTGTCGTATTCCCTAGATCTGGCACTGTGCGATTTCTGGCTCTGCCCTAAAGTCAAAATGACCACGAAAGGTGACCATTTTCAATCAGTTCAGGATATAGAGGCAGCTGTGACAGCTCCACCAAAAAACACTTCTGGAATTGCTTCAGAAAGTCACAACAATGATGCGATAAGAGTGCTTGAAGTGAGAGAGAATATTTTGAGAGGGATTGATGGCAATGTGTTTTTTACTGTAATAAATGTTTTTAAACATGCATCCTATTTTTGGTCACACCATAAGATCAGAGGAACTCTTCTCTTGACCAAAGATGCAGAATCAGAATTAGAGATTATGCCGTCTGTCACTCCTCCTTACACCTTTTTTTTTTTTTCAATTTTGCCAAAAACTACATAGTAAACATGTGAAGGCACTCCTGCCCTTTGTGTGTCTGTAAATAAGTCCCTGGGCCAGTGTACAAAGTAGTCCAGACAGCATGGATGCAGTGGTTTAGCCTCTTGCAGATCTACCCATAAATGTGGGGTGCTTCTTTGCTGCACTATTCAACATTTCTGTTTCTTCAGCTAACAGAAATTCAATTTGTGCATCTTGTCTTTAGTTACTATGATAATCACTGCCCTTTCTCAATTATTTTACTAATTCTTCCTCATCTTTATGTTGTTCAGCAATGGCATTTTTATCGAGGTCTACCAAAGTTCCTTTTTCATATAGATGCTCAGTACATGTCTGTTGAGTGAAGAAATGGACAGATGGATAAAAACACAAAATACATATTCTTAGCACATATCATTGTAGTGACCTGTATAACATGCTGGACTGACGTGAGTTTTCAAATTCAACAAACCATGAAAATTGAATTTTGTAAAACAATTCAGTTTGGTATCTGTATGCCAAATAATAACTATCCTGACTTTAAAAAAAGACTCATTATTAGGACAACATTGGTTTAAAGCTAAAATGTACCTGCCTCTTTAGGAACTGATGTTAGTCTTGTGCCCCTCCTTCCCAATCTCTCCTCTCCTCCCTAAACTACTTGCTTGATTTCTTTCTGCATATATGTTTCCTTAGATCAATAAAACACCCACTCGCAATTATTAATATTCTGCTGTTTCCTTCTTTCTCTCAGAACCTCTTACTTTCTTTCCTGTGTTCAAAGCTTCTTTAATAATGTGAGATTGAACCTCAATTGATTTTGTGTTAGGTGTGAAGTCCTCCAAAAACGATGTCTAATCCACAGGAATAAAAACTGAAAATCTCTGTGCAACTATATAAAAATCCATATATGCAGAGCACATCTATTAGGGAAGGGTTTTATCTTCTTGAAA
Source organism: Fukomys damarensis (assembly GCF_012274545.1). Taxonomy (NCBI): domain Eukaryota; kingdom Metazoa; phylum Chordata; class Mammalia; order Rodentia; family Bathyergidae; genus Fukomys; species Fukomys damarensis. The sequence continues at coordinate 39,334,406 of NW_022900942.1, read as the reverse complement.
ACATGTTAAAACTTTTAAAAAGCCCTCATCTCCAGTTTTCTCTAAATAGTAAGTTGTCATTATGACAGAGTAAGATTTACGTTTATCAAAATATGTTTTAAATATGCCTTCTAGGCGAGAACCATAACTTACTCATCAGTGTTTCTGAGACAGTGTTTTAAAAGGAAGATCAGTTGCAGCTTTTATCCAGTAAAGGTTGAGGAAGGGAAAAGGAGACGAGTGGAGGAAGGAATCGTAGAACATAACACAGTGCTTAACCGTTCTACACCAAAAATTCAATTTCCACCCTTGATTTACAAACATTATGTCATGAGTTGGCCCCTTTCTCAAAACCCACAGGGAGCAGCCTCTGTCCATTGTAATCCAAGTTGTGCACACAGAGATCAAGTCACCTCCTCTCCATGGCTGGGTGTTTGTGTGTCTACATACAAATGCTTCCTGACTCATTACCCACAGGTGAAACTCATGCTCCCAGCACAGTTCGCAGTTTGACCCAGGCTGCACTGCTGTTTCCTTCACTCACTCTGGAAACCTAAACTCTGGCCACCCAAGAATTCTTGCCTTTCCTCCAAAACACTGTCCTATTTTTTACTTTGTTGCTTTTACACATGCTCTTTTCTTCCCAGAATTTCTTCCATCCCCTTTCATACATTGCTTCCAAATTGTTTGAGGCCCAAGTAATATGTCACTTCCTCAGTGGGGTCCTTCCTTCCCCAACAAGGCAGCCATTCTCCTGGGTAGCCATGTCTCTTCTACCTGACCCTTTGGAACTCATCACTAAGCATTATCATATTTGTGTTTGCCTCAGGCAATTTGAGGATAGAGATTTACCTTTGACTCTTCATATTTAAACCTAAGAGAAAGATACTATTATTAACTGCATTATTCTTGAGAAGAACAAAAGCACAGAAGTTAAATAACTTGCTCAGATCCACAGTCAGTGGCTTGTAGAGCTATGATTGAATAATGAGAATATGGGTTTAGAACTCACCCTTCTCATCAATTTGGAATACCCTTTTCCATAAAAATTATCATGCTGGCTATGCTGAAGTCTATGTTAACAGAAATTTCAATTCTTAATCAACCCAGTCAATTTTTTTTTATTTGAATTATATAGTAAATAATTGACTATTATGCTAGAATATAGGTGGATTAAAATCTCCCCTCTAAGTCTCTCATTTAGTCCCAAGTATAATGAAAGGTAATGTGGGTGGTGGTATTTTCAGCTCAGGGGAGATTATTATTTTAATTTAAATTTCTTGTTTTGTATCTTGTTTCTTCAGCTAGACAGTTGACTATTCAACAACTAGATGGATTCTTTTACTTTCAGAGTCTCCTAAAGGACCTTGAGTTGCTGTGTTCACAGTGGGCATTGAAACTTTTGCTGAATAAATCAAAGCATGAGCAAAACTGCTTCCTTATTATCAACCCCCAACAACTGAATGAGAATGTAGCATCAGGTTGAATAGTTAAGAGCTGACAAAACTTTAGTTCCTGGGATCCCAGCTTTCAAAGATGTGGAAGTTATTTGGGATGGTAGAGACAAAGCAATTGCTTGACCAGCAACCTTGCCTCCAAATTGTGAGTCTTTGGATCAGGCACTTGGTAACCTCTATCCTAATTTTGTTCAAAATGTCTGAAGTTCCCAGGGGTCATTTCTGGGTGGCCGTTCAGAGCATGTTCTGTGCTCCAGCCACTGGGCTAAGCATTTACAGGCATTGTCTCACTTAATCCCCATGATAACCTCCTGAGGTAGGTGCTTTTACTCAACTATTTTTTTTTTCTTTTAGGAAATAAAGAAACTAAAGCTTTGTGGGGTTAATCACTTGAACAAGGTCAAATACCTAGTTAAGTGACAGAGCTGAGATTTAAACCAAGGACCTCCTGATTCTAGGGTCACAGCCTTATCCACCAGCCTACAATTCCTTTCCTTTTAAGTAGTTTATTTCCCAATAACTGCCTAACACATTTGGGTTCTGCTTTTGACATGCGATATTTCTGTCTCCACATCTTTGTTTTAAATTCTTCCATTCAGTCCCTCTCTTTTTTAAAAAAAAGTAATGACTAAAATATCTCACAGAATTTTTTATCATCTCATATCTCATGACCTTGAATAGTTTGAAGAGTTTCTCCAAAAATGCTGATTCCTTTTTAAAAATATTATCTCTGGTCTTTAGAACTTCCATTTCTTGGACTTCCAAATGAAACCAAGACCACAGAAGTCCTTGATCCCTATCTCATCTCATAACCAGTCCCTGTGTACCTGGATTGGACTCCTTGTGAGTCTTTGAACCAATTACAGTAGTCTCCTTGCTAGTTCCAAACCTTAGCATGACAAATTACTCTCCAATCTCAAGCCCCATCAAAGGCTCTTTGTCCTGATCATCCTCCACTGTAAATTTGATCCCGCTCTTTTCTGAATGCCTTAGAGTCCTCCTTAGACGTCTTAACTATTACTGTATCTATTATTAGTCTAGGTACAATGTGATGGTACCTTATCCATTAGCTCTGTGCACCATATAGTAGTTAAAACCAGAACATCCAAGATAAACTTATTTTGTGCACTTTGGAGCCGGGCAACAGTGAAATTATCTTAAAGGACAGTTTTTAAAAATGCATTGCATTCATTTCTTGAATAAAGGCTTACAGAGTCAACCAAGTAGAAAGAAATGTTGAGACGCATTTAACCTCATTAGTTTCAGTAAGACTGACTCCCTCCAATCCATCAGAGTTGAGCTACATTAGTGAAACTCAACTATTTCCAAATCTCATTTACATAATGGATGAGAAATGAAATGAGCCCAATGCAAGGGGAACCACCCGGAGGCACTAAAGTTTATCACAATGTGTAAGAGTTCCTTTAGATCATTGCATTAAATTTCCCCTAACAAGATAACGAATTAATTGTCTGCATTGCTGTACTAGCCCAAAGTCTATTGAGTACAGAGTTTCAGCCAAGGAAGGCAGCTGGGGTTCTAAGGACCGTGGGCAAGGAGGGATGATCCAAGAGAGGTGATGAATGCTACCTAGGCTTTCTCCTGTCCCTTTAAGAAATCCCGGGCACCACCGTAATCTGATGGTGGACTTTGGCTTTATTAGCGAGGTAAGCAAGGATGAGTAAATCAACTGTATCAGACAAGCCTCAGGACATCTAGAAATTGATCATTCCGCCGAAATAAGCACTCTGTGTTTATTAGCTGGGAGTTCATCGCTATCGCTTCTCCTCATCCAATTCCTAAGAGATTTCAAAGCCATCATCATGGTATTAGCTCGTCTGACTGAACTACTAGAGATAAAGATTAGAAGATCTATCTAATGATGGGTCTGAGTTTCTGTGATTTTTTTTGTCTTTTATTGCAAAGAAGAGAGCTTTTCTAGCACACACTCTGTGTCTATATGTGCATGCCCACACAGTCACAGTGTATTTGTGTTCTTTAGGATGAACCCAGTGGTGAAATAAAGTAGGTGATTTGAAGAAAAGCTGTCTATTAAAGCTCTTAAAACAGAAAAACTTTTTCACAAGTAAAGGGTTGACATCTCAATAAGGGGGAATGTATGTTAAATTGATTTTTCTAGCCAGATACAGTGGGTGATATTGTACTGAGAAGAGTAGTTAGGTTCTATAATCATATTTATAATCCCAGCCTCCATACAAAGTCACACTTCTACAGATATGTTCATAGGAATGAGTAGACATTAGAATGATTTTTTTACAAACCAGTAAATGTGCATTTATCTATTTATACACATATTTATATACACACATGCACTGAGCTCCTGATATCAAGCTTTTTTCTCAATATGGCTTCTAAATAAGCAGTAATCAAAATGCAAATAAGGTGACCCAGTTAGCATGGAGATCTGTATTACCATGCAGATGTGCTCTGTTACTAGGTACTCCAGAGGTAAAAAGGAAAACACTACAAAAGATGCTTAGATTAACTGACATTGATTACTAAGCCCTTCACATTAGGAAAATCTAGGAGAGAATCTTCCAGAAACAATAGTTTTATTGCTTATTTCGCATCTGCTGTCCTGGTGTGGTCTGTTCTTAGCTTCCCTGAAAATATAGAATAAGAAATATTCACCAGGAACGAAAAAAGACTGGTTCTGTGAAGTCAGAAAATATAACCAGTATAGTCCAAAGCCCTTGCAGGACAGAAATGATTCAAGGATGTAGCTGAGGTCAGAGTCATGGCTTTGCCACTCTCTGTGTGTGATGCAAAGCAAGTCATATTTCCTCTTTAGGGTTCAGATGCAGGAAGGAATATACTAGTTTCCATCCAAATCTAAACTACCTTGAGTTACTTGCTGAATCTCCTGTGTTCAGCAATTGCTTGTGATATGCTTAATGTACATTACAGTACCAAATTCTTAACCTACCTGATCACCAAAGATGTAAGGAGCATGGTAGGTGCATTGTACACGTAAATTAGTTCTGATTATATATATGCACTGGCTTGTTATTACCCTTTTCAAATCCCCTTGTTATATTTTCTGGAGAACAGGTCTCTCTGACTTTGGTCCTTCTATGATCTTATCTCTCAATCTGTGTGTGTGTGTGAGTGTATATATGTGTGTGCATTGTATTGTGGATGGGAATTAACTAAGATAAGCAATGACTCTTGCCTGAGCCTAAAAGTATCCATGAATCTATATATATTTTCTAAGAATATCTGTCACCTACAATACAGAAAAATTATAACCCACTCTAACTTACGTTTCCTCTTTATAATTTTAGTATTTGATGTATCTCCTTCTAGATGTTGTCACTGAGCACTTCCAGAATTCATCTCTCTACTGACATGAACTTTCCACTATGGGATCAGGAGAAACTAACTTCTGTGTCATTGGAATTTACTGTGGAGAGTAAAATACTCTTACATAAATCTCTATGAGATAAGCAAATGTTATCATGTCAGACCATTTCTGCACTTCTAACTGATCAGATTGTTTAGTGGTTTTGCTGATTCTAGAAAGTTTAGAATTGGAATGGTAGAGCTAAACGTAGATTCTGAAAGGAGCAAAATGAGGCAGAATGAGATTCCAAGTTTTTAAACTTCATATTAAAAATTATCTCTCTTTGATGCAATATATTAACAATAAGCACTCATTAAATAATTTCTTTATGTTGAGCTTATGCCAGGAAGAAATAAGTAAAAATATAGTCTGTGCTTCCCAAGGAATTTAAATCTTGTTGAAAACACGTGTAACATGAATGTACAAAGCAAGTATAAAATGAGACAATTAGTACTTAAAACAACGTATTGCTTTAAAAAATAATAATGATCACCTCAATTGAATGCTTATTTTGCCTTGGTGCCATAATAAATATTTTTATAGATGCATTCAATTTTCTTGCAGCTGTAACACATTTTCATATTCATAAACTTAGTGGCTAAAACAACAAAACATATCATGCAATTGGTGGTCAGAAGTCCAAAATGGATCTCACTAAACTAAAACAAAAATGTCAGCAGAGCTACATTCCTCACTGAAAATTGTAAGGGAAAATCCAGTTCCTTGTTTTCCATTTCTGGAGGGCATCTGCATTCCATGACTTATGCCTTCCTCCTGAATCTTTAAAGCTGACATCATGGCATCTCTCTGGCCCAGTTTCCATCATCACATCTCTTCTCCATGAGTCTTTGTGCCTTCTTTCTCCACTTCATTGGACCCTGGTGACTACACTGAGGCCATCTGTATAATTAAGTATATTCTCCCTTCATTAAGGTGGGCTGATTAGCAACATTAACTCTATCTTCAAGCTTAACTTCCCTCTTTACTTTTTTACACGTTCTAAGAAGTAAAATGTGAACAACTTTTAGGTGGAGGGAAATTATTTTCTGTCTATCACACTGTAAAACTCATTTAATCCTCACCACAATGTCATGTAGCAGATGCAGAAACCAAGGCATGGAGAGGTGAAATAGCTCACCCCAAATCACACAGCTAGGGAGCCAAATAGTCTTTAGGCCAAACCTTGTAGAAATCTGCCTTAACTACTGTTCTACATATTTTTATTCTTGAAACTTATTTCTTGGTATAGTACAGAATAGAATAAAGACATATGAATAGTAGAAGCTGTCTTTTGATGCTTGAAAAAGCACTCTAGTCATTGCCCTTATAAAAAATAATAGCTACCTTTATGCTGTGCAGGAATAATAGAATATGATTTTTAGCAAACAGGAACTCTGTTTTGACAAATGCCATATCCCTGGCATGGTAGACATTCAATAAATATTGGTTGAATTAATAAATAATATGATGCAACAAAAATTAAAATGATATTGACTTTGGTGTAGAACAATATTATTTCTAAAATCTTAAGGGCCCTCAGTTTCTTCTATAACATGGGTTTCCCTTATTTACCATGAGTGAGGTTCATTTAAACACAAGGAAAAGGGCAATGGCAACCAGTACATTAGAAAGGGAATGATTATCAAGTTTTTAGGAGCACTTTTTGTCTTGTAAGTAATTTGCCATTAGTAAAGGGAAAGAATATGAAATTGAGTCAAGAGACATGGATTTCAGCATTGCTTCACCCACAGTCGCGAGCTTGGACAATCATCTGGTCATCTGTTTCCTCATTTGCGCACTTGGAGTATCACTATCTATTCCTTATCACCCATAAAGATGCTATAAGGAGAAAATAGCTTAATGCATGTCAAAGTTCTTTACAAGATTAAAAACCATTAACTGTTCAATATATCTTAGTCTCAATTCATTCCAGTGCCTCCATTTTGCAGTACACTGGGACCAGAGAGGTGTCTGAAGGGATCAACCCTCCCACTGGCATCAGCCTCTCCCACCATGCTAGCCTAGACTTTGTTACCAGGAAACACCTGCACCTGCAAATTTTAGGAATAGAAAACTAATTTAAATTATTCAACTGGCCTGTATTAATCATACACTATCTGCAAGATGTACTGTTCTCTGCGGTGGATGTTGCAAAATGTGTGATCCGTTGGTGAAGATTCCATTAGCTCTGTATTTTTTAGGAAACTGTGGAATAAGGGCCTGCTAGGAAACCAGAGGATCTAGATCTTGCCATCTCTTGCCAGCTATGTGATCTAAATAAAGCACAGGACCTTTCTGATCCTCCATTTTCTCATCTGGAAAAGGGGAGTAAATAGCTACCACAGGAATTGTTTTTGTTTTTTCTCCCTACAAAGAATTGACAAAGTAGATAACTAGCTTTCTAAACCTAAAGCAACATACAAATTACTCTAGGGGGAGGCTGGTTTTTATTATCCAAGGTCACAAAGCTCATTAAAGGGATCCTGGGAAAGTTAGCCGCCATAGACTCTGCTTTTTCTGTCACGACCCTTGTGACCTTAAGAAACCTGGGGAAGAGGTAATTGAGCAGCAACTACTACTTTGAAAGAAACAGAATCAAAATATTGAAGTTATTGACTCACCCTTAAGGCAGTAAACAGTGCATTGGTCTCTGACCTTTTCACATCCTAGGGCAGTAGATGCAGTGCATGCCACTGATTTTGATTTGGGTGTAGTTTAACCTTGAACTGAGCTCCAAGTAACCAAGGCAACAGGAAGTCAGCTTCTGCATCACACAAGTAGGAATCCATAAATCAAGTCCCTAATGCAAACACGGTGTGCAGGTAGAGGTTTGAGGGGATAAGTGGTCTATGAGAAATTACCTTTGAAAATAAGTGACTATCCCTTGATAGATTATAGCACAGTTTCAAAGACTTTTTTTCCTAATTTATCAATAGAGGTCAACAGGTTATAGCAGAATGTTTTCATGAAGGTTTAACTTTTTCCTATTTCCTCTTGGTTCTGTCTTTTAATTATGAACAGATGTTGGATCCACAAAGTTATTTGCATTGTTATTTCTCCCTTTTAAATATACACTGCAGTGTGTCTCTGTGTTAAGTACAGGGATACTCAGAAGGCACCTACTGCGAGTAATCTCCGTATATTTTGTTTTCTGAATTTAGACAGCAATCGTTTCCCAGATTCGAGTCCCCATAGCCAACTCCCACATCCTTTTCTCAGGCCCTGGCGTAGGCAAGGGTGCTATATACCTTAATATTTCAGCCAGTACAAGGCTCTCTGATTTCTTTTTTCCTCATTGAGTTTCTTGGTACATTCTAGGTATACAGTACAGTTACATTCATTATTGGGATTTTGTGCCTTTACAGGACAGGTCTTGGGTCTCATTTTTTCCCCTTGTCCCTGTCCTCCCTTCACCCCCTCCTCCCTCCTCCTTTACAAACACTTCATTTTCATTTTTTCATTTTCTCATATTTTTTCTTTTCCCTTATTACCCTTCCCCTACCCTTCCCACTTTCCCTACACCTTTAGCCCCCTTTCTTCCTATTTCATATTCATCTCTTACACACATCTCTGATTTTTTTTTTATGATCAGCCTCTAGCCTCAGAAATTTTCCTCCTATGGAGGGAGAGACCCCAGGCTCATACGGGGAAAAAACTCTCCACATGGCCCACCACTTTGGCCTCCCACACCAGAGAGCATCTCCTGCCACTTGGAATGAAGGGAAACAAAGTCTTCTAGAGACTACCTGCCTGGTTCACCCTCGCAAGGAAAGGTCACCCCTCAAGACTTCTCATCTCAGACAAATTTTGTCAGTATTCAGAGCTCTTTAATTAGCCTTAGATAAAGTTTATCTGATATTCTTGTCCATGTATGCCATGTCTGGGATGATTTCCATTAGCTCCTCAAAAATGACCAAGAAAAATTCAGGCCTGGGTTTCTTTCTTTCTTTTTCTTTACTTTGTTTTCAAAAATTGACAACTAGAAGGCAGTACTATAACCTAGAAAATTCTAAATTATCACGGGGTTTTGAAAAAGCTAAATAATGAGAATCTGAATGACAGACTGTTTTAAGTGTCATTTTATTACATTTAACAAATTCTGTAACGTAAACACTTGAGTCGCAAAGTATGCCCAACAGAGTATGATCAGATCAACTTCAATGAGATGTTGCGGAGTGAGACTAATTTAGGTTGTGAACATTTGCATGAAAATGGGTACAACTGAAATGACTTTAAATCAGTTTGTTCCCAAGTGAGGGTTAAATATTCTGCACCTAATCCTGTTCATTGCCTTCATTCCCCAAGCATAGCATAATTTAAACAATGAAGTACCTGTGACCACAGGTACAAAGATGACAAATAAGTGAGTTTTTCCAGGGGAACTCATGCTTTAGAGTTTCCAAGCTGCTTCTATTTAAGAGGAATGGTGCTGTACTGATGCAGAAAACCCAAATGGAGCATTGTTCTCAGACTCCAGACTGCACCAATAAACTTAGATTTCTCCCAAAATTTATCTTCTCACTGGAAAACAAAAACTAAGTTTAATACGTGTTTGTGCTTTAAAAAATATTAACAGTAAAGGAAGTACAGGAGCAAATTTGAACACTCCCTCCCATGAATCTCCACTGAGATCTCATTCCTCAGAGTAGCAAATGCTATTCAGATGGGTCTTCTTACAGCTGATTCTCTGCATACTGTAGCTGATCACTTTCACAAGTAAGTGTTACCAACAGGTCATACTGTATGCATTTTCATGTCTCAGTGGTAATGCCTTGCAATCTTTCTGTCACAGAACTTGATGTTCACCTGTCTCTACTCTCAAAAATGATAAAATATTCCATAAAAGCACAAATGATACTGTTATTCATGGCATCTCAAAGCAGGAGTTTCAGAGACCAGAATGGAGAGCAGGAGGAAGGTAGTAGAAGTATGAATTTCTCCCTAATGGCTATGGGTGGCTTTTCCAGGTGTGATATTAGGGCCTCCACATCCTCAGCATGAAACCTGCTTCGATGGACTCGGTCATGCCAGGTGTCAGAATGTGCCTGGGTAGAACAAGATGATCCTGGGTGTAGCATTTGGCTGCCTGACAACTTCAAGCTCTTACATTAAGACTGGTGTGAGTTTATTCAGCTTTTCCTTAAGCTCTCGGAAATGTGTTTTCCTCATCTGTAAAATTGAGAAAATACTAATATCCATACTACATGCTTCACAGAGTTGCTTCAAGGCCCAAGTAGAACCGATCTCACTGCGGCTGTGAGATAAAGGTACTCTGGGAAGGAACTGTATCATCTCAGGTTGATTGGGAGGGAAAACATTGTTAAGAACTACTGGAATAAAAGCGAATTTGTTGTTGCTGCTGTCCGTGGTGTCATAAGGCATACAGATGAAGAAATGGAATTCATGACCATTTGACAAGGATCAGATACCCTCAGGATCTAGGCCTGTGCCTGAGTGAGATGGATGGTCACTGTTTTGCAACTGGAGATTTTGAAGTGTCCATGAATCTTTGGTCATGTCAAAAAAGAAAACTAAACCTTTGCTTACCGATAAAAATTTGTTCAGAGGAAGCAATGGATTATAAATAATTATGATACTACCACTGATGATAATAATAATTATGTGGGCACATAATATGGACTGTGTGTTAGACATTTTTCTAAGCACTTTACAATAACTGGCTTATTGGATGCACTCAACAGCCCCTACAATGTAGGACCTTCACCATCCCAATTTTACAGTTAAGAAAGCTGACTACAAATTTAAAGTTTAAAATTGTAAGTTTAAAGTATGAAGAGGTTAAGTAACTTGAACTTGTTCACATAGCAGGAAAGTGGCAGAATCTGGATTCTAGCTCTGGAAACAATATTCCAGAAGAGCTCACAAGTATCTACTAGGCCTTTCAGCATCATAGTGACATGACTTAAGGTGTTTTTTAGGACCAGACCTCCACAGGCCCCAAATCAGCCCTTCCTTAGCTTAGTAACTGTTATTTCACAGAAATGCCCATAATGCACTTCCTGCCTCCAGTAGACTGTCCTTTTAAAAATTCTTTCTAAATTAATATGCACTAATTGTACACATTAACAGGGTTCGTTATGGAATCAATACATGCATACAGCGCACACTTTTCTTTTTTTCTTTTTATTGAGTTTATTGGTACTATCTAGGTATACAGTACAGTTACATTCATCATTGGGATCCTGTACCTTTACATGACAGGTCTTGGTTCTCATTTTTTCCCCTTGTCCCTGCCCTCCCTTCACCCCCTCTTGCCCTCCCCTTTTACACTTTATTTCCATTTTTTTCATTTTCTCATATGTTTTTCTTTTCCCTTATTACCTGTCCCCTACCCTTCCCACTTTCCCTACACCTTTAGCCCTTTTCTTCCTATTTCACACTATTAATTATCCCATTAGGATCTTGTGTACTATTATAGTTTTTCACACCAAAGAAACTATTCGGTATTTACACATGTGTGACTTATTTATTTCACTTAGGAGTATATCCTCAATATGCCTCCGTTTTCCTATGAATGACTCTAATTTCTCATTCTTTATGGCTGAGTAGTATTCCATTTTATAGAAAAACCACATCTTCTTTATCCAGTCTCCAACAGATGGGCAGATGGGCTGTTTCCAAGTTTTAGCTATTACAAACTGCAGCACACACTTTTCATTTCCAGCTTCCATGTATCCACCCTCCCACACACCTTCCCAGCCTCTAGTATCACTATCCTACATTTAGGTTAACGTTTTCTTTAACTTCTAAATATGAAAGAGAACTTACAGTACTTGTCTTTCTGTGTTTAGCTAATTTCCCTTACAATGCCTTTCAGTCCCGTTCATTTTGCTGCAAATGATAGGATTTCATTTTCCTTTCTGGATGAGTAATAATTCAATTTGTTTATGAACCACATTTTCGTTATCTGTTGATCCTCTGATGGGCACCTGGGTTGATTCTTTCTCTGGATCCTGCTCATTCTCATTCATGACATTGCATATGCTCTTCTCAGAATACTACCCTGCCCCGACCGTAGCATGATCTCTGCAAAGTTTTGCCTCCTCTCTTCCCACACTGATTTTACAGACTTAGAATTCCTCAAGCACCTGGGATGAACAGCATGAATGCCTGCATGAACTTGTTGCCTAGTCTTCCCAGATGGATGTCATGAGGAGACTCATATATTGACAGCCTCACAAGCTCCCCTTCATGGTGTACACACAGAGTAACATCTGTAAAAGACAGGCTGGTTGATCTCAGAATGCTAAAGGTTACCTTAAGCCTCTGACTTCATCACTCTTCCGGGCAGCTAGTCTGGAACCATTTCTCCTAACCGCAGCCACAAAACCAGTCATGGCTACTCTTTTTTTTTTCTTTAAATGTTTTAAATTTTCATTATCTTTATACCTGAAGGTGGTCGAACCATTTGACTATTTCCTCAGAGCATATTCAGGTCGATGTTCTTCCTGTTCCTTTAAATCAACTGCGGGTTTTGGGGTTACTCTTTTTTAGGGATGCCAAGTCCCCACTTGAAAGTGGACCAGACAGCAGCATACAGTAAGAACGAGGGCCCAGTGTCCACCATGATGACCAGGAAGAAGCCAGCTGCAGTTGACAGTGTTCCAATTCCACCAAGCCCAGTGTTATCTCTCCTTGCTGCCTCCACAGCAACGTCAGATGCAGGTGAGCATATTTTCAATGCTCTGGGCTCATCATCATGAAGACGGGTGGGGGGCGTGGCAAAAGCTCACTAGAAATTGTCTATTGAGTACAGCAAGAGTTCTCTGCTGAACCAATCTCCCATAGAAACTGGACATGGGAGCCATTACAGCATTGGGTTTTTTCATTTGGGAGGAGGCTGAAAATGGAAAAAATGGAAGATCAACTTGGAGGTAAAGAGTCTTCTCTGGTCTATCAAACATAACTAAATAATAACGGTACTAATTACTCTTCATCAAGCCACAGTAACTAATAGTTTTTGCATCAGAAGTATATGTAGTTTTATGTGATTCACAAAGAACTCTGTGAATTAAATGCCTGTATCTTCATTTTGTAGAGGAGAAAGATGACTGTCACAGCAATCTGTGAATAATCAGGATTCCAAAGCCATGATCTCAACCACTGCATTTCACTACCTCCCTTGCTCAGCAGGGTTGGAAGATAGTCATCACTGAGTTTCCTTGAGGCACTGTTATGTTATACCCATAGTTTTACAAATTCCCCAATAGTTCCAAGAGTTCTCACCAGTAGTGGTGCTCTTTATTCAGATATCCTGAGTTTATCACAAAGCTGATCCCTGCCACCTCTACTCTCCTCTACCCTACACTATCTCCCAGGAGCCCTTACACTAACCCTACTTTGCCAAGCTCAACCTTGCCACTAAGAACACAGGTCTTGCTTTTTTTTTTTTTTTTTTTTTTTTTTTTTTAAATTTTTTTTTTTTTTTTTTTTTTTTGTGGTACCGGGGATTGAACTCAGGTCCTTGCACTTGCAAGGCAGGCCACCGAACCACTGAGCTAAATCCCCAGCCCAAGAACACAGATCTTGGATGCAGTTTAGCACCTGTACTTGGAACAGTCTTATTTCCTATTCATTGCTGTAGATTTTTGAGGCCCAGCCAGTCATAGCTACTGAAAGTGCCTGTACAATCTAGGGTCTCCACTATCTATTTAGCATCTTCTCATAGACCACATTAGAAAATGTCTCCTATTTAACTTCTCCCCTGTAGCGAAATTGTGTGCACCTCAGAGGCAGAATCCACACTTAGATTCTTGCTAGCTCCATGGCATAGAGAATGATGTCATGTTCCTTTGATATTTGTTGAGTAAATATATTGGTAAACATATATTTTCATGTTTTTAGTATTTAGAAATTTCTCTTATTATTAGAAGCCAGGAATAGACTCATTATTGATATTCAATTCAACTTATCTCATTTTCCCATTCAGTGGGTACTTTGAGCAGAGAATTCAAGTTGACTATGTACTCACCTCCTTCATGGAAATCATACCAGTAATTAATAAATAAGCTCAACTGAAATGACAAAGAAATATTTGGAATGATACTTCCCAGGCTGAGTTCAGCAAAATATTGGCAGGGGTTTTGTGGGGGAAAAAAAAGATGTTTTTCTTGTGAGGTGAATATAAGAATGTTGTCTTCCTTCCTGCAGAGATTTTCAGAGTTTTTAATAGAACAATACAGTAGATTTTCTGAAGGAGGCACAGAATTTCACAATTTCATCTGAAAACACAACTTACTTTTAGGGGATGAACTCTTCATATTTCTTGAATACAGTATTCTCTAAAGTTGCCTGGGAACACTTGCTGTCAAGGAATGAGATCATCTCTCAAAAATGACTATGAACCTTTATACCTTTTACACACTTGGTGTGAAATGAGCAGTTTTTGATGGAAAAAGTAGATGCTTGATGCCAAAAAGAATAAAAAGTCAAGGAGAGAAAGTCACAGAAGAATGAGGAGGAAGATACTTTTGATGTCTGTTGGATCAATAGCACTTTGAGAAGCTAGAGTTGGCTGGAACACTAGGAGGACGCCACTTAGCGAGAACAGAAGAGGTGGCCACGGTCTGCGCTACTCACCCTGATAATTGCTTATTTGACCTTGTCAGTTAAGCACTGAGCCCTCCTTTATGGATTCAGATTTCCTTGATATTTTTGCACAGATATTTCCCAGGGGTCACAGACAGGTGGTCCCTTGTTTTCCTTCTGACACTCTTTCCACTCAGTGTGAAAGATGCCATTCTTGGGGTCACATAATTATATGGGCTTGCTACCTCTTCTTGCTTCTGGTTAGTAACTTACAAATGTGCCACACAGATTAAAGAAATAAGTTGGTACTAGACTTTTAAACCTGCCTCTCCAGTACTCTGAGCTTAGCTAAAACTCTCCCATTTGTGGACATTTTCAAGACAGAAATGGGCTGTTTAGTTTTAGCAGTACTCACATGAGACCCCTGTGAGAATTGCACAGATTTGGTCTGTTTCCACATCTCAGAACTTTGGGGGAGAAACAAGCCAGAGATCTACCCCAGGTGCTGGAAGCCAGAGCTTCCTGAGATTTCACTCCCCACAGATAAACAGCTTGCCACAAACCTGAGAGAGTTGGGATCACACGGGCTGGGCTCATGTCCAACACTGTTTCGCACATGCAGTAAAGTATACTTCCCAAGATTCGAGGATTCACCTGAGGTCATACTATTGGACTGAAACCCAAATTTTCTGACTTACTGTCTGATTTACAGTGGAACCCCACTTCTGTCATAGGTTCAACCTGAGCAAAGGCATATTGCTTTCTTCTAAACTATGGACTTGGGTTAGTCAGATTTTTGTCCCTATGACAAAATACCTCGGAAAATCAACTTAAAGAAGGAAAGATTTATTTTGGCTCATGGCTTCAGCAGTGTCGTTCTGTGGCTGTCTGGCTTCGTTATTATGGGTCTGTGTTGAGGCAGAATATGGTGGCATAAGGGCGTGGTGGAGCAGAACTATTCACGTCAAGTCAACCAGGAAGCAGAGTGGGTGAGGGCCAAAGAAGAGCAAGATATATAGTTCTCAAGATCATGCTGTCATGATTCACTGTCTTTAAGGAGACCCAACCTACTAAGTCTCCATTACCTGCCAATAATATCCTCAAATTATAAATCCATCAATGGACTAGTCCTTGGTAAAGTTGGAGGCCTTGTGATCTACTCACTTTCAGAAAGCCTCTCTGAATACATGAGGGGGGACTTCTTAAATCCAAACAACCATAACAGGACCTTTACTTCTTTGGAGAATAGTCTGGTGGAGTAGATAGTTACCTCTAACCAAACCAAGAAAAAGACAGCTCTGACCACCACCAAGCACATAGTAGTAGGCAGTTAACTGTTATTGAGTTTGACTTCCTTTCATTGAATTCATGTGCAATAGTCATATACATTTCTGATGATACAACTTGCTTGATTTTTGCTTTCTTTGGAATGCTGTTCTTCATCTTTCACTATAAGCAAAGTAATTTAGCATTACTCTTGGCTTTCTGCAGTACTTATTGATAACCTATTTTCTAATAAATTATCATTTCTATGACATGATTTTGGAAACCAGACAACTTCAGGGAGAAAAAAGGAAATAAGAGTTAAACTATGTGGTTTGTGAAACAAAGTTAATTTATGATATAACTTAGAGAAAAGAAGATGCTGAAATATTTAAAGTAATTAGGAACTTCTTTCATTAAAAAAAAGAATAATGGATACTAAAGTACCAGATACAGATCCTGACATATAATAGTGGTTCAGTAAATAATCTAAGTAAAACGTGATCTTCAGTGCCATTTTAAAAATGAAGATTTCTCACCTTATTTTATAAGTATTACAATATGAGATGAATGTTTGTTGGTCAAAGATATAAACATGTCTTTTTTTTAGCTTGAGTATGTGAGATGCGGATTTAAATGTGAACAGAGGCCCCTTGTTTAAGGTAACTTTTTTAGTCTCTCACAGTCTGGGACACATGCTGGTTATGAAATTATTGATTTGTCAAGGGAGTAGGAGAGGAGTGGCAGGAGAGGGTGGCCAGCTGAGAACAAGTCAGCGAGTGAGCTACTAGGAGAAAGGGATTTAGGAAGGGATGGCAGTGGCTGCCACCAGTTCTCCACAGGTCAGCCTGCGTGATCAAACTGCTCAATAGCTATTGATCTACTGCAGTCCCCTGGCACAGCCAAGGAGCTCTGATTCAAGGGAGTGCTGCATCATTATTGTGAGTAATTAGGGCTAATGCAGTAAAAGCTTCAATAAAGTTTGTTCAAAGTGATGCATAATTTGAAGCAACTTCTATTACACTTGCCCAATAATGATTTAATAACCATATCAGATAATCCATACCTGAATAAGTCAGGCTAATTTTTCTTGTCTTCTACATATTGAACTAACTTCTCAGCGAGATCATGCAACGTATAGTGAATTCATGATTTCACTTTTGAAGCATGTGTTTTTCTCTTCCTTTGTATTTAATATGAGACTATATTAATAGATAAAGTCCAAGTTATATTAAGAACTCACTAAAACATCAAGAAAACAAAAATGCTAAGGTTTTGCCCCTGAGATTCTATTCTAGGAATGATGAAAAGCCAAGTTGTATATCCTTTTTGTTTTCTCTGTCTCACACACACACACACACACACACACACACACACACAACACACTCATACACATGCACACACATTCTACTATTCTTTCATCTTAAATTCAAGGAGAAAAAAGACACTTAATAGGGATGCTGTCAGTAAATTTCAAGTATTCACATTGTAGCTGTGTGAGAAACAGCAGAGGAGCAGACTGAAAACATTTCTGAGTTTCTGGGTTTTTTATTAAGTTTAAACCATTGTTCTCTCAAACCATACAATCTACTTTGTTTAAAAATATCAAAGCCTGCATAAGTGAAAATATCTAAATTTCACGTGTATATTAAGTTTTTAGACATTTTTTCTTTTTATGGCAGAGCCTAATAGTAGGTAAACTAATTATAAACCTATCTTTGAGCCAAATCAATATAAATTATACTTGTAATAGATGCAAAACCTTAAGCTTGAAAAATTATTTACCCCTACAAAAATACTTTAAATTCTTAATTCTAATAGAATCAGGATGAAACCTAGGATGAGCAGCTAGGCACAATGATCATGAAAATTGCTTCTAGATTCTAAATTCTATTGTGCCTGATTTTTCTCTTCTTTTTAACTGCAGTCTATGGGGATGGTCCCTGAATAACAAAATACCCTGGTGCAAAAAAGATAGCAATGAATAAGAATATAAGAATTGGCTGGACGTGGTGGCATGCGCCTGTAGTCCCAGCTACTCGGGAGGCTGAAGTGGAAGGATCGCTTGAGTCCAGGAGTTCTGGGCTGCAATGTGCTATGCCAACCGATCTAGTGTCTGCACTAAACTCGGCATCAGTATGGTGACTGCCCAAGAGCAGGGTACCACCGGGATGCCTAAAGGGGTGAACCAGCCCAGGTCAGAAATGGAGCAGGTCAAGAATCTAAGAATTGTACAGTTATTTTCTTTTTTTTTTTTCTTTCTTTTGTCTTTAATGGAACCATGATCTGAAGCTCCTAATGAAAATAATGGACCAGTTCAGCCAACACTTGTGTTTCAAAAGAATCAAGCTAGAGCAAATAAATTTGCAGGCTAATAGGATTTGGAATATCCAAGAATGTAAATTTATGGACTGAAGAAGCTTTTTCAGATTGTAAAATAAAACCCTATAAGTCCACACTAATCAGTCAAAACATACAATAGAAAAAATCTTCCAGAACAATCTAGAGAAATTAATGCTTATTTTAAAAAACAATTGGTACACTTTTCTGGAAAGAGCCCATGTTGAAGCATCTCAAGATTAGTCTGTTTGTCCAGAACTTCTGCTGAAAGTATCAGGCTCAGGAAAAACTACCCTCCCTACATTCTGGACCTCCAAAACAAAAAACAAAACAAAAAAATACAGCAGGGTTGGAAGTTGCTATGCTTTCCTGGGGTCTTCATCTCACACTAAAGACTTTCTGGAAAACCTCCGTGATTGTTGTTATTATATCCCAAAAAGAGGAAGTTAACCTTTTTATTTGAACACGGACATCTTGGGTCACTTGAACCTATTCTGTGGCCAAGGCTATCACATTCCAGGGAAGCATTAAATTCCCAAGAATCTGCCCTTGCCTTCTGTGCCGGCCTCATCTCCTTTCCAGCCACTTGAATGTTCTTTTTGGATCACCCCTATCGAAGCATAGTTTTCAAAAGTCTCATGTCAAAGACTCATTCAACTCTTGAAGGAGCAGAGCATCATGGTGATGAAACTAGTCCAAAGGAGAATTAGAGAAATAACTACTGTAGTATTGTAGGCATTGGAGAAAGCATGTGAGGCAGAATTGTGCAGCTCAAGTCCTACTATGCAATAAAATCATAGTTTCTGTTTATCTTATCTGCTAGACAATATCATTGCTGGGAAAAAAAAATCTACAAGTTTTCATTTAGGATGGCAGGTTCTGTAACTTTAGCAGTAGTAGATAGCAAATCCAACAAGGACACATTTCCCTAGAAAACTAATAAGCCTTGGGCAGGCATGAGAGGAAGAGTGAAAGGGCATTCACCTTTCTATTTTGCCTTGCTTCTTATGCCAGCTTAAATTTCTTACATGGGCAGAAACTGCTCCAGTTGAATGTATATGGTCTTGTTGCATATTGCCTGCACTTACCAGCAGGGTGATCACAGACCTTGCTCAGGTCTGTAAAATAGGGGGAAAGTATGACCTACTATAGAGGATTGTGGTGAGGAAAACATGAGATAATACTTGTGAAAATCTTAGTGAAGGATCTTAGCAAAGTAAGAGTTTCCAAGAGCCTTAATGTACAGTAAGAGTTCAACCAACGGGTGCTATTGTTGCTGCTGCTGTTCTTGTTATTACCTGCTTTCCACTCTGTAATTTATTTTCTTCTTTGCCTACCCTTCATGCCATTTGGATGGCTCATTCATAATTATTCTTCAAGACTTGATGGACATGCCTTCAGTTCTAAGAAACTTGCTCTGACACCCACTGAAGCATCATGCCAAGATCAAGTTAAATGCCACAGTCTCTGCTTCCAGTGGCTTCCTGTAAATCCACTGATGATTGATCCCTACATTTACTAGGGTATGTGTGTCCACTGAACTGAAAGATCACACACTGGCCTGGAAGATCATGTATTCTTTTAGCCAGACCTTATTCCACTTTAAAGCCCCAATATCTAGCACCAAAATTTTAGATATGTAAAATTGTATTGAAACAAAATGTACTGAAAAACTACATCCTCCATAAAATAGTCTGGTTAATGGCAACATATACTCTGGCATGATATTCATTAGAGTTCAGAGGTGATAATTTGCCTATGTTTTCCATATTAGCACCAGAAAGAGCAAACTATACCAAACTATTTAGCAGAGGGAGGGGCTTGGAGATTTCCAGCCTCCCTGTTCAATAAAAGCACTCAGCCCTTGGTTGATCTACCACGGCATTCCTAGAGAAAGAGTATATTCAAAGAAAGAGTCAGCCTATAAGGTAATATATCTACAAGACAAAGTGCATGTTTCATCAGAAAAGAGAAGAGGGCACACATAAGTATCTTCCTTCACTCAAGATCTGTGACGTTTTCAGGATGAACAACTCCATTGAAATACTGGAGATTAAATTGACCTGTGTTGTACTGTAATTATTTTATATGTGATAGTCTTGTGTCATGTCTGAAATACTGAGTTCTCTAGGCAGTGACCATTTCCTATTTAAGTTTTGTCTCATTAAATGAATATTGGGCATCCCATGAATTCTTGGACCATTGGGATATGAGGACTGAGAATAAGAGGAGTAAAAACTCAGTCTGCTGCCACTGAGCAATTCACAATCATATTTTGGAGTTATGAAAATTGGATAGTGCTGAGTGCATGGTAGATACTCAATAAACACATCTGCACTTAGTTTAACTAATTAGTCTTTCTTCTGGGCTGAGATTTTTTTTCCCAAAACACAGAAAGCTTAATAACAGGTTTGAAAGTGCTGTTATCTGTGAGAAGTTTAACTCAATTTATCTTCTCTGAATGCCTCATACAGATTATGCTCCCAACCACCTCTGCCACAGTCAGACCCTCTTAAAAATAGAGTAATGATAATAATACATTTTATCTTCTTCCCAGTGATAGTATCATTCACACCTCCATTGAAGCCCGGTGGGAGGTTTGGCTCTGAGGCATCAGACTCAGGGGGAGTCAGGTGCGATTATTGTAATGAGGACTCCACTCTCAGTGAAATGTGGAAAAGAAACCCTCCTACACGTGAAGCGATTTCTATTAAGATACTCATATCAAATATTCAAGATCTTCTTTATAAGTAAAGGAGAATGAAAGGACAGGGGCAGATTTTATGTGGCAAAGAAAGAAAGCACAAATACTTTACCATCAGTTTTGAGATGAAAGCACAGTGCCTGCCTTGTTCATGGGCTCTTTCCATTAACAGAAGTCTAATTAGATTGTTGGTTTAATGGTGGCAAGATAATTTAGAGGCAACTGAAAACAACCATGTTAATGAGAAGGGAGCGTAGTGCTTTGGGCTTCCTGTAATTAATGGAGAGTTTCTGAAAAACTTTTGGGCTCCAGTGAAGTTGGCAGTGTGAGCCCAGCTGTTGAGACAGGGCAAAGTCTTTCCTGCTCCTTGCTGCACAGACAGCCTCAGGCAATGTGGAAGAACTGTGTAATGACTATCATTAAGAATGATCCTGAGTGGTCCCAGCAGGCTGTAGCCAGTCCAAGAGCAGAGACAGAGGAAGAGACCTAGGGAAAAAGGAAATGTGGAGAGAGACCGGTGTAAGTATTAGGAGAAAGGGGTAACAGAGAGAGATTCCCATCTGCCTTTCATCCCTGCATTCTACCCCATGGAGGCACCAAAGTGGCCCCCTTCCCCTGCAGCTAACCCTGGAAAAGACTGGACTACAATAGACCAGAAGGCTCCCTCACCAACCACTTCACTTTCATGCTACAGATGAGAACACTGATCCTAGAGGGACTATGAATATTACCTGACTGGGAGTTGGGAAACTTGGACTCTCCAGTCGCCACACTGAGGCAGAGTAGAAACCAGATTTGGAATTCAAGGATTGGGATTGCTGTGCAGTCCTTGTTACAATGCTGCAGTATTTTTTAATTTAGGTAAATCACTGAGGCTTCCAGGTCCTGGCTTCCTCATCAGTGAAATCAGAAAAATTCTTTCTGCCTTTCAAGCAATAACAAGAAAATCTATTCCGCATTGAAAACTCAACATATAATATTTCATGGCCCCCTCATGTGAAAAATGCAGCCATGTCATGTAAGAATTTCATCATATTAAGTCAAATTATGAGTCAGATCATAGCATCATTAACTATCCTTTGGAAAACTACATTCTTATTCCACCTTCCAGATATCCTCTCAAGGCATAGCCCCAACTCCCTCCTCTTGTGAATTAATTGCTACATCAAGCTCATTTTACACAAATATCTGTAAATACACAAATTGTTAAATGCTCATTATAATTGTTAAATGATTTTGTTATAAATTGTCAATATTTTAATCATCTACCATACTACACTCAATCCTATAAGGCAGATGTAATAAAAATGTGAAATTAAGCCCTGCCTTAAGAAAGCTACACACTATTTGGGAAGGCCTGACTCAGAAACAGGAGACAACACAGTAATATTTTTAAATGAAAGGATTGAATAATAATCTGACGTACTAAGAGCTATTAGCAATTTATGGGTCCTCATTTTCAACTCAGTGGAACTGGGGGGCATCACAAGACAGCTGGATGACCTGGAAAGAATTATTGAAATGAACTTTTAAGGATGGGCTGAGCTAGAAAAGCAGACAGAAGTTGGAGAGAAAGGTTTACAACATTTGTGCGATAACTTAGTTTCTATCTGTTTTTTATCAGCTCATAGTTTGGTGTGTGTATATGGAAATGATGGCTAAGGAGGCTGAAGGAAAGCTTGGAGTCAGAACATGAAGTACTTAAAATTCCAGATGAAGTCTGTTGATCATGCTACATGTAGCAAAGTGTATTAGTCAGTTTTTCTCTCCCTGAGACACATACCTAACACCCATAACTAAAGAAGGAGAGGTTTAATGTGGATCATTGTTTCAGGAGATTCAGTCCATAGTCTTCCAGCTCCACAACAGAAACCTCATGGCAGTTGCTTACTTCATGACTAGGAACCAGAGCAAAGGAGCAGTGTCCAAGAGGAAGACACAAGGAAGGGGCAAGGGACTAGGTACAGTAGCTGAGGCTATGCCTCCGTGGCCCACCCAGACACAACCAGAGTGCACTCCAACATCAGCAGCTCTCAAGCCAATCAAGTTTACACAATCAAGCATATCCATCACAGGCGGTGACAACAAATGTCAGCTCTGGGCCAGTGGCCATCTGCAGTTGTGTTTTGATTGGCCTACAAGGGCTATAAATTTTTTAGTTAATCAGCATCTTTAAGTATCACAAGATATACATAGCAATCAAGATTTCTGGCTTTTTGAAACACATACCCTCTGGTATCTTTGTGCTCAGCTTTCTAATTGGCAGGAAATGGTTGAAACAGAACAACATCGGCCCCACTGGGTGAGAAATATTAACATACCCTCCTTCCTTCTTATTGGACTAGTTCATAATACTAAATAACTTAGTAGTCTGGTGGAACATCCCTCATCTGAAATGCTTGTGATCAGAAGTATTTTGGATTTGGGATTTTGTTTAGATTTTGGAATAATTGCAGATACATAATGAAATTTCTGTGTTGACTTTGGCTCCCCATAGGAAGTCAACCAAGGTGTTTGAACTGGAACAAAACAATATGCAAAAACACTTTTAACCCAGCAGAAATATATGGGCAATCTGTAGTACCAGTTCTTTTATTTCATTATGGATTGAAAATGGCTTCAAAAGTATGAAATTGAGGGAATTTTAGCACTTCTATGTAATCAATAGTAGAAAACTGACAGGGAAATTCAGGTTTTCCAATTCTTTACTCCTCTATCTTCTTTACTTTCCTAAGAAAATACCATATGCAACTGGCTTTCAAAAATGGTAGCCTTTGCTTGAATTGCTGAGTCCACAACTTTGAGGAGGGCATGCCCTTGGGAAAATAACTTTGCCTCTGAAGTCTTGGTTTTCATCTCGGTACCATAGGGAACCCTAAGTTATCAAGTGGTTGCTACTGCATGTGAAATATTGCACCCTATCCTATAGATTTTCCAAAATAGTTCATTCCTTCCACTTTCCCTTGAGGGCCAAATGATGCGTTCCACTTACATAGCATGGTCTAAAATAGGATACAATGCATTAGATGGGACAGAAAAAATATTAGTTGAGTACGTAAATTTAAACCACCCATATTTCCACTAGCAGAGAAAAAAGTCATTTGTATTCCCTCACACCTACCCTGATTGCCTTTCTTTTAATGTCCACTGGAACTAAGTCTGTTAGTGTCTTTTATGAAATTTGCTTTTGAATGGGACACAAGGAAAGAACTTCACCGCTTTGCATCTTTCTTAGAATTTTTCACCTGTTGAAGAAACCTCTTGTTCAGGAATTTTGTTTCCTTGGTACTTACTTCTTTAAACTAAGAGACATTAGATGACCCTCAGAAAACATGACCTGGTACAGCCAAGGGATAATTTGAAAGACAGAAAGTGCTGATGAAGGAGATGTGAACTCTTCAATGCTCCCAGCATGGTGTGAGAACATTTTGTGTGGCCTGGATCCTGGGATCTCCCCAGAAAATTAACAGAACTCACAACAAAATAAAGGAAGCCTATTATTACCTTTCAGAGGATCAGATCTGCCTGAGTATAATTTCTTTGCTCAGAAATACTCCTCCAAATGACCTTCTTGTCCTCCAATGCCTGAAGATATTTTGAGACTTTTAGTGTTTTGAAATCCAGTTTTGTTCATTACTAAGTACCCAAAACCTTGGTCTTTGCCTTGTGCAAGTTGCCAGAGTTAAGTGATTTGGGCTTTACATATGGAAAGTTCATTTTGTTGTGTAATTAATGGGAAGCAGACTTTGGAAGCTGATGATCTGGGGTCTTATTTATATGAGAGCATATGTCTGTGTTTTGTTTATGACTCACTCCCTTACTCCATGCATTGTAACTTGGGTTTGTTTACACCAACTTTTCCTAGAATCTGAACCACATGGTATAGGAGCCAATAATTTATAGTCTTCTAATGGGAAAGATGATGAATGAGCTTTTTCCTCTCTAATTTTCAAATCTTAAATTGAGGAAAAATTATTTGCTGCATTGAGTCTGTCAAAGCTTGTATTTGAAAAAGAAAAAAGTTAAAGCAATAATTTATTTTCAAAAACCTACTGGTATAGTGCTCAGAACATGAATGTATAACAACTCGCCAAGAGAGCATTTGACCACTCCCCACAATAAACCATTATAATTTGTATCCAAATGTTTGGCAGTGAAAAGACCATTCATGGTGGAGGCTATGTGTGTGTTGGGGCAAGGAGTTATACCAGAAATCTCTGCTCTGTACCAATATTTCTGGGACCTAAAACTGCTCTAAAAATATTTTTTAAATCACATTTATCTTCTCCCTCTCTCTCTCTCTCATATAGAGATGGATACATAGATACATAGGCATTATGGTTACATATGCATATCTATGCAAGTTTTTTTGTGTGTAATTGTTTATTGTTAGAGAATTACTATATGTATATGTGTGGCTTTTCCTAGGGACCCCATATTTTTAATTAATCTATAGCTTTAGATGTTTAAGCTGACTTTCTCAGTGGTTTCTAGTAAGTTCCAAAGTTATTTCTGTTCATGTTTTACTCATTGAAACACCACTTCTCCCATGGAACAGTTTGGATATTGGTCTAAATTTCACAGTGCTTTTGTTATAGCTTAGAGGATTGAACAGTTAATGGTGCCCTAAGGAAAGTAGGAGACAGCTAGAAGATGTGAGGGTCTAATTTAATTTTCAGTGATTTGGATCTCTGTCAAAAAATCTTTTCATCCCACACCTAGACTTTTCAAAACAGTCCAGTAAGCACTAGTTTAGGTCAAGCCACATAGAAAGATTTCAATTCAAGGAAGTCAGCTGAGTCAAGAATTCAGTGTTCAGCACACTGTGTAACTCAAAGTGAAACCATTCATATTTATTCCAAGAATGATCAAGATATGACCCTGATTTCAGAGCAGAGCAGAATCTCAGATAGAAAGAACATACAGATTAGGCCCAGGATCCTGACAGTGGACAAGCTAAATGAGGTGCTTTTGGAGAGATATCAGCAATATAGTAGGAGCAGAAAGACTAATGTTGAAATGGAAGTCCATGCACAATTTTTAGGAAAAAGACTTAATTTTAAATAGAGACAATTACTAAGATGTAAGTTATTAATAAAAAAGGTCTAAGACTAAATTATCAACTGAATTCCAGTGGAAATTTGAAAGGGCTAGAAATACACAGAGTATTATTTTGCCTCATGTCTTTTTTACTGCACTAGTTGCCTCTGGATAAAAGAAAAATGCAAGACTTTTCTCTCCAACATCAGATGCAATATCCTGTTTGATACTGGCAAAAATAATAGAATCGGGCACACACCTACCTGCAGGCAATGCAAAGTTATTGTTTCTGGAGTACATCTATCATCTACTAAGTAGGCAGACACAAGAATATATGAAAGTCTAAAGCAGTGTGTATAATCACTTATTGTTTTGATGAAGAATACAAGTATATTTCATTGTGTAAGTTAACATTTTTTCTTAGAAAGCTTTAATAAAAAAGCAAAGCAGCAGCAGCTACTTGAGTCACTTTAATCAAGCCCAGAAGTTAAAGGGACAAAATTAACTTTGAGTGTATTTAAACCCTTTGAGAATCCCTAAAACTCTGAGCACTCCTTGAGAAAACAAAATTAAGATTTAGAACTTTCACAACAGACTGGAACACTGGAATAAAACCAATGTAGTAAAATTTTGCAGATTTAACTGGAAGGCTTGTATTTAAGCTAAAAACCCAATTCCACATAGTAGTCGCTAGATTTGATGGCGGTTTATATGAAAGCATTTAAAGGAGCTAATTTAGCATCCATTTAATATGCGCCAATAGTGCAATGTTGTAGAAAAATGCAGGTTTTTTTTAAATGTAGTTCTTCATTAATATAAATAGTGTGTCTTCTGATCACAGAAATTAATCAACCCAATTTTTCTGCGCTAAACACTTCATACCTGGAAAATCAGTTAAATTGTAGGCACCAAAATTTAGATGAGCTTTAGCAGATGATAAACTCTCCAGATGAGGGTGATCATATTGGAATAGATGATAGAATTCATTTCATAGGAAACACAGATGAAGGATTTGAGGATTTCCTACTTACAAAACAGAAGACTTTGTATATGACTTTTTACAGATCATATTTTTAAAGAAGAACTCTTCAAAGAAATTTAAGAAATCTATCTAGAGATATACAACTGCAAGGTAAACAAGTTAAGACTAGAGTTTCACTCTTCTAATGTCCTGTAAATATATTTTGTATCAGGTCATAACAATGAGGCTGAGTATTGCATAAACAAATGCAGTTATTGTCAAGGCCAAAAAGAAAACAAACAATTGAAACCTGTCATTTCAGAAATTCTGGCATAGCCAAGAAGGATTTATTTCACCTGAGCCTACATATTTAGAGTTTAGAAGTTTTTTTTGAGATCATGGTGGTCTATGATTCTTTATTCTTCCCTGTATTTTCTTTTTCAAAATTTAAGAGAAGGAAAATCTCACAATCAAGTAAGCACTTGCATGTGTAATAGGGTACTATGTAAGGGGCATTTATGGTTAAGAATAAAGCTATACCAGATTTGAGAAGAAAGAAAAAAGAATTATAAAGAGCCCTGTGAGAGAGTGAGCCCACCCCCACTGTGTGCCACCTGGCATACTGTGAGACTTAACAGATGTAGCTCAAATGCTTTGGCATTAACTTCATTTCTCTACAACCTTCCATGTTGTCTATAGTCAGTGTGCCGGAGCTTAATGAACATTGCAGCAAACAAAAGCCAAAGTTGATTGTAACACAGTAGGGCTAAATGGCCTTTGTATTCCCCAGTTTGCCACTACTGCTACTTCTAAGCCACTCCCTAACATAGCCTAGGCAACAGCTATGACCCTACTAAGGATGCCTTTGCTGATATTATACTGGGCAGTTCCAAAATGAATCATACAGCAGGCTGGTAAATAAAGTGCTGTAATTTCATTTGCTTCTCCTCTGAACTCCTCCTTCTCCTACGTTTCTCACGCCTGCCACAATCCAGTTCCCTTCTGTAGTGGTTCTTTAAGCAACTTTGCAATTTCCTCATTAGATTCAAGTTCTCTCTCAAGAGCTCTCTGCTGTCTTTATTTGTCTGTCCAAAAGACATAGGGGGTTTGTCCAATAACCAAGCTCTTGAGTGAAGGGCATTTTGCATGGCCAAAGAAGTCAAGGGTTCTGAAAACTTAGGGACTGCTACCTCACAATTGCCTAATCCAGTGAAGGATGTCAGCATCAAGTCTCATTCTAGAAGGGTATAGGCCTCTTCTGACTACCATGGAATTCCCTGTAATTAAATTTAATAGTGTTCTAGGAATATAAAGATAAATGTAATGCAGACGTGATCTCTAGGAGTTTACAATCTAAATAATCCAGCAGGAAATATTAATCAGGTACCTACTATGGGACAGGAGCTGTGCTCTCTCTTTTGAGAGATATAAAGAACAACACATGTCTGTCTGTCTGCAAGAAATTTTAATGCTTCTTAGCCTTGAGCTCATAGAAAATTAGATCTTCTAGGATTAAAGGCTAGCTAAGTAAATAATGTCTTCAGGAGTTAAAAAAAAAAAAAGAACAGAAAACTTTAAGGCAGCAGTCTCCAAATTTTTTTGATCCTGTAATGCAATGAGTAACAATTTTAGATGGATACCCCATGCAAGTACATAGAATATATGCACTCTTTTGAAGCGTAAATCTTGAAAGAATGTCATAAACGTGAAATAAATTATATTCTTAAGATAATTGATTTGCATTTCTTTATTATTCATGAATAAAATATTTTGCAGCTATTAACTTGTACTAATTTCAATATTTTTAATGTTTTAAGGAGGCCAAGTGATTGAGTTTGCATACATGTCTTTCAAATTTTTGTTCAAGTTAAATACTTGTGATAAAGTAAAGGTCAGATTCTGCATTCTGTTTGCTTTACTACTTTTTGATAGTGGATATTGTAGGTCAAAAGGATATTTTACGTGGATATAGAGAAGAAAGTACATTATTGGCTGTGCTTTAATCTTAATATTTTTAAAATCTCATCCATCCAACAATGTTGTTGCTAAAGTTGACTAATGATCTTCCTTATTAACAATTAAATGGTCTTGCAAATCAGAAAGCATTTTGTTTCTTTTTAATGAATCAAAACTCTGAACACTGAACATCTTCTTTTGGTAATTCGGTATATAAATTTTTTTAATTTGCAGAGTTTAGAGGATTTTATAGGATATAATATATAATTTTCAGTAATGAAATTGCCAAACAATGGAGACAATTCCAATCAGTTACCAAAAATTCACTTTCCATAGCATGAGTCTTTTTCCTAAAGCAGTTATTTTCTCAGCCACTTTACCCTTAATGGAACATTTAATATTTTGTGTTCTAACAACTGCTAGGTGACATCACTAACAACCCACGGATGGCACTGAAAAGGTGAGAACATTTAGAACCCTTGACTTTTTGCACAAGAAAATTGTTAAATTCATATTTGAAAATGGTAATTATTTTATAAATTTAACATGGATAATCTTCATCTCCTTACAGTACTTTGGTGTTTTTCTATTTTAAAATCTTGCTTTCTAAGATTAACTGTATGGTGTGATCTTCTATAGCCTTTACTTAGGCCATTAACAATACCCTGAAAGCAACGCTGTGATGAAATGTCCGGTCCAGCAACCCCTTGCATACATATGACTTTCCTTTCTCTCAGGAACTTATGCCTAAATGTGACAGGTGACCCATCATCTGATGTGCAGGTCAAGTAAAGACATCACTCTCTTTCCATATATAAATTACTGGAGTGCTTTATTTAGCTCTTATGCTTTAGATACAATATAAATAATGTAAATACAAATAATTAATGTGATCTTCCTGTAGCCAAATAAATAATGTTGCTTATTCTTGGGGGGAATATGCATCCCACTTGGGAAGCTCGAGAGTCAGAGAAGGAAGTGAGCAGGGGGAGATATTGCAAGTTTCTAAAGACCTAACACCTTCTGTGCTTCCAGCAAGGTCTAGGGAAGTGCTTTAGGGCAAATACCACTTGGTGACCTCTCCCACATCAGAGGTCACACACATAAACCTGCTCACACCTGTATACCCACTGCTTCACCTCTCCATCTGCCAAGCTGCCCACCTCACCTCCTACTTTGTCTCAAGAGAAACGGGAAATAAAAGCAGAACAAAGACCAGGGTCCTGCAAGTCATTGCAGCTGAGATAGGATGCTCTTTCTTAAACCCTAGAAAGAAGCTATTATTCGAATAGTCAGGTAGTCATTATTCTTTAAACAAGCTAGTCACATTTTCAAAGAAGCCCCCAAGTATATTAAGACAACTTAAAGAAACAGAGTGGAAACACTGCCCTATCATGACAAATCCCCCACATCTGCTAACTCTTAATTGTAAATTACTGCTGTACATGTGGAGAGCAGTGCTTGCACTTGTGTTGACAACCAGCAGCCACTCAGATGTCCCCTACCTTGCAGGGGCCCTACCAACAGAGACAACTTGTCATCCTTTTCAAAAGAGCTTTTAAGACCAGGGCTGTGGAAGGTTAATTTAAATTCACAGGATGGAAGAAGAACGTTTACATGCCAAGGCAGATTGCCTCATACTTCCTATAAAAAAAAAAAAAGCAGCATTAGGAGAATAAGACCAATGCTGAGTCAAATCCAAATACAAAGTACAAAAATGCACAATTTACATTGGAAAACAATGAGACAACTGAATTTCCTCGAGACTGTATTTGCTGATCACATAGCACATACCAGACTACATATTGCTATATAAGTAGGCCTATGCTGGAACTCTGAAAGTATAGAGAAAGATGTGGCCTTTGCTTGTGAAGGAACTTCTAACATGTATGAGCACATTAAACAATTTGCATTGCAGCTCTCTGTCCTGACTGAGGCAGATGGTGCCCGAACCTCTTTCCGCCCTACTCAGCCCCAGACAGCTGAACCTTCCCAGCATCTCCCCACCTATCCTTAGAGATGTTCAAGCAGCAAGGCAAATTCTAAGGAGTCCAAAGACAAATTTCCTTTCCTCTCAACCCACCCAAATCTTTTTTGTAAAGCTGCAGCATGTCTTGAACATGAGCAAGTACAGTCTACCTACATGAGCACCAGTTTGGGGAAATCCTCCGTGTAACTCAGTCTTCTTAG
This sequence comes from Fukomys damarensis, assembly GCF_012274545.1. Classification (NCBI taxonomy): domain Eukaryota; kingdom Metazoa; phylum Chordata; class Mammalia; order Rodentia; family Bathyergidae; genus Fukomys; species Fukomys damarensis. The sequence goes on along the minus strand of NW_022900942.1, from coordinate 39,303,603 downwards.
CCATTGGCTTGACTCACAGTGCCTATACCACATGTATAAGCTTGAGTACAAAGAGCACTGCTAAAACCAGTTTTTGAATATCATTAAAGAGGTGGCAAAGTCAACAGGAGCCAGTCCTCTGATACCGGGAGTAAATAGTCTAGATCTGGACCAAAACCAGTTCAGCCCTTAGCATGGCAATTTCAAGGGTCTAGAACACCATTTTTATTGCAGAGTTATGAAGAAATGAATTTGTATTTTGCCTTGGACACTCATAATTACACTTTAAATCTAACAAAAAGCAGGCAAGATATAAGACAGTTGTAGGAAAGAAAGCAAATATGGAATCAATCTTGCAGCAAGAGCCCAGAAATTGCTGTCCAATAATGAAACAAATTGAAGAGAGAAAATCTGTAAACATTTAGAAAGACAGTGAAATCATAAGCAATGAGGAGAAAGATTTGTGAATATAAAACCCTGCCAAATACAAAGTCCTCTTCTCCCTTCCATACTAGGATTTCAAAATTATTAGAGGAAATAAATGTTTTTGAAAGCCACCCCACATTTGGGAACAGCAACCGATAATGAGTATAGGAAAGAATTATAGCAGTCTTTAAACCAAGAAGGGAACTTGGAGAACAGCGAGCCCATTCATCTCATGCAGCAGATGAAGAGAGACTCGGGGGGCTAAGACATTCATCCACGTTAACTTCCAACTCCCCATCTGCAAAGTCGTTTCTATTATGCTGCACTCTGCTATTGTTTGCACACAGGAATAATGAATCTGAACTGAAATTGTGGATAATAATCATTAGGACAAAATGAAATCAGATGGTCAGTAGATGTAAAAAACCACAAAGACTATAGCATACAAATGGAAGAGGGATACTAAAGTTACAGCACCTGATGCCATCAGTGGAGCCTGGATCATGATGCATGTTTATGAAGTTGGTCATAGCATAAAACCCAGAGAACTCACTCACTCCCCCATGCTGTTAGAATGGTAGCAAGCAGCAGGAACCTTCCAGGGAAAAGATGAATATAAGGTCTCCCATGAGCACGTCTCTTACCCTCCCACAGTTATGAAGGGGAAATTGAAGCCCAAAGAGGGAAATCAGAGCTCCCTCCAGTCGTAAGATTCCACAAAATATTTTCTTTTTGCCATTGACAATTCACAATCTTTTAACTACCTTGTGTTATGGCAAAGTAGGCTAAGTAGCATTAATAAACCTCATGTATTCATTGCTCACTTCAAAAATACAAATTCATGATCAGTTATGTATCACCAATGCATGTATCTTCCTCCTCTCTTCCTGTTTTGAAGCTCATCTCAGAGGTTTGCATATGATTTCATCTTTATTTCAGCATGTATTTCTGCAGCAAGGTACTTAACAAAAACAGATGATCATAATGCAATGATCACACGTAAGAAAATGAACAGTTATTGTATCATGAAATTCCCAGAGTTCGAATTTTTATGTAACTCATGATTTAACAGTTTGTTTAAATTGGTTTCCAAATAAGGTCATCTTATCTTTAATCTCTTTTGTAATTTACAGTTTCTCCCTCCACTCACCCTGCAGTTTATTTGCTGGAAACACAGAATTGTTTACCTAGAGTTTCCCATGGTCACCATTTTATTGATTGAATCCCTGTAAGTCTTCTGTCCTCTGTATTTTGAAGTGGTGCAGCCTGGAGCTGTGCTGCCTAATACCGAAACTACTAGTTTCAGGTAGCTGATAAAACTAAATTAAATTTAAAACTCCAGTTTCTCAGTGATACCAGTCACATTTCAAGCACTCAGAAGCCACATGTGGGTAGTGACCATAGTATGAGTGTAGATAAAGAATATTTGCATCACTCCAAAAAGTTATGGAAAGTTCTACTCTGAAAGTTCTATTCCAGAGGATTAATGAACTTTTATGAGGTAGCTGTGGTAGGAAGTAGATGTCAAAATCTCCACCAATTCTTTGGCTCACAGTTGGGTTCTCTCCCTGATGTGTCATTCATAAGCACCCCAACTGGACACTAAAGATGAAACAAAAATTAGAAGGACTAAAGGGATTCATGTGTTTTTCAGCTTATATGAATGGTATACTTACAAATACTTTGGCAATTACCTTCTTACTCGGATCTTTTTTGGATGTAACCCTGTCGATATATTTATATGTAGCTTATTCATTTTAAGAGACTATATAAAGTTCCGTGTCTGAGTGCATCACCATTGATTTACTCTTAATTAACATTTATATTGTTTCAGTTTACTGTAGCATACTTTTTATTCATTTTTTTTTTTTACAGGATCTAACTATATCATTCAGGCTGGCCTGCAGCTCACTGTATAGCTCTGGCTGGCCTTGAATGTGTGGTAATCCTCCTGCTTCAGCTTCCCAAATGCTAGAATGGCAGGCATGCTCCACTATCCTTGGCCCATACACTAAGCTTTAAAGGGTACCCTCAAATGTCTTGTGCCTCCTGTGACACGGAAGTAAAGGAGGCAAAGGTGATTGCCCACTGTCTAAAATGATTTGCCAAGTCACATTCTCATTAATCTAGAAGAATTCCCAGTTCTTACCAACCTGAGGTAGTATCAGACTTTATTGTTGCCAGTATGGGTCCAGAGATTTGCAACAACAGCAATAATAATAATAATAACAATAACAATTAATAATAGCACATGAAAGAAAGGGAATGGAATAGAAAGGGGAGCAATGACTTAGCTCAATCTATAATGTTTTGTTTCTTTAAAATGAGAAGGTAAATAGCACAGAATATGAACATCTCAGTGTGAATGGCAAATGGAAAGGAGATGATCATGACAGCACCTACTAAGGTGCCTTAGGGGAATTCCTTTTGGCCTTTTTTATTGATTGACATTTTACTCTAAAAAGAAAATGCTTAGCAGGACAATCCACTAGTTATACTTGCACCCCAAATAACTTCCAGCTCATGGAGCATTTCAATCAGACTTTATGCAGTTACATAATGCCAATTAACTGATTTATTTTATATTTACTGTGTATGTCAGAAAAGTTATTTACTTTATATTTAGCATCCTTTGTTATATACCACATAGTATTTTCTTCTGCAGTGGTGATATAAAGAGAAGGCATAGTGATAGTGGGTTTTGCATTTGAAAAAATGTTAAAAGTTTTGTAGAGTACTTCTGACTAGTTTTCATTTACTTGTGGACTCTGGACAAGTTAAATTACTTGGCCCTCATATGGAGGGCTGCTAACCCTTTGTGTCCCTATATTTACATTAGTTGCTTTAAAAATCCAAATTTAAATTCTTTTAAAGGATGACACAATAAAGTAACAGTGATTACTCTGGTATGTCCGTGGAAAGTAACTTTTAAATCCTCTCCATGTCCAAAGCTCCATGCTAAGCCCAGGAAGGGAATAAAGCCGGACAAAAATCAGTCACTGCGTCTGAGAACTGATAACTAAGCACCCCCCCCACCCCCTTTTTAAAGACTAACTACAAAGTTTTATTTTTATGGTCAGAAGCTAACTCTGGCTTTGTTCTATTTTGATCTTTATAACTTATTTTAAAGATCGCTCAGTAGTTATTCATTGCTCAGTCAGTCTTGCTGACCCCTGGCCAAAAGCAGAAACATTTTGACCTGGCCTATGCAACTCATTGCCTCCCACTCCATGAAGCTAGTGGCATAAATAACTTCAAATAAAACCCTCCTGGAGATCTGTGGTGGCCACAGCGTGTGGGAGAAATGAGGCAATAGGGAAAAGAATGAAGCAGGAGTGCCCAGGGATAAGTGAAAGCTGCATCTCTCCTCAAGTTTTTTTTTCTTCTCTGCCTTTAAGATAGTCTGTTTTTTTACTACTAGATGAAGTAAACAGAAGGCACAACTAAGACGCTAATATAAAATATGTACCCCTCTAGGACTACGTCTTTTAAGTGAGATTCCTTGGGGTTGATCATTTAAGGTAAATCACAATAGCAAAGGCTTCAGAGGGGGATATATTTTTCAAGTGTACAGGTGACCAGAGGGAGTGGCTGTTGTGACGCAGGGGCAGTGTGTCCCCCCTGTGTGTGCTTGCATCAGCTCACACGGGTGCCTGCTCAGGATCACCGGGAGGAGAAAGGATGATCGAAAGGGTGAGAGGCCATCAGCGTCTTGAAGCCATTCACACTTTATGGTGTCTCAACTTCAAAACCAGGCAGTCCTGAAGGCCATTTAGTGTGGCAGTACAGGACTTCCTGAGAAGTTGAGCTCGTAAAATAAAGGCGCATCTGGCCACCAGCACATGAAAAGAGCCCTTTGCAAACAATAGTTCAGCAGAGGGAGTGAAAATGATTCCGAAACACCTGGCTGGTATTTCCCTTCAGGTTCCCAGAGGGTGAACCAGTTAAAAGGACTAGTTACAAGTCTTGGTTAACGGAACTTCCTCAGGCAAACTGATGAATCCAGAACATAGGGGCAGGAAGAGATGCTGAAAGCCAGGGCCATCCCCACCAGTGACCCAGGAAGGAAATCCTCCCTTGTAGGTGGAGGAGAACTGGGACAAGAGACTTCTGCTACTTCTGCTGGATCAGGTCAAAATATCTCTCTGGTCAGTGGTGTACTTGTACAATCAAGATTACAAAATGTGGAAGGCTATATGCCATTTTATTCATCAAATATCAGTGGAAGGCTATAATGCTAAATTGAATAGGATCTAATGCCACAGGGCTAAATAAAAATTTGTGTGATAAAGAAAAATAATGGAAAAGTTTATATTGTGTTTCTGCCTTTGCTGCCAGTGATCAGGGCAGGTCACCTCAGTAGACTGGGCCTTAATTTCCACATCTTTAAAATGGGAACAACAGTATTTCACATAATTGTGAGGTCTGAAATAATGTAAACAGAAACGCTTTGTCCACTTATCAGCTATCCAATCACGCTTTATTTTTCTTATTCTTAATTTAATAAAGAAAAACACTGGGGGCTGAGTCACATCCATAGCATAATTCTCCGTGACTCTTACAGCCAAGTAAAGCATCAGTCATCCTTGAAAGAGGGCGAGTTTTAGGCAGCCTCCGCCCTGTGCTCAATTTCTCTCTTCTCCTCCTGCAGCCAGTTCCTCCCTGAAGAAGCGATTCAAGCGGCGGGAGATCGAAGCCATCCAGTGTGAAGTGCGGAAAATGTGCAACTACACCAAGATCCTGTCCACCAAGAAGAACCTGGACCACGTGAACAAGATCCTGAAGGCCAAGCGGCTGCAGAGACAATCAAAGACAGGCAACAACTTCGTCAAGAAGAGGCGAGGGCGTCCCCGCAAGCAGCCCACCCAGTTCGATGAGGACTCCAGAGACCAGATGCCCGTGCTGGAAAAATGCATCGACCTGCCCACCAAGAGGGGCCAGAAACCCAGCCTGAGCCCACTAGTGCTGGAAACCGCCGCCGGCCAGGACGCAGTCATGGCCACCATCGAGGCGGTCATCCACATGGCCCGCGAGG
>NW_022900942.1:39139144-39297689 GCF_012274545.1 Fukomys damarensis | reverse complement strand
GGTGCAGAGAGGCGGGGTGGGGGTGGATCCCCCAACTGCGGGGACACCGAGGCCCTTCTCCCCAGAAGCTGGGCGGGCAGAATCGGGCCGGATGACAGGGTTCAGCCATCGGAGCTCTTGGGCTAGCAGAGCAGGGGACACCTTCGAAAGGAGCTCGTCTGTGCTGCGCAGCAGGTCCCGGCCCGGCGGCACTTCAGCGTGGCTGGACCCTTCGCTGGCAGCCGAAGAACCCACCCTGGGAGGAGGCTGGCGCTACCAGTCGGCCACCTGACCTTCCGCATCCGAGGTGTGCCCTTCTCCCGCTTGCATCTGCGGGTCAGGAAAACCAAAAGGGAGGCGCCCTCCATTAGGAAACATTCCAAAGGGAGAAAAGCTGCAAATTTGTCGGCTGGCTTTGTTGTAACCCACTTCCACTTAACTGGTTTTGATTTCTTTTGGTTTGCAAGTTCTAGGCTTTAGTGGGGAGGGGAGCACCACCGTCATCGCAGGTGACCTGAATCTTTCCGTTAACGACCGTTTTCTCAGATGGAATCGTGTGATCAGAAGGCAAAATTCTAGTGGTAGGCGACCTTAAACCTGCATTCATATTCTTCTGTATGCCTCCGTCCCACGCACACTGGTTTTTAGCATAGTCTGTTCCTGCTTTTCCTTTGTTCGTTGTACTCCCTTAACTTGCTGCCTTCTTTTTCTTGGTACACATCTGAATAATTGTAAACCTTACCTTTGTAGTGAAGTTCACCCTTGGTGCCCTGTCCCACGGAACCTGGCTTTGAATCCCAATCTCTGTGAAACAGGTTACTCAGTATTGTTAAAGCCTTGTAAATAAGTGACTCAGAGCAGCCCAGGATATGGTGACCCAGGTGTCAACCAGGTTATTTTTATACTTAAAACATAATAGCAGAGAACAGACAGAATAAACGGTTTCAATACCCCACAACAAGTGGAATAACTGACAAGCCACCAAAAATTAGAATCCCAGACCCACCAGAAAGACAATGTCTAGTAATGCCTTGGTATGTGATTTTTTTTTCATACAGAGAGCTGTCGTAGGTGTTGAGAAAAGAAAACAAAAAGACAATAGAAGTCCATTGTCTCTTGATAACTATTTCTTAAAAGCAAATGAAAGTAAGTGTTCTTATCTGAAAAATAAATAATAAAATGTTTAAAGGGTATCACCACTCCAATTGTGTCAAGCCACCTTGGACAAAGTATCCATATTGTGGTTGCCTTAATACACTAAAACATTTTTGTACATAATGTAATTATAAATCTATCAGTCTGCATGGATGCAAACTGTGTGTGACAAATCGTCTTTTAAATGGTCAATTTCAACTGTACATTTTTCATCCAAGTTGTACTCTAGCCATTGGTTTAGCGTGGACAGATATTCCATCTCTATTACCCATTTCCACAGCCCAAGTAAAACATGTTAAGAAGACTCAGAATGAATATGAAGTTATCCCATTGCTGTAGATGTTTTTAAAGTCAGATGTGGAAATTTCAAATTAGTATTTTCAATTTCCTCCCTCACTCCTCCCCTTACCTTTCCCAAGACATCAAATACCTGGCATGGTAGATTACAGAAAGACACTGAAAGAGAGAATTAAATTTTCCAATGGGAGTTAGAATATCTGGTTTACCTCCAAATTAAGTTTCTTTACAGGAAGTCAGGACCAGCTGGAAATTGTATTATCACTTCAGAACACAATATTATTTCCTTACAGAGAGATGGATCTTTGTTTGATGGGGTAACTATGGGAGTAAATTTTTAAAACTCAAGTTAATATGCCTGCAAACATCACTTCTCTGCTGTGGCACCCACAGTTGGTTGAAATTACCTACAGAGCTATCCTGTTCTGTAGTCACTATGGACTTCACATCATTCGCAGCCCTCTAGGTCAGCTGCATTTAATCCTGGCAATATGTAAGTTGAAAGGAGTGTACTTTAAAGCTTATATCCTAGACGCTCAGTCTGTGACCTGGGCTCACCTTTGCCATTTCACACAAGTTGAACAGCAAAATCACACCAGCCTTTTTCAGTCTGTCATTTCCAAGCCATATCTGAGTGGTTCCAAAGTCACCAGGGAGGAAGGTTTAAATCAGATCCTCGCACCCCACCATTGCTATGAAAGAACAACCATTTTCATTCCAGTCAAGCCATAAAGAGGTTTCTCTTCCCGTTGGATCTGAAAAATAATTTCCTTCATTCTTGTAACCTTCTCCCTTCCCATGCTGCATTGTCTCTCTACCAAGTCTGTAGGCAGACTAAATCTTGTAGAGGAGAGCCAGCTGGTGCTTAGTAAGCTTCTTTAAAAGGAAGACTCAAAATTTAATTAGCATTCACTTCTAGTATGTGAGAAATTCCAAACAATTGGGATACGTTAGAATTCCCAAACCACTGAAAAGTATTCCAGGAGAGATTCAGTGAAGTTGCAAATCACATGTGAATTGGGGTCTGTGGTTGGCATGTGAGTTAAATGCACATCTCCACGTGCAGACTCTTAAGAATAGGCGGGAGAACTGCAGAGGACCAAAGCTGAGGCGTGCTACATAGCTCCTTGGATGTGGAAGCCAGTCCAGCCACTTACACTGCCTCCTCTTTCCATCGCCCTCTATGCGCTCTGTGTCACATTTTCTTTTCCTTCAGCTTTTCATTAACTTAACCCATTGTTACAACATTCCATCTGCTCTAAGGGCCGGCCCCCTGCCCTTAGCTGGTTCTCTTCAGGGCGGGCTCCACTTGGGGCCAGTCAGTCTCCCATTTAGTCAGTTGCAGGGCCAGGAAGACAACCCAGCTCTCTTGTCCCAGATTGTGGACTTCTTTAGCCATCCAACACTGCCCGCTGGGGTGCATTTTTATGTCCTTTGGTATCCAGGAGACTCCATATACATTTCCACAAAATATTTTATAGTAAGAGAAACCCCTTGATTGTCACTTCTCCCCCTCCTCCCCACCAAGACTGTTGTCCTTCACCAAGCAGGTGTGGACTCCTTTAATTAGGAGCCTGATTGAGGATGAGAAAATGATGAAACCTAGACATAAAAGCCTCCTTAAAGGTGCTGATGGCTTTTTAACCTACTGTACTAAGTGGCTGGGTGACCACTTGCTTTTCAACTCCTTATCTCAAATGAGAAGTTTATCTTCCTCAAATAGCCCATCTCTGGCTACAACCCAAGAGAGAAAGGTAAAGGAAAGGAGAGTACATGGGGTTGCTTTGTAACTTGGCAGGGCCCGGACTCAGCAGCCAAAGACAGCCCAGGAAAGGTGACTGAAGCCTGGCAGAAGATTAGCGTGTTAACTTGGCTGCTGTCTGCAGCGGGAGGCCATGTCCAATGGCAGATAGATTTTGTGTTCTGCACATTTCTGGGTCTATAAATATGATAAGCAAGTGATGACAGAATTATAGTGTAAGGTGATGTATTACATGCAGATCATAAAGGATTTGGTATTAGGACTTAAGTAGAAAATCCCACTCCTAGCTTATTACCCAACAATATTCAGATAATGAGCTTTTGGAGAATATTTTTTCCCTATCACTAGGAAGATTTACCTGGTAACTGTCTAAAGTCTATACATATCTTTCCAAAGCCTTTAAATGCCAACTGTAGCGTGGAGAGAGAGAGAGGGGTGGCAGGAGCCGAAATGCCTCAAAAGCCATTTAAGTGTTACGTTGCAGGATTTTCAGCCCTACTCATTATGTAAAAGTAGATAAATATAGACATTTTTCTCAACACTACCCTATCGTATCACAATGGTCCAAATGCCAGAGCTTACAGATAATGTCATCACAGTGCCTAGAAACTCAAACTGTAATATATCGTAGCATTTCCTTGGTGTTTCTTAAGGTTTTTTCCCACAATGCAAGGCTCCCTCTGCCCCTGTTTCTTAGAGAGTTCACCCCACTGACAGTCTGCCTTCCCTGTGGGACTCAGTCAGTCATTTGGGGAATAGTCTTAGAAGCACATATCAACCAAGGAAGAAACTTACTGGATATCTATTGCCCACTTGCCCAGGTATAATAAACACTAAAGGGGGGAAAACTGACAAGAGCTGCCAACTAGTCAACCTGGAAGGGCAGTTCCACCCTAGGTTGGTGTCTTTCTGTTTCTTCCTTTTTTTAAAAAAAATCTATTTCTTAAATAATAATAAATGCACATGATGTGTTAAATATGTACATATATATTTCAAAGGAAAAAATGGGCACAAGATTGTCTTACAAGTCGTGCTGGCTAATTTTTAGTTTGTATTCATAAGTGGTTTTTAAAAGCCTTTTTTAAAGTGTAATTTGCATGTTCTACTTTGATTGTATGTAAACATATTTTAGAACAAAAAATGTATTTGTATTTTATTGAATATAGAGGCAAGAAAAATTGTACATTGTTTGAAATGTTCTTTTGTAACAGTTTTTATTCATAAAGCATTTTTGTACATTTAAAATGAACATGGACTTGCTGTTATTTGAGGCGTAGATACATCTGGCATGCTTTACTGTCATGCTCCTCCATGGTCTTAGATGTTGGGTTTTAAACATTTTTTTCTAAAAGAAAGCTCAGTCTTTTTTGCTACCAGATCAGGTTAGCACAGTATAGAGCACTTAACTATTAAAAAAAAAAGTTAATCCTATTCATATGTTATTCATTGTGTGAAATTAAAGACATTCAATTCAGTCTAACATGAGTTGTGAATTCTTTTGTTTTATTTTCCATCTGGTTCACATCACTGAGGAGTTTAATAGCATTTGGGGGTCTTTGCTCAGACCAACTGGATACAGAATCATTGACAAAATTCTAATCAAACTTCTTTTTTTTGTATAAAGCTGAGAGGTGCATTCTGGGCAAGATTTAAGTCTGACTTGCTGGGCTGCAGTTCAGAGAATATGGCATTACCTGGACTTCCCACCTCAGCTGAGTCATAGCACTGCTGAGAGCAGTCAAAGAGTACTGAAGAATGTTGGAAGACTCATTCTACGTTTTTAGAATTTTTTTTTGGGGGGGGGGTCAAACTCCAGTCCTTGCCCTTGTGAGGCAGGTAGCAGAACTACTGAGCTAAATCCCCAACCCTTATTCTATATTTTTAGAAAGCCATTATGGATGGAGATTAAGCTTCTTAAATATCTCATGATGTCTAATATCTGAAGGATGTATCATTGACTGCATTTCCAGTTTCACTGGAGTGATAGGAGGGATAGGCTATTTAACAAACCATATTGATTACCTAGCACAGTGCCTATGTGTGAGTCCTTGCTCCAAAGGACTTCACAAGGCTTACATTTGGGAAATGATCTAGCAGTTCTAAGCAGAATATGACAGTGGTTAAAGAGGTCTCAGAAGAGGGGTGTGCCCTGTTCTTCCTATCTTTCTCTCCCCACCCTTCCTGTTCCAAATTTACTTAAGTTTTATTATCCTGTTTTAAAGTATAATTTTGCATATGCTGGTTCAGTTATGTGCAAGCGCTGGTGCATTTATGGTTGGTTGGTTTCACCTTCTTTCCCTGTCTTCTGATGTGTCTCTTCCAAAAGTAAAGAAGACAGAGAAGAAACCTTATTGATCCCCTCTCCACCCCAACCATCAGTCTGATCCATTGTGACATTTATTCTAACATTCAATATTTGCAGCACCCACAATAGAGTAACAGAGGTGAGAAGGAATCAGTGGAAGCCATCAGGAGTACACAATCAGGGCAGCCGCCACATGGATAGAGCACTGTGTCTTAAGCGGTTTCCCAAGATTGCGAATTTTGTCAGCAACCTCTAGCAGTAGAATTTGCTCTCTTTCTCCTCTCCTTTGCCAACTTTCTTGCATCAAACCAGGAAAAAATTTAAACATTAGAGAGTCCTCTTCCTAACTCTGGCTCTTGAGATGGTTGGTATTTCTGAAATGTGCAGTAACTTCCAAAAGTGTCCTTAATCTCTTCTTACCAGCTTCTCACATAAGGAAAAAACTGTTTACTTTGAAATGGATTGTCTCAACTTTGGGGTTTTTAATCAGACTAGAGAGTAGCCGTGTGCTGAGAAAAGTTCTCAGGAAAGTCATGTGTCTACACATAAGGCTGATGTGAATCTCAATCTATAAATAGATGGGTGGAAGGAATATGTAATTCTTAATTCTTATTTTCCAGCAGCTCAATTTTTAAAAACAATTTTAGGACTCCATTCCATCAGCCTAGCAGAATCTGAATTCCACAGCCAAAAAATCATTTTTCTAACCCGGAGGAGAAGGAAGTAAGAGTCCTAAAATGCCTCACTCCAACTTCCTTCTAAATTGTTTCTCTATGCCAAGTTCTATTTCCCCAGTTTCCCTGCACTGGAAACGCAAAAGCCAGAAAGAAGGACTTTTAGCTTTTTTCTCTGCTCCTTGTGCTGTCAGATACATGCCCTGTGGGGACGAGTACAAACCACCCTGACTGCCTGTACTGAGCGGAGGCACTAAGGGAAGAAGGGGGATGTTGGAAATCAGTTACAGCTTAAAAAATCTTTCAGGCATGAAATGGGTAGGGACAAGAGGACATGGGAGCTCAGAGATCCATCCAAGGTCTTTAAAGGCTCTTTTGAGAACACATAAGGTAATGAATGGGTATGAAAGGGATGGAGAGTGGAAAGAATAATACGTGAAAGTAGTGTGTATTTTTATTAACATTATTGATACGTTCACTGTTGTGGGAAATGCCAGTATCCAGATTTTTAATTGTTATAAATCTGTGGCAATATAATTTGCTGTCATGAAACCTTTTAATTTCCAGGATGAATTAAAAACTCGTTCCAAAAGTGTTATTCACTTTCACATATGGCAAAATTGTGAAGTCACAAATGAGAAATGTTAAAAATCTCAAAGCGGTTAGAAACCACACATATTCTGTCATTATTATGCCTTAAAATTTAAAACTTAGTTCTCTTCTTTTTAGCAGAGAGAACATTGGAGTATGATTCAAGAGACCTGGGATGGGCTCTTTCTTGGTCAGTAAAGAAGTCTGTCCCTGACAGCAAAATGTCTTTGAACGTCACTTGCCTACTTGATAAAATGAGAGGTTCAACTCTGCAATATGGGCAGTGCTCTCCAAGTCTAATAGTCTCTGATTCTGTCATCTTTGTACCTTTCCAAGAAGCCCTACCTTTAATTTTCAACTTTATCCCTAACCATTCTGTGAAACTAATGACTTTTGGAGTTGCTACATCAGCAGCCTATCTTCTACCAATAGATAGGAAAGTATGGAAAAAAAAAAGTGAGGAAAATAGAGGACATATAATCAAATTCTCTCTCTTTCACTGCCCTCCTTCTTTCTTTTATGCCTTCCTTGCATACTGCCAAGTTCTATAGATGTAAGAATGAGCAAGAAAGTAAGGCCTATTCTCTGCCATCCATCTTCAAGGTATAATTCAAACCTTACCTCTTCCGGAAGAATCATGACCACAAATATACATCTTTTGTACTATGATGTAAGTTTGCAGAAGTTGTTTCCTGAAAAGGGAGACCTGGCTGAAAAAGAAAATGGAGGATCCCAAGTTGTCCCCCTGTGGTGTGGTATCTGCCCAAACTAGACATCTTTTTCTGATTCTTCCAAAAGTATTCTTGTCAGACTATAGCCTTGTAAAAGAATCAACACATTCTGTATATCCCTGAAAATTACAGGCAGGTCCTAGTAAACTAACCTCTACCTCTCTTTTTTTCGCAGTCAGACTATCTAGGTTGTTCTTGCCCCTGAGACCTCTAATGCCAGCTGCAAGCCCAAGCTACCATCCTTTGTTTCAGTTAGCAGTGTTCCGGACTTCAAAAGATCCCTGAATCCACTCCCAAGCTAAACAGTCATCGCTGCTCTTGGCCAGGAGAGGTGGGAAAAAAACAACAAAAGAGACTACAGCTAGGCTCAGCGGCATATCCTTGCCAATACAATTCACTAAGCTAGTTGACATTTGATATCTCAGAATATCTTCAGTTTTACAATAACTTTGAGACTTCTGTAGATTCATCGAAGGTTACCACGGCGTAGGCAAGGAAGTCCTGTGCAGCCCTCTCCTAACTGCCCCCTTCTGCCAGAGTCCCACAAACCACAGCACAATGTCTACACTGTGAAACTGACATTGGTGCAATCCATAGAACTTCAGATTCTCCAAGTTGTGTGTGTTGCTCACTTATGTGGGTGACTGTGGTTGTGTGTGTATAGATTTATGCAGTTCTGTCACATGTATGGCCTTGTGTATCTGCAACCACAATCCAGATACTCATTATGCAATCACCACAAAGATGTCCTTATGCTAACCACTCCATTCCCTCTCAACCCTGACAACCACTAATATGTGCTCTACCTCTGCAGTTTTGCTATTTCGAGAACGTTACACAAATGGAATCATATAATTGTTTCCTATTAAAAATAAAGTCAAGTTTTAGACTGAGTAAAAGCTATGAATATAGTAAAGTTCCCGTGAATCATGAATCGATTCTCCCTCATTATTATCATTTGCTACAAGTAACAAAACCATTATTACATGATTAGTAACTAAGGTCTACATTTTACTCAGATGCCCTTAGTTTCCAGTGAATGACCTTTTTCTTTTCCAGGATCCCACTCAGGAAACAACATTATATTTCTCCTCATGTTTCCTTAGATTTCTCTTGGCTGTTACAGTTTTTCAAACTTTTCCTGTTTGTGATGAGCCTGAAAGTTTTGAAGACCACTGGTCAAGTACTTTGTACAATGTCCCTTTAGGATTTTCCTGATGTTTTTCTCATAATTACATAAGAGCATATTGTATGTTTGGGGGACACCAAAAGACCATAGAGGTGGAATGAAATCATGGTCACTTCCTGCCAAGGGTATGTATTATCACTGTGATATATATAATTCTTAATGTTGACTGCACTTTTACTCTTTCCTCCATCTGTCTGCTTTAGAGGAAAAGTCACTACCCAGAGTCTACACTTAAGAAGTGTGAAGCTATGTTCTACCTCATTGATTGTTAAGTTTCTATGTACGTTGTTTGGAATCTCAATGCATAGGAGATTTGTCTTTACCTAACACTTGATTTGAAGTAATTTTAGACTTATAGAAAAGTAGAAAAAAACAGTAGCAAGCTCTATGCAATGACTTCACCCAGCTTCCTGCAATACCAACATAGTGCATAGCCATAGCACAGTCATTTAATATAAGAAATTAATTTGGTACCATACGTAACTACTGGCTGGATTTCACCACTTTTTACAATAGCCATTTTAAAAATATATTATTTTAAAATTATAACTGTGGTGAAATACAAAGCATTGAATTTTATCATCTTAACCATTTAAAATACACAGACTACTAGTGTTAAGCATATTTACATTGTTGTGCAACTGAGTTTCAAGATGCTGATGCCCAAGAGTTTCTTATCTTGCAAAATGGAAGCTCTGTGCCCATTAAACTCACCACACCTCACCCAACCCCCTAACAACCACCATGATATTTTCTGTCTCTACAAGTTTGATCACTTGAGATCCCACATAAGTGTAATCTTACTTTGTCTTCCAGGATATTTGTGTTTTGTTCTCTGCTTATTGCCGAGTAGTAGTCCAGGACGTAGATATACCAGTTTTTGTTCAGCTACTGAGCCACTGATGGACCTTTGAGATTTGAGGTATTACAAACATGCATATAAAAGTGCCTATGTGAAAATAAAGCTTCATTTCTCTGGAAAAAGTTGCCACAGACTGTGTTTGGTGGGTTGTGTTGTGTATGCACTTTTAGCTTTGGCGCTATCAAACAATTTTCCAGAGAATTCATACCATTTTACATCCCCGTCAACAGTACAGGAATGATCCAGTCTCTTCACCCTCACCAGTTATTGATGTTATCACTGTTTTCCTTGCAGTCATTCTGATAGATTCCTAGTTATCTTACTCTGTTTGGGCTGCGATACATAGATAGACAATAGATACATAATCACAGCTATATAGATAGAAGTATGTTCTGAAACTTGAACAGGAAAATCACATTAATATATCTAATGTAAATGTATATGCATGTGCGAATATATATGTAAGCTTCTTATTAATATTTACTTCAAATCCCTGAATTGGAATTCTTGAATTGGAAGTTTTTACTAAAACTTACAAGTGTATCTCCTAAAAGAATTTTTAAAGACACATAATTGCCCCTTTGTTTTTTATCCCATATAACAAATATAAGAGTTTCAGTAATAAAACTCCAATGCCATCATCAGTATGATTACTGAAAACATGAAAAAAGCCCAATGTGTTCCTCTTTCTGCCACTTTTGTAATGTTCTATATCAACATTTGCAGAAGCTGAAAAAGATGAGACTGCAGACTGGCGCGGCCACTGTGTAAAGCAGTATGGAGAAACCTCAAAGAACTAGGATTAGAGGTCCCATTTGACCCAGCTATTCCCGGCTGCGTATCTTCCCCAAAGAGTTAAAACAATCATATCACAGCGATATATGTGCACCCGTGTTCATAGCAGCACAGGTTGTAACAGCTAACACTTGGAAACAGCCTAATTGCCCATCAACTGGTGACTGGATAAAGAAACTGTGGGGGTTTTTTCAACATATAGAATGGAGTACTACTAAGCCATAAAGAATGAGAAATAGGGAACGGAGAAAGGGGTGAAGGGAGGGCAGGGACAAGGGGAAAAAATGAGATCCAAGACCTGTCATGGAAAGGTACAAGATCCCAATGATGAATGAATGTAACTGTACTGTATTCCAGTAAACTCAATTAAAAAAATGAATGAGAGATTAGAGTTTTATAGCTAAATAGTTGCACATTGAGGCTATATTCTTAAGTGAAATAAATAGGACACGTGTGAATACCAAAGTTTCTCTAGCTTGAGAAACTGAAATTGCAAATAAGGACTAAAAGGTATAATAGATACTGTGAAATAGGGAGAAAAGGGGCAAAGGGGAGGGGAAAGTGGGAGGGGTGGGGAAAGGAAAGAAGGGAATGGAATTAATATGAGAAAAGGAAAAAATGGAAGCAAAGGTTTTGTAAATAGGAATTGAAGGGAGGACAGGGGAATGGTGAAAAAAAAAATAACCAAGATAGATTATGTAAAGGTACAAATTTCCAATGATTCAATGTCATTATATTGTATACCTAAAATGTACCAATAAAATTAATTTAAAAAACTTATTTGTGATTGAACAAAAAAGATATGCACTTGCTCCCATTCACCCACATGTAGTCTTAGATTTGAAGGACCAGCTGTCCAGGGGCCACACACACCACACACACACACACACACACACACGCACACACGATGTCTGAAATGCATTCCCAAGGAAATTCTTAAAATGGGGCTCAGGGGAACAACGGTTCTTGAGAGCTCGCATGTTAATAATTGTGTGCCCTTTATAGTGGAAAGTCCATTGGCTGCATATAAAACCTTTGGCTCACAACCTCTTCCCTTGAGCATTTTAAGTAGGTTCTTCCATTCTCTTCTGGCATGAAGCACTGCTTTTGCAAACTTAATTGCTATCTAATTTTCTTTTGCTTATGTTGCTTTTTTTAAAAAAAGATACACAAAAAAGTTTTCTTTTTCTTTATTATCCATAGTTTTATTAGAATGTATTTTGCTATTATCAATCAATATTCTCTTTAAAGCAGTAAATTTTTTAAGGAATGCTTTTTCTGAATCATGTATTTTAGTATTATTTTGTTTCCTGGCATTGGTTTTCTTCTTCAAAGGCTTGTACTATTTTCAGGTGCTTTCTTATGCAGTTTCATTTTTAGTCACTGTTTTATGAATCCTTTTTATCTCTTCATTTCATCTTCTTAATTTTGAAATTTTTCTTCTACTTAACCTTTTATTTCCCTTCAGATAGATTATGTTGCCTTCACTCAGTCTTGTATTCTTTCTGGTTTCACCATCATTTTTGACACTGTATTTTCATTTGCTTATTTTTTCCTGAGTTCTCTCACTTCGGTTTTAAATTGTCTTATTCCTAATCTGTGCCATTGTTTCATGTCTTTCAACATTTTAATGCACTTTAACACATTCTGTTACAGTATGGTAGAGGTTGGGATTGTTTTATGGGTCCACTTTATTAGCATATTTTTCGTTCCGTATTTTGCTCTCTTCCTTTTAATACATTTCATAGGACATGCTTGCTAGTACATATCGGTTTCTAATTTGAAATTAGTTCTCCTGAACTGTTAAGAGATGAGTAGAGGGTGGTTTTTCTAACTTACAGTGTTCTATCTTTTGCTGTTTCTTTAGAGCGCTATACTATTTCTCTTTGCTTTCTACAATTTCTAGCTCTATTTTGCTCACTATTTTAGTTGAACCTTCTCTTTCTATGCTCTCTGTTATCCCTGTCATACTCTAGTGTCATTTTTTCCTCTTTCACCACCTTAATTTATTATAATTTTTCTGCAATTCTTTTTTTTTCTCATTGAGTTTATTAGTACATTTTAGTCTTACAGTACAGTTACATTCATTATTGAGATCTTGTACCTCTACATGACAGGTCTTGGTTCTCATTTTTTCCCCTTGTCCCTGCCCTCCCTTCACCTCCTCCTCCCCTCCTCTTTCACAAACACTTTATTTTCATTTTATCATATTTTTCCCTTATTACCCTCCCCCTACCCTTCCCACCTTCCCTACACCTTTAGCCTCTTTCTTCCTATTTCACATTGTCCATTATATCATTAGGACCTTATGTACTATTGTAGTTTATTCAA
This sequence comes from Fukomys damarensis, assembly GCF_012274545.1. Classification (NCBI taxonomy): domain Eukaryota; kingdom Metazoa; phylum Chordata; class Mammalia; order Rodentia; family Bathyergidae; genus Fukomys; species Fukomys damarensis. The sequence goes on along the minus strand of NW_022900942.1, from coordinate 39,285,018 downwards.
ACCAGAGAAACTATTCGGTATTTACACATATGTGACTTATTTTATCTAGCGTCATTTTAAATGGCACATGGATTTGATTATTGAGTATATTCTCAAGGCTCGGCCATGTGCTACATTTCGGGTCATTTTTAATGAAGCCTAGAACCATCACTGCTTACAAACTAAGGATTTCTCCAACTTTAGTCTATATGCAAGCAAAATGAATTAAATGAATAGGTCACCATTATTTGAACTGGTAAAAGAAAGAAAAAAATGCATCTAAATCTAAGTGGGCCTTAAGGGATGGTTGTGGATTGCTACCCAAAGTGAAGAATACAGGAAGGCAGGTCGCCAGATGGCCTTGGTTGTCCACACTTTCCCCTCTTCCACTGACAGTTGTCCAAATAACTGTGGGGTGCATGGAGAACACAATGCAGTTAAGGAGAAAGGGTTCAGACCAAGCCAGGCTGTGGCCTCATTTGTCTTAGAAGAGGATGCTCTGCAGTACTTAAGCTCAGCAACTCAAAAGATGCCCATGGTATAAAAGCCCAGGGCAGAGTGCTTTCAGTGTATCTTGCTATAGGAGTGTCTTAGTATAATGTAGGATGTTTAGATGAAATGCCACTCCCACCCAAGGCTGTTTTCCTGGGCCTTAGGAAGCTGGCTCACCATGGATCCTAGGCGTCTGTCTGTTCTTGCTACCTATCTGTAAGTAATATATTTCCTTTACCTGGCACTGTGTGCAAGTGTTTTATCTCACCAGACTGGAGACTCTGCAAAAAGTGGCATCCTCTGGTAGATGTCATAAATGAGAGGAAGAAAATACAAGCAAAGATGTAACAGTTATGCACATATTGTTATGCATATAAGAGTTATTAGGAACAGGGAGGAAGTCAGAGTGGCTGGTGAGGTAACGTGCTACAGAGGAAGGGGCCAATGGGAAATCAAAGTGAATAAATAGGAGAGAATCATAATGCTAAAAGGAAAAGGAATTGGAGCTGAACTAGCTGATCATTTATGATACATTTTGAAAACAGTAAAGCAAGATTTAAAATTTCAGAGAGAAAAATTTGTGGTTTACAGGCCAGATTTTATATTTGGATTATGTGGCCCCTGTCCAGCTTAGTATCTTGCACACAGAATATTTCAAATTTGCTGATTCAACACAACAGTAAATTACTCTGGGCCTACTAAAAAACTATCCTGGTGAGCCAATACAAATACACTGTCCATAAAGCAGGTGCGGGCCCTCAAGCAAAACATATGCAATGATGGATAACATAGTTGAGATTAAAAACTCACAATCCAGTGCAGCTGTGAATGACCATCAGCCTGGCTTAATGTTAAAAAAAAAACAACTATGTCCCCTTTTAATGCATTTAAGGGATGCTATTTTCAAGAGTCACACATGGGAAGCAAGCAAAGAACAAATAAGCTTAAACTCAGAAGTAAATGTTAGTACTTAACAGGTACTATTTTTCTCTTGGTTATTCTCCTTTTCTTTGTAACCCTAAGTATGAGTCTGTCCCATCTAGACCAAAGGTTGTTGAACTATGGCTCACAGACCAAACGTAGTCTGTTGTTATTTTGGGGTGCCCTGTAGCCAAGAATGTTTTTTTATATTTTCAAATGGTTGAAAAAAATCAAAACAAGAATATTTCATGTCACATGAAGTCAGATTTCAGCGCCCATGCAATAAAGTGATATTTTGGCACAGATCATTCATTTACATGTTATCTGGGATTTTATTTGGGATCCACCAAAGTTAAAATCATTTAACTTACAAAACCTTCAACAATTGTCTTCTGCTCCTTCACAAAGAAAGGGTGCTGACTAATAGGAATAAACTGGAATCTTGGTTCTTAGGAAATTTATACAATATAAACACATGATCCAGCTCAGTAGGAAATTTACCTTGTACCATTGTACTGGCTCCTGAAAAGGAACACTAATCCCCATCTAGTTTTTTATAAGCCCACTTTTACCTTGTCATTTGAACTTGAAGTTCTGGAATAAATTATGCTTATTTAGGCTCTCATTAACCCTTTCATGTCTCAGTGGTTCTGGGATTCCCGTTCAGTTAAAATCTACTGCTCTCCAGAATCCCATCCTAAACTATGCTCTGCCAGGTAGAAGCAGGCACCTCTCTGCCTTCCTGGAGCATTCAGGCAATGCTTTCTGATCACTCAGCCTAACTCAGGTTGAATTAGCTGTCATTGTTCTATGCTGAGTGTCTCTGAAGTCCAAGTGAGCATTTCAAGGGATGAGACTTTACTGAGTGGGTTTTTTTGTCCTTCCTATATAGTGCCAACCATGACCTGTTACAAGACTCTCAATATGTATCTGTTGATTGATTAATAGATTGGCAGAGGAGCTGGGCCAGTGAGGTAGCATCCTGTGGAGAAGAAAGAGCCACCAGATCAACCTTCAGGTGGGCTGTGCTTGAAATAGTGTCCATTATTTTGTGGTCTTTCATGCTCCTTCTTGGTCCACTGGATTTGAATAGCCTTTGAAAAGGAGAAAAGATGGTGCAAGCTAACAAAAGCAACCTTACCTCCATCTGCCTTCAATTCCCAATCTGGGAAACTGTTTCCAGAAGTCCTGGTACATAAGAACCTGATGTGGTGACAGAACATTCTGTCTTCCTCTTGTTATATGAGCAAGCATACTAAGTTTCTGCAGACTCATAAATCCTATGGGCCTTTTCCAGCCTCTCTACTCAGGCTGTGGGCCCCCATTCCAGGAAAGGGATGCTTTGAAATCCCCTTCAAAGGAAAATATCATGTTTCTGCACATCCAGCACCACTGTGGGTTGATGTTGTCCAGGGCAGGTAGGATGGGCTGGCCGTGGAGTCATTTGTGCTTCCTGAAGTTCTTGTTTTTCAGAATTGTGCAGGGAAATACAAGCTGCTCAGCACCGTTCAGAGAAACGTGTTTGAGGGAGCTGAAGTGAGTATTGTAAGTTTATTAACTTGAATTTTCCGGAAGGAGATCCACAAAAGTGTGTTCCAGGAGCAAACACAGGGTGGCTGCCTACTGAAGGAACTGGAGCAAACCATCACTCAGAGAGGGTACCGGAGCAGACCCAAGGAATTCATAGCAGACCTCTAGCAAGCAACTTTCCAACTGGCGCTCTTTGGAAAATCTCTCTCAGTAGGAAGAAAATCCTGGTGTCCTGCCTGGAGGTGAAGGGAGATGTAGAGTGGGTAAGGACATGTCTAGGTTGATACACATAAACCAGACACCTAGCGCAGCACTGCTACTCCATACTTTCTCTTCCCAGGCAAGGCCAATAATTGAGTACTTCTTCCTCCTTCTCATCCTCCTCCTCATCTTCCCCCCTCCTCTTCCCCTCCCCCTCCCTCTCACCTTCTTCCTCCTCCTGCTCCTCCTCTTCATCCTCCTCTCTTCTAATTCTTCCTCCTCCCTCTTCCTTTCCCCTTCCTCTTCCTCCTCCTTCTACTCCTCCTCCACTTCCTCCTCCACTTCTTCCTCCACTCCTCTCCCCTCCCCCTCCCCTTCTTTTTCCTGCTTCTCCTCTTCTTCCTTCTCCTCTTCTAGTTCTTCTGCCTCCTCCTCTCCCTCTCTCTGCCCTCCTTCCTTGTCCTCCTCGTCCTCCAGTGGGAACGGTTTGTGTATGGTGTAAATGTAGAACACTGGATGTGGGCAGGTGGACAAGCATTCTCTTCAGCTGCCTCTTTTGTAATATGAGTGATCATGATATAATGCCCAGTGTGACCTTGAAAATTAAACAAGACAATGTCTGTGAAAGTACTTTACTAACCACTATCCAAGTGGAAGTCATTATTAGTAAGCCTGCCAATACTACATATGCAGCTACTGATACTACAGCTACAGCTACTAGTCCTGCTAAGACTATCAGTACAGTATTACTAATCAAATGGACAGACGAGCTGAAGGATCTGGAAACCACATCATACCTAAGAGGAATGGTTGCATAAAACTGGAGTCAGCCCGTACTGAAATCTCAGTGGGAAAATAACTGCTCTCAGGATCTGAAAATTTGTCGTGGAGACAAGTCTGGAGGCTTTTTCTCAGTCCAGTTTCCTGCCCCCATCACTGAAAACTCAAGACCATAGAGCAGAATTACAAGCAGAAATATTTCACTACAAGACAAGGACTTGCTCTTAATATAATTGCCAAATAGTGCAAAGTGCCATCTTGGGACATAACGACAGTGTCTTTGGAAATGTCAATGGGGTGATGAGAAGCTATCCAGGAAGACTTAGGCATTCATCCATTAGTTTATTTATGCAATGGATGGACTCTGAATTATATGCAGTGCTTTAGGTACTGAGAATACTACCATAACCGAATACCAACTCTTGTTCTCACAGCCTTTATGTTAGTGTACAGCACTGGGGCTGCAGGGAAGATGGATGCTGAGCTCCTATGGCCACTCCCAGAATATGTCCAACATATAATAGCAATAAAAACAATATATTATAACAAAATAGCAACAACTGAAGAAAGAACAGTAACCTGGTAATAACAAGAATCTAAACAGGTGGCCGGGTGTGGTGACACCCACCTGTAATCCCAGCACTTGGGAGGCTGAGGCAGGAGGATCTCTGTGAGTTTGAGACCAACCTGAGCTACATAGTGAGTTCCAGGTCAGTCTCAACTACATAGTGAGACCCTGTCTCAAAAAACAAACAAACAAACAAAAATCTAAACAGACCCAATAAGAAGGATGAAACACATTTGAAATCTTTAAAAAGCAGGCTTCACATATGTTAACATCCAGCATAATTAGCAGCAGACCAATTGTACCTTAAGACCACACTCTCAGAATAGGTGTTACTGTGAAAAGCAATCTAATAAATATACGGTAATGGACAAAGCATTTGAACAGTTATTAAGCAGCCATTTTGTAAAAGAAAATGTGTATTCATTTGATTTGTTTGCATAGATAAATCTCAAAAGCTGATAACAGTCCTCATCTGTGAGAGCAAGGGAAATAACAGGCTGAGGCTATAGTGAGAGACACTACTCGGTATACACTTTTTTGAAACCATGGTCATTTTGGAGCAATGTGATTGTATTAACTATTCAGAAATTAAAGGAAGAAATTACTTGGAGAACACGAAGTCTAATTCTTTGACAAAATTTATAGTCATGTGATAATGCAGTTCTGTGATAATGCAGCTCTGCAAAATTTTAGTACAATTAATAGCAATGTACAGAAACCTCATTTGTATTTTCTTAAAAATAAGAATACAGTGGAACACACATAAAATTCAGAACTACATGAAGATAGATGTATTTGAGATGCATGTTCAAAATCATTTTATAGGCAGTGGTGTGCAGACAAGATTATTTGGTGTTGACTGGCCTAGAGACTTAAGTCTGTACTCTGGAGGTGGCCCCTCTGTGTACCTTTCTCGCCTCCAGTCTGTCCCATCCCATGTGAATTCTGTGCTCCAATATACTCTGGCCTGTATTACACAAAGGGACAAGGGCCAACTCATACATAAAAACAGAACTCTGATCCACAACCTGCCGGAAACTAACCCTTTGTCTACAACCCAAGAGACCAGCCTATTGGGAGTTGGCTTTGCAGGAAGCCTGATCCCTCTCTGATGACAACCCAGGAAGCTGAGCAGAAACTTCTGTAAACAATCAGCTCCACGTAGCTAGGACTTGGTGTATAACTGACATGTCCCTCACTTTTGCCCCTCTTTCCAACTTAGGATCAACTAAATAAGGCCAAATCTGCTCCTCTAGCCAGTCCCACCCCCGAAGAAGCATCCTCTTTCCCAGCACAAATCTCTCCTTCCTCTGTCTGTCGCTGAGTCTCTGCCAAAACACAGGTTGCAAGAGGCTGACTCCCTTGCTGTAGGAGGCTCTGAATTAATGGCTTTTGTTTTTCTCATTTGATTAGTTTTTACCTATTTCCTTACCAGCATGGAGTGTTTCAGGTCTAAACCTTATATTATATGCTGCCCTTATTGCCAGCCCAGCTTCACTCCATTTTCTTCTCAAAAGCCCCCAAGTCCTGGAATCAAAACTGTTCTCCTTCCTGCTCAGGCCCCACCTGCATCTTCGACATTTGCTTGCTGCTTTTCTCCTCGGGCCCTCCAGCCACGCTGGCCTCTTCTCAGCTCCTCGAACGTGCTGGTTCTCATTCTGTAGCCCTCACAGGCTGCTGCTTGGCCTGAAATACTTCATTCACTTGTGCTGTTACTGGTCCATCAACCTCACCACTCAGAGTCATCTTTATAACAGAATTTGCTCGGACACACTATCACACTCCTCTTCAAGAAGACTCCCCTCTAACAACACTCAAGTTAATTTGCTTTTCAGTGTACATTTTGATTGGTTATGATGAAATATTTATTTTATATATATATGTTTGATGTTTGCTCTCACCATCAGCCTGGAAGCTGCATGAGGTAAAAACTAGCTCTATTTTCCTCTACCAGTGTATATGCTCTGCATAAGATGGCTGCTGCGTAGCCATATGTTGGATTAATAGGCGTACATGGTACAAGACCCACGGAAGATGTTCTTCCTTCCTTCCCAGACTGCCAGAAATGTGACATGAACCTCTTCTTCCGGGTTCTCAAAATGCATTGCACACCCTTAATTTCTTCTGCACGTGGACCATATTGTGGTCACTGACATAGATCTGCCTTTTTCACAATAAGCCTAGGACATGTTTTTAGGGTCAGAAATATTTGTTCGAGAGACGTGTGTTGACTCATGGGACTAGAGACTTATGAGATATTTAAGGGCACATGCTTTGATCAAAGATCTTTCTGCCTAGACAGAAGTTACAGAGTAGAGGGAAAGCCCTGAGAATGGTGATAGAATAGTGGTGGGAGATCGACAGTGGAAGAGAGAGTGGGGGGGGTTGGAAGGCAAAAAAGTGAAGTGGAAATGAGTATAAGTGGCTTAAGGCTTAACGGAAAAGAAAATCCTGGGGTCAGAGAGACCTGTGATGCCGTGTTCTATCATTTCCTAGTGGTGGCACCTCAAGAAAGCAAGTTACTTTACCCCTTAACATCCCAGTCTCCTGTTTTATAAGAAAAATACAGACTCTACATGTACCATTGCAGTAAATATAAATAAAAGAATGCAAGAAAATCACTTTTGTAGTGTCTGGAACATATGTAGCATTCCACAAATGTTAGTTATTTTGACATTACTGCAATTCAAAATTTTGTCATTACTGTTTTATTCAGAGTTGTCTGTGAGCCAAATCTAGAAAGTGCTAGTACTTAAGTGACTAAGGAAATCAAAGATCATCTTGAACTGGGCAATCAGTGCAGAATTTGTACATGCAATGAAGAATTTGTGAAGAAGAAGAGTGTATAGTGCTGGGATGAGAGCTGTTATGTTTAGAGAACTAAATTACACTTTTCCAAAGTATCTATCGATTCCCTTAGTCCCTTCCTCCATCTGTCCTCTCACTTTTTTCCTTCCTTCCCTCCTCCCTTTTCTTTGCCCCTGCTTCTTTCTGTGTTTCTTCCTTCATTTCAGGTAGGACTGGAAGAAACAAGAAACTGTCCAGGTAGGGAGAAAAACAGAAATCTAACATTAGAGGATTACTTCCTTAAGGGAGTAAAGCTCATTTGCTAAATGAGATCCTGAACCATAAGGGCCACAGATGGGTGGGATGGTGGTCTGAGATAGTCAAGGGGTGTGCAGTTTGTTATTTTACAAAAGAGTTAAATGTAATAGTAATTGAGGGAAGCAGTTGGATCAAAAGAAATTATTTGCTAGGCAGTTTTGAAACCAGAAAATGCTTAAAATGCAAACCACAAAATGAAGACAACCTCAAAGGTTAATGAAAACCTGCAACAATAGACAAAGGAAATGAAGAATTGCAATGGAGCCCTCCTCCTGAATCTATTAAGTAGTCATACTAACATCTTTCCAAATGCAGAATGCTATCCAGCTACATTTATTCTGCCTTGGAACCACTGAAATAGAGACAAGATGTTAAGATAAAAATGTCTCAGTGACTTCTCTCTTCACCAGACCAAGAATAAAGACACCAGTTCCTCCCAGCATTGCTGAGACAGCATTGGCTTGTGCAGCAATGCCTGGCAGGTGTCCTGTGAGGATTTGTTGAATGAATTAGAGTCTGTGAGTCTAGTAGTTTTAAAAAGCCAGGTATTTATAAGAACCATGGAGGACAGACATAAGTGAAAACCAAGACCTGTCATGTAGGGGTACAAGATTCCAAGATGAATGCAACTGTACCGTGTACCTAAAATGTACCAATAAACTCAATAAAAATAAAGAGACTGTGTGGTAGGTCCAAGGCAGAACCAAAAATACCGGTCCAAGGAAGGAACTTGCACAAAGTCAAAACTTGTAGGAGCAACAATAAAATTTGCAAGACAAGAATAAGGAGGGCTGAAAAGTAAAACTGGACAATAGGGTCTGGGTTGAGAGGAAAGAATGTAGTGCTATAGATAATACAAGTTCAAAGTCCCACCATTTTGGAGCATGCCCCACAACAAAAAGTAAGGGAATATTCATTATGGTGAACAGCATGATGACAGATGGACATTGACCTGGTGACAGAGAGGAGCGACAGCCTCTCATTGTGAAACATGTACATTCCACAGACCCTGGCCCTATTCTGGCAGAATGCATCCTTTGTAAAGATACCACACTACCTGTGCTGGCAATGAATGCTGGGAAATCCAGAATTGTCATTTCATGGTGGTGCCTTTTCCTATAACCCTGGCAATGCCAACTGATTCCACTGTTCACAAAACCTGAGAAAGAACCAGCTCCTAAGATACAGAACAGCCAGGCAAGAGGTGAGGGAGGAGAGCACTAGACAGCTAGCAAGAGGCTAAGTCAAGGCCTCATTCCATAGCCAAATCAGGGGTGGCTGTGGTTAGCCACCCAAACAGTTTGTGCTTTAGTTTCCTTCCCAAGACAGTAGGGCTAAAATGACTTATAACAATACTCCTGGGGCTATTGTGGGATATAAAGAAGACCCTTCAGGTGCACATTCTTTAAAAACTTAAAAGCTCTATTTAGATCTTGTAACTTATAATTGTGACTCAACAGCAGGATATCTACGCTTCCAAGCTATTACCTCCAGCATTAGCCAGCACCATCCTAAAAGTATATGACTTCTTTCCTAGGAAGAACTTAATTTTGTTGGTTTTTTGTCTATTTTCTTTTCCACATCTCCCTAAAATATTTGCCTTTAAGAGACTGGTAGTTGGTGTGGTCTGAGCCTAGGAAGGCTTGTCCCCTGCCTGGCATCAGATTCTGGATGGTTTGATATGGACAGTCAGGTTGGCATCTCCATCACAAGTAGCATTTTCCTCACTTGTCTCACAAGCTGTCCTGACAACCGGATATTTTAGAGTGGGCATCAGAGTATAACTTCGTCATGCTGGACCCTATTTTCTCATGAAAAAAGCTTCTTTGACTGTAAAGGCAAATGGAGGGTAATTCTGAAGAAATTCACAGGAAACTGGCCCAATTCGGTGCCCTGTTCTGGGGATCTGATGCTTATTGGGTGAATTGATTTTCAATGAAAACATCACATCTGTCTGCTCTTTTTGCTGACAGTGCGTGGGATAAACTGGTTGAAAAGTTGAGCCTGTGATCGTGCCCACACCCAGGCATACAAGCTTCTACTGGGGGCAGCTCTACAGCGACATGACAGGAGATGAGCCCCGGAACCAGAACGCCAGAACACGAAACTGGACTCGTCGTCCTCTTCATCCTCCTTTCACGCTCTTTCTTTCTTCTGCTCCTTTTAACCATGGTCCACTCCTCTTATGATCTTATGCTTTCATGAAAGAGTCTGATATAGGCTACAACAGGCTCATACAGCAAGTCGAAAGGTTTACCTGCAGTCCTAAGTCTTCTGCTGGCCATTAAAGCAACATCAGGACCATCTCTGAGGCTCAACTGTCTCCTAAGTCAGTAAAGCAAGAACCAACGACACCAAAGCTTTCCAACTTGCCTAATACTGTGGAAAGTCAACTGAAATTTAAAAATCTCGTAGGGCCCGTTGAAAAACTGAAAGTTAGAGTACTTTATATGGGTTTTCCTTATTATGACTGGTAGTATTTGTATTGGTATTAGCATTAAATATTAGCAGTAAGTAGTAGAAGTGATAGTAGAAGTAGTAGCCCTTGTAGAATTCTAGAATCTTGCAGTCAGAAAGGACAGATGTCACACCAGTATAATTCTGTGTTACCTGTTAACTCCATTATTAATTACTATTTTACATGCTGCTTTATTATTTTTTTTTCTCCATGGTGTTATCCAAGCATAGCTTCCTTCTTTTTCTACATCTCTCCCATCAAAATCTGCTCCTCAGAAATAAGCTGTTGGTCAAAAACCCCAAAATGGTAAAGGTAATAAAGTTAAGATCTTAAAACCAGAAAGAAAAGAAAGTGAGAAGGAAGAAAGGAGAGCAGCAAAGAAGGAGAAGGAAAGTGTCCTTCCAGTCCCAGAATGTGATGGGTGAAAAAGATATTGAAGGTAGACTGTCAAGTATCTTGGCAGAGCTTCTTGCCTTCACTTCCTTGGACCGGGAACAGTTTGATCACTGGTCATTTTTATGGCTGGTTCAGACTTCCTCACGATAGAAAAAAAAATCTAAAAAGTCCAAGAGGTTTTGAATAAAGGTGATCCTGCAATTCAGGGAAAAATCTTTGTGTTATTTTATACAATTAATTGCTTCCTCCAGATTCGCTTTAGGATGTTATTTTCAGAGCCAAGTAAGCCACAGGAAGCAGTAAGATTCCCTGGGCTGAATGGATGGACTGTATCCTGATGATCAAAATTCATTTCCTAGTTATTTCCTGAAGTGATATTTTGACACCTGGGTCATACGTTAGCTTTATGGAGTCGCTCTGTGACATGCAGTGACAATGCTGATCTGGGACAGCACATTATCACAAAAAGGTAAAGAGGAGGGAAGTTCATTACTGCTTGCCAAACTGGATTGACTAAAGGGAAATATTTAAAAGTTAGCTTTACTCAAATGCAAAATGCAAAAATGTTAGTTCTTGTCTTGTCTGGGAAAAACTTTTCCTGTGGCATGGTTCCCAGTCTTATTAACTACAGCACAGTCTTTTTCAAGACTCAATTGTGAATCACAGGATCCTACATTTCAGGGCTAGAGGAAACCTAAAGAATCATCTTATCCAGACATCTAGCACAGGAAAAGCATTAATATCCATAGTTTTCTCCCTCTCTCTCTCTCTCTCTCTCTCTCTCTCTCTCTCTCTCATTGAGTTTATTGGTACATTTTAGGTATACAGTTTCATCATTGGGATTTTGTACCTTTACATAACATGTTTTGCTCCTCACTTTTCCCCTTACACAGTTTTCTTGATGAGAAAACTTAGGCAGGAGAGTTTAAGTGAGTTAGCCTTAGCTGGTGAGTAGCTGGTGAGTGATAGAAGCATAGGCTCAAACCCAGGGCTTCATCCCAGGAGGTTGTCACCTACTAGCTGTGTACCCTTAAGCAATTACCATATATTATGATCTAGTTTGCTTCTTTTCTAGTATAGCACAGATAATAGGGGGTTGGTAACTGACTAAATAAGATCATGAGATTCTGGCACATTGAATGGAATCAGGTGTTCCATTCTGCCAAGATGAAGAAATTAGGGTTCTGGTTCCCTTCCCTAGATCAACTGTGGAAAACTATAGAATCAAAAGTTTAATATGGATCCCAAGAAATAATCTCCACAAGTAAGGAATCTCAGGGGAGTTGGTGTATTAGGAAAGATATGGTTAGTGGGGCATCAAGAAGTAAACTGAAGAAAAAGATTACTTTTGGCTCTTTCTTGTACCCATATTAGCATTATTTGGGGAAATCTCTTCTGCATCTCTGTGGCATAAATTTGCAGTAAGAACTCAGACAGTCAGTGCAGGTGAAAAGTCCTACTGAGTGAGAAACTGAAAAACAAGTATTCCTGTGTTTCTTATGCTTTCCGTGTAGCCCCTTGGTAACAGTGGGTACCATTCATCTCACACCTTGCACTCATTTAATTTATCTTCTTCTCACAACTTTCTAATTTCAGCCAAAGAAACCTCTCTGCTTTTAAGGGCTCACATGATTAAAGTGCATTGACCAAGGCCAACCAGGATAGTCTTTGTATCTGAAGGTTCCAAACCTTAATCACATCAGCCAATTCTCTTCACTCTACGAAATAACATTCATAAGTTCTGAAAATTAGAACTTTGGGAAGATAACTCTACTTACTACACCTTGCACACTTGTAGGCATTTTTGCAACACTGAAGATTCTCTCACCTGCTTCTGGTAACCCTCACACTAGTCTTCACCCACCAGTTCTTTCTCCTTTTGCCCCAAACCTATAAACACTTCCAAATTCCCCCACTTTTTAAAACCCTCTGTCAGCTCTTCCTTCCTTAAACATGCCCTTCTCCTCTTTCACATCCTCCCACACAAGACACTTTCCACTCACCTTTGATATTCTCTCCTCTGCTGATGTCTCCATCACTGCAACAAGGCTTTTAGGCTTCAACAACTCAAGGAAACCGCTGGAGCAAATATCACCAGTGACTTCCGATCCAAATGAATCTGACTCCACAACTGTCTTTTTTTTTCTTTTTGGTACTGGGGATCGAACTCGGGTCCTTGCGCTTGCGAGGCAGGCCACTGAACCACTGAGCTAAATCCCTAGCCCAGCCCTCCCCAACTGTCTAGTAGTTTCTCTTTTACATTTGATGCTATTTATGACAGCTTTCATCCTCAAATATTTTCACCCCTTAGCATCTGATCATTACAGGTTTCTCCCATTTCTCTGGCCACTCACTCACTTCTGCTGTCCACACAAGTCTCTAAATGCTGGGGTTCTTCTGAGTCTCTCAAAGACAATCTTTTTGCTTTGTTTTGTTTTTTGAGACAGGGTCTCACTATGTAGTTGAGATCAAACTGGAACTCACTACGTAGGCCAGGTTGATTTCGAACTCACAGAGATCCTCCTGCCTCAGCCTCCGGAGTACTGGGATTACAGGTGTGCACCACCACACCCAGCTTGAAAGACAATCTTGACTCTTCATCTCATAGTCTCTTCTCGTGCAATCATAACCAATTTGATCTCCAACTGACACTGATATGCTTTGGGTTCTCAAGTCTTTTTATAAATACAAGCTTCTAAATCGAAGTTCAGAGGCTTCTGTCAAACTGCCTGCTGGATATTTCCCCTTGAATGTGTCGCCTTTCTCTTAAATCTCCTCTTCTTAGTTACCTACCTATTCATTTGTGTAGAAAGGGAGGTATGCTCTTGATTCTTTGGTCTTTAATTCTGAGGATTAAAGCAGGGACTAAGACATATCCACCAGATTCCATACAGGGACTTTGGTCACAACTTTGCATCTTTCCTCCCCATTACCATAACTTTATTCTACCTACTATTTTTTTGAGTTCCTATGTATATGAGTCACTGTGTTGAACACTTTGAAAATTATCTCAGTTTATTCTCACAGCAATCCTAAGACATGGAAATATTTTTTTGTGATAAAACAGGCATAGGCATGTTAAATGACTTAGCATGAGTCACATATTTCAAAGTAGCATCCTGGGTCCATTTGGTTCCTAAGTCAATGTCAATGTTCTTTTAATACATGATTGCAAATTACTAGTTGAGCTTTTGGTATCCTTCGTGTACTCTCCTAAAATGTTTGACTAAAGAATCTACCTACATTCTTGTTGTCCTCTGCTAATGCCTCCTTCAACACTAATCCGTCTTCAACAATAATTAGAGTAGTTTTGGTAAAATAATTCAATCATGTTCCTTCTTGGCCTGCAACCTCTCTTTATATCTCTTTGGCACAGTGATAATAATTCTTATCACTTTATTCTCGCTCTGTCTCTCTGTCTCTCTCTGCCTCTCTCTCTCTCTCTATTTATTTATTTGGTAATGAGGACCAAACTCGGGACCTTGTGCTTGAGAGGCAGGAGGCGGAACCACTGAGCTAAATCCTTGGCCCAACTCTTATCACTTTAAATAATACAGTATTGGGGGGGCTCTGTTTATGGCATCAACTCATTTTTTTGGCCTTACTTCCATCTACTCCACATACCAACCTTCCAGCAATTCCTATTTCACACTGTGTCTTCCACATGGAATTCCCCATCCTGCCATATAGCCTTGATACCCTCTAACCATCTTTGATAGAATTCAGCTCATCTTCTTCACTGAAACTGTCAACCTCTTAGTTGAAAAATAAATTTGGTATTCCCAAAAAGAATGCAATTACATGCTCTTGTTCTATGTGTGCATCCAACATACTCTGTACATTTTTCTTTAATTGAACTCAACCTTGGTTCACTTAGTTGTTTGCATATTTTTTGTTAGAAATATGTCAATGAGTCAAGAAAAACATACTACTTCTATTCACATTCCTATTATACACCTGTCACATATAAGGATTCAGTGATTGCTATTATATCCATGATTTAATGAAAGGTAGACTTCACCTCCAGACCAAATGGAGTAGATTTTATTCTGTGAGGAGGAAAGGAGATGGAAAGATGGAAAGAAAGAAAAGAGAGAAAAAGACATTGAACTTTGGGGGCATTGGATTGGTTTTGAGCATGACAGCATCACACCACCATGGAAGTACATAGCAGTGCACAAAATATAATAAAATGGAGAGAACCAGATCATTTGGAACCTTTACCGAGGCCATTTCTATGGGCCAAGTGTGAATAAGAATGTGTTAGAGTAAGTCACTGATGACGACTTCTAAGTCAGTGGCACTTAACAAATGGAAAACAAGAGCCTTGTAATGCTTTTACATTGATATTCTCTATGGATACAACACTTCCACAGGCAGAAAGTGTGGAAAAACAAAGAATGGCATCAACTGTGATTTCACAGTGCCTTAGGATTTTGGTAATAATGGGTGAGTAGGGGGAGGGTTTATCATGTCTTTTATATAAATCATAAATCTCCCTGGCACCAATTGAAAGTAAAGGCAACAGCCTGAGTGTTTATTTAGATTTTATGGCCCATTTATTGTCTCATATTCCCCCAGTCAAAGATAATTATTTCTTAATTAATCATACGTAAGCAGTCTATATCCTTTGCAGAACTGGCTACTTAAAAGAACATTTATCACAGCAATTTGTCCCATATATCCAACTGTAAATCACTTGCTTTCAGCTGGTTTTGCTCTAATTGACTCTTGATTGTTTTTGGGTTTCTGATAGTTTGTGCAGAGGCAGGGAGAGGAAAGAAGAAAGGTTGGAGGAGGCTGGAGGAGGGATGACGTGTAGTTACCCATTTTTCTTGTTCTCTTCCTTTAGGAAACATGCCTGAGGATAGGAACAAAAGAAACCTCTGAGAATTGAGATATTGGCTATTTGTCTCAGAGTGGCTAAAAAGCGATTTTATTTGAGCCACAAGAAAGGCTCCCCCTGAGAACAATGGCCACTACACTATTCAGTCTTGTGGGTGGTGTTTACAAATGACCTAAGATTGTAGAAGTGGGCCAGTGCCCATCTTGATATGTGTTGTGTCATCGTGGAAAGAATGTAGTGAGCATTTTGTCTTCCTAGACTTCCCAATAAAGATGTTATAATAGCATATTGGCATTGAATCCATTAACATCTTATCTTTTTTTTTTTCTAGTGGTCTTTCTTCCTATTTAGAAAGTACTGATCACCTTTCTCCACTCAGTGGCCATAGCTGATGACATACAATGTTAAAAATATAGTTAAAGTCAGGATAAAGAGCCTAATCACCTATTTTGTCTGGAAAATTCAACAATACTTTATCTTAGAAAATGTGAGTGAACCCAGCCGTATATAACTAATGTTACTCTAAAAAATCTGCAGCTTCAGGCTTTGGATCCTCCTCTTTGAGACAAGGATGTTATCTGATGGCTCTGCACTGCTCCTCTACCACCAACACTGTTCCTAACTCTGCATAGCAGCAACAAAGAAGCCAAAGATTTGAACAGCACATGCTGTGTGCCACATATTATTTTATTTTCAGCATATTAACTTTTAAAATCTCAACAGCAGTCCTAAGAGGTAGGCTCCTACTGCTGATCCCATTTTATAGATGAGGAAATGGAGGCATTGAGATGACGCACCCATGTTTACGTGTCCAGGAAGTGCTTAATGCATATAAGTAAACTGGGACTTAACTAAACTGTGAGTCCAAAGACTGAGCCAGATTTTCTCAGTCTCTGTGTTATTGCTGAATTAATGCTCCTTAAGAGCATTAAAATCTAACATCTGTACCAACAATACCTTATATATTCTGATTCTCTTCTCATTTAGAATTAAAGAAAGTAAAATGTCCTCTGGAGAGAACTGATCTAGCCAGTGTCTAATGGGTTACATTAAAAGAACCTTTGGCTGAAATGGAATTCTCCTAATTCTTGCTCATCACTTTCCTCTATTTCTTTCTTCTTTTCCTCTGTTCCAATGGCCTTCTGTCTCACACACCATATAGGTCTTCCATCTATGTGTCTAGTGTGAGCTAATAAAAATCTGATAAAATGTGTATTTTGTTCTACTTTATAGATTTAGAAATTAAGAATTTACTAAATTAAGAAATCCACTTGAGGCAGATTAATAGCAAATGATGAATCTGCGTCAGTTGATTCAAATCCTATGTTCTTAACTTGGTTGCTGTAAGAATGATGTGTCTTCTTGAAAGAAGAAACCATTTTACATTCCTTTAAAATAACCTGCAAGATATCTTGCTATACAGAGAAAGATCAATATACACAGAAGAAGGCAAAGAATATGTATGCTAGTTTGTATAAAATGGAAGGAAAAATTTATATTTTAAAAATATTCTATTAGAATTTTATGTGCCAGACTATAAGAAAGGACAGTAAATTAATAACAGGGGTTACTTGTTGGGTGAAACAATGGAAACTGAACAAAGAGAAGAAGAATGGGAAACTTCCACTGCCCTTTAAAATATATGCTAATGTTTGAAATATGCACATAGATTATCTCTTAAAATTCTTAAAGTTAAAAATGACCTTAATAAATGTACGGCTTTTTGTCTTGGCTTTTTCAACACAGGGAATTGTTAACATGGTGTTAAATATACAGTGTTTGTTAACTGTGTAATTGCGTGTCAGACACACTCATTCCACCCCGGAGCCGTACTAAATCCAAACCAGTACAGAAGCCTGAGAATTATGTCCAGAACTCCTGCTTTGACCAAAAGAACTTCAGAAATTTGAGAGAAACTCAATGTGACGCTGGCCCCCTGATCTTTAGCTGTCTGGCTGCTGTCTTGGCATAACCCCATCCCGTGGTCAGTTCTGCAACCACCTGTGTGCTTACACTCTGGACTTTTCCTTTTTTCCAGCAGTGGATCTGTATCACCAGTATAGATTTATCTAGGTTTGCAAAAGCCTGGACTATCAACCACAGAGAGCCCGCTTAGTCATTTATAATGAGACATACAACAGAAGAGCCAACATATTCTTTCCCTGTAAGCAATGGCACATGGTGATGCAACCTGCATTAGCAGATTGCCTGATCCATATGCCTTGAGAACAGAGGGATAAGCTCTACGGTGCTGAGCAGGTCATATACTCTCTGCAATAGGGACATCCATGCCACCAAGACCTGATCAGTTCTGTCCTAATGTCTGGACATAGTTCCTCTGGTAATGACTCTAATGGGCACTGCCAACATCTATCCCTAGGTCTCCCCATTCCTGAGATTCTGATAGATGTACTTGCTGCTATGAACAGTCTACAGAACTCCTTGGGTCAGGCCCGAGCTCACTTCCCCAGTTGCCTGCTGACCAAATTATACACGGGGGCCAACTAAAGTCTCCAAGTCTCATATCTGTTATCCAACACTAAGGCCTTTTTTTTCCTTCAATCTGAAATGACATTATTTGCACAAGAAGATAGATACTTTATGCTTGTGTTAGGATGCCACATTTGTGCAAGAGTGAGTGATAGCCACATGAAGTGTCAGAGAGAGCTCAGAAAAACTGCAAGGCAGCTCTTTGAGAGTGGAAGTGAAACACTGGCAGTTCATCTATTATAGGTGGGGAAAGCATTAAAGATAGATTTGGACAATCTCACAGTTTTGCTGAGAACTGATGCTAGATCCATAAGAATCAAAGGCCAGCAAGCCTCTCCTCGTTATGCCAGGGTGTCCTCTAAACATAGGTGTTACAGATTAAATCTATAATGTGCCCTAGACATCTCATGTTTTCAGAGTTAAGGCTTTCTCAAGATGATTGGATCAGTGGACTGATTCATTGATATTCATGGCTGAATGTGCTAATATTAGGAGACGGGGCCCATTGGAAGGTGCGGGTCATTAGAAACATACCTTGGAGGGCATATTTCTCTTGCTCTTTCCCTCTTTCTCTGCTTCCTGGATGTTAAGGGATCAGCAGGTTTCCTTTGCTAGGTCCTTCCACCAAGCTGTTGAGATGAGCCAGCTGATAATGCACTGAACTTACTGAAACTGTGAACCTCACACCAAAAAACCTCTCCTCCTGTAATTTGAAGTTGTCTCATAGTTTGTCCATGCAACAGTAAAGCTAACTAATGCTCCTGGATCACTGAAATTTTCTAAAACAGCAAATTTATTTGAATACTGGAAACATTTAAATTCAAAAGTACAGAAAAGAGGGCAGAATTCATACATGTTTGTTAATGATACATAATGGAAATTCAGAGCAAGAAGTAAAGAAGTAGAAACACTTATAGACTGTGAGATTACCTGAACATCCAAATGTGGTGCCCAAAGACTAGATCCCAGGTAAACAGAATAAACCAGCTTGGATATTGTCAAGCAGTAAACATGCGCCACACACTGTAATGGATGAGGGAAAAAAATATTGGCCCTTTTCCCTCACATGCTGCTTGAAAAATGCTGCTGGATAGTGGAAAGTCTTCCTGTCTCTAATCTTCAGTCATGCAGTTCCCTCTAGGCAACAAATCTTATTGGTCTCTTGTGTATCCTTGCACAGTACAAAATCAGGCATGTATATCTGTATATACGTTTTATCCACAGAGGCACACACACACAAATTGTAGCATGGTATTAAACACTGCACCTTACTTTTTCATTTAACAATGTCTGGGAGATATTTTTTCCTGTTTTTAAATTGTTGCAGAATAATCACTTCAATGGAGGTACAGTAATTTAGCCAATTTTCTATTTTGTTAAGACAACAAGACAATACTATAATGAACAGTCTGATATACATTTTATTTTACAAATGCAAATTAAATATTTGACTTTGAATAGTGATGCTTAAAAGTAGAGAGCATGTGCTTAACACACATAGCAAGCCTTTAATAAATGCTTGCTCAATTAAGTGAAAAGTGCAAGAACTGGTAAAGATTCTGGGGGGAGGGGACAGACACTTGTGGCACTGTAAGTGCAAAAAGAATTTGACCTGATATGGTGGAGGGACGGGGTGAAGCTCCAAATACCCACTACTACTCCCAGTCAACTTTGTAGGAGGGCAGGACCCTACCCTTGAACTCAGGCCACTTCTAACCCACCTCTTCTGCCAACAGAGATGCGCTGCTTTTTTCTTCCCATTTAATTATGTTGTGCCCATTTGTACTTTGTTGATTAGACTTGCATCTTTCCTGTGCCTTTTCAGCACTAGGAAAAGTGGAGTACATCAGTTCTTGGTGTAGACAGAAGTTTCTGGCTTCAAAACCATCTATCTATATTATTTGACTGTGCTGCTGAGCTCCTCCACGCCTTACGTTTTAAATGAAAAGAGTGGTGTGTCTTTTTAGAGTGCAGAAGATAAAATGTGCTGACCCATGTAATACTCCAGTCCTGGCACCTGGTATGTAGTAAGCTAATTTTAATTACTACTCTTCCTTGACAAATGTCTTGGTGCTCCACAAATGCTTAATGAACTAAATCCAAGCACACCAAACGTAACAATACACTTCCATGCCCCTTTTCTGTGCAGGTGGCTGTAACATGTCTTCTCCACAACTCCAAGATATTTTATTCCTCAAGAGCTTGGGAGATGAACTCTTAGATGTTCACTCCATTAGGGTGACAACAGCATAAGAAGCTGATTTTCCCCCAAGGAGAGATGCACAAGGCACTGAAGGAGATAGACTGTTGCAATTCCAGGAGTTCAATGAGAAACAATGTCATTAGAACCAAAGCCTGCTGTGCAGAAAGCAGGTTGAAGTGAGAGGATGATTCGGATTCAGTGACCTGAAGTGCACATCTCAAGTCTATTTGCTGCATTAAATGCCAGCTTAGCTGGCAAAGGTACACAGAGTGCATCTTGTGGGATGAAGTGAACAAGTTTTGAGCAGAATTTTTACCCCTTCAAAAGGAAAAAAGGAAGAAATTTACCATAGCTAAAAGGTGTCTGCTGAAACTTGGCCAATTCAGATCTATTTCCTGGGAGCATCAGTCAGGATGTGGGTGCATAGGGAGTTAGTCCATGGGCTCTGTAGCACAAGTGCAAGCTTCTGATCACAACAAGCTTTTAGATTGCATTTGTTGGATGAATGGCAAGCGTGCCTCTATAGTCTCCTGTAGGGTTAATTAGCAGTTTCCTTTCTTGTGATGGTCTTAATGTTCAGCCACAGTCCAGCACAGGTGAAAATCCTGCCTAATGGCCAAGGAGCAGTAACAAAAACCAAGAATACCCACCTTTTTGTTATAAACAACTTAATTCACGCCACTGCTCGGGAAAGTCACATTTTAAAAATTAAACATGCATTTGTACCTTAGGGGAAAGTGTTTATTTTACCTGGACTACTGAGAGCCAGCCAGCCTCTCAGACTATTACAAGCATGATCCCTTAGTCTTTTGTTGGTTACCTGTGTAATACAAATGTCAAGTCCCTAATGCCAATATAAATCAGCTGTTCTTAAAAGATACTGGCAAAAGAAGATGAGCACTCATGTGAAGAAGGGGCTCTGGCCTCTCCAGAGTGAGGAAGCATATCTTATAGGTATGACAAAGTTTAAGCCCGAGATCATCCATCCATCCATCCACTATCCATCTCATCTGTACTATCTAGGATGTGTCAAAGAGTACTAAGGAATAAAGGATAAAGAAGTAAGGTTCCCTGTACTCAAGCTTTAGTTGTGAACATCTTCTCCAAGCTATCTGTGGTGCCCCAACATGACAGAAGGCTGCCTGAATTCAGAACAGAGAAGTAGAAATAAGATCAGAGAAAGCCTAACTGGTCATAGACACACCAGTCAGGTCATCAGTTTGCCGAGGCCTGTCCCTTTGTTTGTAATAATACTAGCCAAAGGCTGATTACATGATTTGTTTCTTTGGTTCCTGCCTATCAAAGGAGTCTACCTAAATAATAACTAGAATTTGGTAAACAACTGACATATAAGAATCATGTCTTCTAGAATATCAAACTTATTGCTAAGTAAATGTGTAACGCATGGGTACCTGTCTGGTTGGTTGTGGTTTTGGCATAATAGGTTCCATGTGCGCAGGAACAAGAGTCTCCTGTCCAAATGCCAGTCATTTCTCTGCCTGACATTTCCTCTCTGTTACACCCACTTCCCAAAGAACCTTGTTCTTGATATGAAATATCAAGTGCCAGGAGCTCTCTAGGTACAGCATGGCTGACTGTACCACACCGAGATGGGGCAATCCATGTTTCTTTTTAGATTTTAAAAAGGAATTTACCAATCAAATAGATTAATTTAATGGAATTTAATGGAAACAGCATCAAGTGGAAGTCTTCCTATACTCAAGGTTTTGATCACATTTGAGGACTTCTTGTGCTAATTTGCACAAGCAGAGAAGCTCAACTATGAAAGAGAAAAAAATACACCATAGCGTTTTTCAGATGTGAAGAAAAAGGCCCCTCTCCCAACTCTCTGAGTCCTATACACCCAGTATGATCAATATCATTGAGTTCTCTAAGTTATATCTTTATCTTTAAAACTTTCTAAAATTTAATAAGCAAGTGTGGGTGAACTTCTAATACTTGTGAACAAAGGATACTTATCAAATATTGTTATGGATTATGTTTAGATGTCCCTCTAAAGTCTAATATGATCATAGGTGGGGCATTTTCAGAGGTGGCTGGATCTAGAGTGTGTGATGCTGGAATTGATTCATGGTGCAATGCTAGGCTCAAGGGCACTAGGATTAAGGGTGTGAGCACTCTTCATGCTAAGAAATCCGGATAAGATAAAAGGGGCAGAGAGACATTGTTAGGGCCCCTTGTTGCTTTGCTAACATCTGCCTGCCATGAATGGTTGCCCCTCTGCCATGTGTCACCCTGCCTTGGAACCAATCAATTATGGACTGAAACCTTTCCTCCCTTAACTTGTGTTGGGTATTTTGTCTCAGCAACAAAAAAAGTAACTAAGACAGATGCATTCAGAATAAAGATCTAGAAGAACACTCTTCACGCTAAGAAATCCGGATAAGATAAAAGGGGCAGAGAGACATTGTTAGGGCCCCTTGTTGCTTTGCTAACATCTGCCTGCCATGAATGGTTGCCCCTCTGCCATGTGTCACCCTGCCTTGGAACCAATCAATTATGGACTGAAACCTTTCCTCCCTTAACTTGTGTTGGGTATTTTGTCTCAGCAACAAAAAAAGTAACTAAGACAGATGCATTCAGAATAAAGATCTAGAAGATTCTTATTAGGAATATGTTGAGAAGAAAACTCAGATATAGAAGGAACATGGAATATGGAAGTAAGGATACACGTGGCTGTAAAAATGCAATAATTTAACAAAAACAAGGAAGGCTAGCATATCATCAGTTTCTGCTTTAGTTTCTAGACTTTTTTCAATCACACTTTAGGTCTATTTCTGATTCACTGAGGTCCTACCCGTTTTCCAGTCACTGCATTATTTCATCTGCAACCAATCAGCCAGTGTCATTGCTACTGCATCTCAGCCAACCAGAATTTTGGTGGTATTATTGCTACTCCATTTCAGTAAAATACAGCCTTTTCTGATGGTGGAAATGTTCTAAATCTGCATAATCCAAGAAGAAAGTCATAAGCCACATGTTACTATTGAGCACTTGAAATGTGGCTAGTGTGACTATGGAAATTAATTTGCATTTGTATGTAATTTTAACTAATATAAATGCAAGATAGAGTAACATGTGGCACTTTAGTTCCTACAATATTAAAGAGGTTCTGGAATAATTATCAACATACAAACACTGCTTGAATCTCCATGCTGCAAGGCACTCTGACAAGCCTCCCTGCAGTTCCCCTCACTTCCTTCCTCTCATGTTTTATTTTCTGCGCATTCTTCACAAGCTGGTGGATCAGCCTTTAAAATACAACTCTGATAAAAAAAAATCTCTTGTTCAAAACCCTACTAAGGTTCACACTTAAGTTTAGAATAAAATCGAAACTACAGCCTCAGGGTCCTACTTGACTTGGCATTTGCCTACCTTCCCACTTTGTCTCTCTCATTCCAGCGTCAGTGACCTTTGTCCTGTCATCTGAACGTGCCAGGAGCACTGAGAGCTCAGGATCTTGATGCAGTGTGTTTTCTGCTTGGAACATTTTCTCTCAGACCTTGCTATGACTGACTGTTTCTCACCATTCAAATCTCACTTTGTATATCATCTTCTCAGGGACTTCTTTCCTGGACTTTGTTCTTGGTTAGAACAGCTTCTGCAATAGATTCTTCCTTTTAAATATTATTTGTTTTTCATGTTGTATTTGTTTCTGAAATTATCTCATTTATATCTGTCATGTATTCACCCATCCATCTACCCATCCATGTATCTATCCATCCATTGGCTTACCTGTGTTTCTCTCTCAAAGCTGTAAGCTCTTAACAGAAGAGACTATATCTGTCTTAGTGGTGGCTGTAGTCTCAGAGTGTACAACATTGCTTGAAGCAAAGTAAGTCTTCAACACACATTTTTGATGGATGGACTTGCCCATCAATGGTTTGGAATTCTTGCTATAGCTCTCTTAAGGTTTCCTTCTTAGCATAGAACAGGGCCAGACATACAACAGAATTCAACAAATAGCCATTGAATAACTGAATGACATATGACAGCAAGAAATTTAACTAAATAATTAATGAGATTTACTTTTCTGCCAGTTAATTTTCTAGTAGATGGAAGTCACATAAATTAAATAGTGCTAAACGATTAACTTACTCAAATACTTAATGTCCCCTAGTCTTGAAGTGAAGGAGAGATCAAATTGATTGGCCAAATTCCCTATTTTTGAGTAGACTATTCCTCTTAATCATTGTTACTTAACCCTGATGGGCTATCTGACTTACTTGAATAACAGTATGCCAGTTAGCTAGTGACAAAGAAAAGAAAGAAGAGAATTCTGTAACCAAGTAAAGAAACTGATATAAATATCTCTCCCATCAGGATTTTCTTGTTAGAATTGTTTGTAAACTGCAGGGACTTTAGAGCTACTTGTTTGGAAGATTACACCAGAGGATGAGATACAATCAAAAAGAAACTGAGAAAATCTGTGGAGTTTGCTGCACAGTGGGAATTCTACACAATTCCAAGAAAAATGCCCCTGCAAGTGAAGGTAGAGATACAAACACCTTAATAAGCTAGAGATCACTGCCAAAGACATGGAGAAAATGCACAGAGCCCTGCGGCCAGCTCTTTACATCATCTCAGTTGTGCTAACCCTGCAGCACCCACTCCCAGGCTTCTTAGATGACACTAACAATAAAGGGAACAACAGTGGTGTAGCATCTTCCACTTATGGCTAATAAATGAGGATTCTGAGAAGTCAACCAGTTTCGTTTTATGAAATGTGATTTGCATGCATGATAGAACCGCCACAGAAAAACTGTTCATCCACTTTGTGAGTCCTCCAGTTCTCGCACACATGGGTGCTAGCCAAAGCTGCCATATTTTGACTTTATGGAAATATCTAATAAACTACTGCTTTCCTTTGACCCGCCATGCATTCTACTTCTTCTTTATGGGCAATAGCAAGAAAACAGATGTTCCCTAGGAGTGGTGATGATGCTGTTAAGTATTTTATGGTTTGTCTCTATTTCCTCCTATCTTTTCTCATTTGTTCAGTAACTGTGCATGGAGTGTCTATTTTGTACTAGGCCTTCTGCTAGGAGCTGCACATACAAGGATAATGAAGGACCAGGACTCTGGTGGTGCAGTTGATCATGTGAACACTAAGGATAGAGCAGCAACCCATGACAAACACTCCCAACTCACAGCTATCATAGCTTAGGATTGCTTGTTAGAATCAGAAAACAGGATTTAAAGTCAAAAGTATCTTGCAATCCCATAGGAAATACCACAGTGAAGGCCAGCTTAAATTTTTCAATAAGTTCAGTTCAGGCAGTTTTCTCACCAGAGAGCCTTCCCTTGACAGAGCACCAGGAAAATAGTTGGCTTTCGGTCAGGGACCATGTTGAAAGTAAAACACAAATCTTCAATCAGAAAAATCTTGTTCAACAGGGGAAGATCCTCAGATAATAAGGGGTCACATTAGAACTAAAATAATCTGTGTCACTCTTTAAGGGGAATGGGCTAGAAAATCACCAAATTATATCACATAATGTCTTTTTAATCTTTATTTTGGCTAAGCCTGAATAGTTGGATAAAAGTCCAATGCTTGAATAAACTGGGAAGTTATTATGTATCAGGTGTTTGTGTACTTTCCTAGTCCTTCAAATAGATATATACCATATATATTATTTTCTCCAAGTTGCAGGCGAGGAAGTAGCACAAAGAGGTCAAATAACTTGCGCAGGATGACACTGCAAAAAGGCAGCATCCTTGTACCATTCATAGATGACACAATAAAACTGGGTAAATTGAGGGTAGACTAATAAAAAAACTATTTTCAAAGGTGTGGGCAAGATATAATGAACTATGAAGGGCAATGTATTATAAATCAAACTAGAGAAAAGTAGTACTTGCAGAAATGTAAGGAAAGAAAATGTTGAGAGAATGGTTGGTGGAAACCATAACTAAGTTGAGAGATGCAGTCAGTTTAGATGATGGAGGAGGCAGAGAGAAGAGGTAAATATTCGTGGAGTTCTCTCTGACTCAGTCCACTCTCTGAAAGTTTCCCTTCTAACTGACCCATCAAAGGGCACAAGGAAAAAACCCATTGGTGTAGTTCATGCTATTCAGGCTTTAGGAGCACAGCAGAGGGTAGAGAGTGAATTAAGAAGGGCAAATCAAAATTATTCTGCAAAATTCTCTACCAGATAGTAATTTTTTTCAGGTCAATGCTGACAGTATCTCATTCATTTTTGTCTCTCACTGAACAATGCCTCACATCACAAATGGTCAATGAAAAACTGTAGCGTTGCTTTTTTCTTTCCTTTCCTCTGCACTTTTCTATCTCTAAGACCCCAGCCCAAAGTACAGATGACACTTACAGCCAACTGTGGCCTGCTGGTGCTTGCCTAATAAGAGAAAATGTGTGTGTTTCACCCCTCTCCACAGTTTGGGGGGTAGGAGTTGAGAACATTCTAAAGCAGGATTCTTTCCCTAAGTAAAGGCTTCATGTTCCTTGCCCTTTTGCAGTTGGCCTGGACTCTGGGAACAGAGAGGGTGGAGTGTTTCTTTCTCTGGGGATGCTTCCAAGCCATTTTGTAGAGCATCAGCAACTTTAATTTGGGTCAGGACTGAAGCTTGAGAACTAAGCTCCTCAGTGAACTCCTTTACAAGATTCTGGGAGGAAAAAAAAAAATGACTGATTTTCAAGTCACCTAAATTATCAGAAGATTTGGGGATTTGAATCATACTCTTAAGAAAATATGGCACAAGAACGAGAACTGCCTGTATGTTCCTTCAATCAGTACTTACTAACATTCAGTCCAGTGGGGACCCACTGCCATAAACAGCCAGCTAGAGGGGACATCCAGACCTGAACAGACACTAGTTTCAATTTTAAATCTTTTTGTCTCCCCTCTTCAAGTCCCTTTCTGAAACTCCAGCATCTCAAAAGCAGGTCAGTTATGCTCTGAGTTCATTTTGCTCTAACTAGAGTATTTGTTTCTGACCAACCTTTCATATGGTTATTAATGGTCTTTTAACCACAAGCAGCTGGGATCTCACTGTTTGTTAAAATTTCTCTGGGCACATTTGCACAAAAAGGAGATGTGTGACAGAATCCTCTCCTCCACCAGCTGTAAGGTCGGGGAAAGGTCATCTGCTCCATCCCCTGTCCTTTTGTTCCCAATCTTTCCCTTACTGGTTGATAAGAATCTTCTTGAGAGTGAGGGCCCTGAAGAAGGGAGCTCATCTTCTCTTCCAATTTGCCTTGTCTTGCTGTAAGAAAGCAAGCTGCGCCGTTTGAATCTTGCCTGTTCAGAATTAAAAATGGAAAGTACAATAGTTTAATACATTTTATGACCTTCATGTTTTATTAAATTTCATAAAGGCATTCCATTCAAAAGAGGGTCAGATTTTAAATTAAGGCTCTACAACAAATATTTAAACTCAGATTTAATAAAAAAGTTATTGTGTATTCATGCAATTGCAATTGATTATAGAAGACTTAGGTATTGAAATTTTAAAAGGGTAATAGATATTGTAAATGGATAATAATGTTTAACAGGATACTGAATTTGGTATTTATTTGGCCTATTTTATGTACATTTTGAAAATTTATGGAACAATGGTAATTGTTTTTTAGATACAAGTGCTTCACACATAGAAGGGGCATAATAAATATTGATTGAAAGAATGCATGGATTATATGAGTAAAAATATTAGCAAACTTTAAGTTCTCTAGTGTTATGATGACTGATACACTTTAATTAATTCAATGTAACAAAATTCATAGGGAGTGTAATTTTTTCTAGCATTGCACAAAGACATGAAGGAGCTCTGTGTAGTGCTCATGAGACAGGCTGCAGCCTTTAAGGAGTTGAACATTGAGACAGGATCTATCTAAGCATAAAACAGAGAGAATAAGAGAACAGAGAACCCTATCTAGCACTGTCCCAGCTCACGGTGCAGTTATGATGGCTGGATAAGACTCCATGAAGATTGATTTGTTTTATTTTTGAAACCGGCTCTCACTATGTAGTTGAGACTGACTTGGAGCTCACTATGTAGCCCAGGCTGGTCTCGAATTCATAACTATCCTCCTGCCTCAGCCTCCCCAGTGCTGGGATTACAGATGTGCGTCACCACGCTCAGCCATGAAGATTGATTTTAATGGTCAACTTGACTGGTTTAAGAGACTCTCGGAAAGGTGATTGGATCGTGGCAGTGCTATGCTCAATAGCAAATTAAACTGCTGTGTTCACAGCTGAACGTGTATGTTGTTAGGAGGTGGAACCCAGTTGGAGGTGAGTCACTGACATTGAGCGTTGGGAGGTTACTGCTCTCTCTCTGGCACTCTTCCCCTGTGCTCTGCTTTCTGGACACCAAAAACTAAGCAGCTTCCCTCTGCCATGCCCTTCTGTCATGACACTCCTACCTTGGAGTTAACTGATTAGAAACTAAAATCTCTGAACCTTGAGCCAATAAACCTCTCCTCCTTTAGGTTTTGTATGTTGGGTGTTTGGTCCTGGTGATGAGAAAGCTGGCAAATGCAGACTTTATGGAGGAAGTGAAACTGAGGCAGACAGAAACAGTGCTTTCCAGAGGGGTGTATAATATGGTCTCCAATTTTTATGGTGTAAACCTGTAAAGACTGTCAAAAGATTTGCCAAATATTCTGAGAGACAATATATAGACACTATTTAAAGAAATAAAACTTCTTCTCCATGCCAATGTTAGTCTTTATGGTAATTTTCTCTTTAGATTTGTTTCTAGAGGCTTGACTTTATAGATTCCAAATGTGTCCTTTCTGCATTTTCCTAGTTATGTTTTTCTGAGCTTCTTAAATTTATGGTTTGGTATCTTAATTAGCACTAGAAAGTTCTTGACTCCCCCCAGACTTATACTCCTCAGACCCTATTTTTTCTATTCCTTGTCCTCTTTTAGTACTGAAATGCACTCTTTTGATTAATTTCACATATTTCTTTCTATGTTCTTATTCCTTTGTCTCCTCACGCTTTTGTGTGGGTATTAAAGTTTATTAGTTCTGTCTTCTGTTGTGTTCAGTCTACTGCTTATGTTACATTTATGTTCATACGTGTATTGGATGTTTCACTTTTACAAAGTTCAGTTGATTACATTTTAACAGATTATAATCCCATATTGAAATATTTTATCTTTTTATCCTTTCTGCCCATTTTCCACTATTTTCTTGAGCATGTTTTGGGAAGGCCTTGTCCTGAATATCTCCAGATATTAGCCATCTTATCTCTTTCTATTTCATGTCTAGTAAATTTTGATGACAAGCTGGATATTTTAAACAATACTTTACAGAGATTTCAGATTATATTACCATCTTCTAATAGATGTTTCCTTTTGTTAAGTAGTTAATTACTAATGAACTCTTTTTGACTCTTTTCAGGCCTGGTAAATATTTTGTTAAGTAAATTCTATTTTCATTTTAACGTTTACTGACAAGTACCTAATTCCTAACATTATGTCTTTTCTAGGATTTCTAAATCTCCAAGGTGTTTCTCCAGATGCCTGCACTCTTGTGCCTTCTTTGGAACCTCTGTAATCTCTGATCAACTCTCCACTTCTCGGTGTCTGCTATCTTTAGGTCCCTACTGTCCCATACCAGACATACACAGCCCCAGGGTACACCCAGGACTTAAGAGATATTTCCATACAGAATTTTGATATGCCCCTGCTCTGGCACTCTGTCTCCAAGATGCTGGGCTCCTTTACAGGATCAACATCTGATTTTACTTCCTTTGGACATTAAGATCATCTTAAGATCATATTTATTTAAATCAAAGTCCAGAAAACATCACTGTGGAAAAAAGTCTGAGATGATATAGTTGTCTGTTATGTCTTTCCTCTCTTAAGAAACACAGCCTTTCATTTGGTTATTCTCAAATATCTGTAAAAAGTGATTCAATATGATTTTTTTTTCTAGGTTTTACATGAGTATTGTGGGCAGGTGAACCTAGTACCAATTACTTCAACATATCTGGAGTCTCCCTACTAAAAAGAAGTTCAAACTAACTTGTACACATGCATGGCATTCAGGGTCGGATATATCACACAGGTTAATATATGTGTAGGTATGCATACATGTGTATATCCAAATATACATGTATATCCAAATATAGATGTTTATTTTTTTCTTTCATTGAGTTTATTGGTACATTCTAGGTATCCAGTACAGTTACATTCATCATTGGGATCTTGTATCTCTACATGACAGGTCTTGGTTCTCATTTTTTCCCCTTGTCCCTGCCCTCCCTTCACCCTGTCCTCCCCTCCCCATTTACATAAATGTTTATTTATAAATATATACATGCATAAATATAACTATGTGTACACACATATACACTTGTGAGATTAAAGACTTTAATTTATGTTGCCAGTGTTGGCTTTGTGTTAGGTTAGAAGGTAGGGTTTTTGACTTCTCATTGCCAAAAAATTTATTAAATATTTATTTAGCTAATTGAAGATTCTTGAAAGACTTAATTCCTTGGCAACTGATTATTCACCATGAATTCCTTGAAATAGATGCTCCTTCAGGCATACTGCCATGGGTGCACATCTGGAGATGGTGTTTCAGCATACATCTCCACATCCCATCCTAACCCTGGCTTCCACTCTACCAGATTATCTGTGTTCAGAGGGAGTTAGGATTTCCCTGCTGTTCTTTTTCACTCCACAAATTCATGGTTCCTTGTTGCATGCGGTGGATACTGGCTCCTAATGGAGATGTTCTAGGTGGCTCTCTGGAGATTAAAGTCCATCCCTCTGCCTTAATTTCAGGCACAGGCTTCAACAAGCTTTCCTTTTATTCTTTTCCCCAAACAAAAAAGACTACTCACTCAAGCACAATGAAGAGGAAAAGGAAAAACTGACATGCAGGTGAATAAAAGGACAGAATGAATCAGAAATGAATGGCAGCTCTGGACAGCTTGTCTGCTCAGATGCTTTTCTTCTCCATGGCCTTATCCTCACCATCTGGTCTTGTCCCAGTCATGGAGTATCAGAGCTCCTTGATGCCTCCTCATTCTCATCTCTAGGTCTCAATTCTCAATCAAATCTCAGTTCAAGGTGACAATGACCAGTGACAAAGAGCTAAAAGTAATTCCCCTTGAAAATGCTTGAACTTTAACAGGGAAATAAACTGTGAATAAAAAATCTAGAATTCCAAAGATGATATTTCTTTCTTTCACTTTTTATTAGCACATGTTTGCCTTACGTAATGATTACATACATTGTTTGTACATACATGTACAGAACAGATGTTTTCTCATCCTCTTCTCTCTCCTCCCTCATTCCTCCCTTCATCTCTTGTTACTCATCCAATTTGAAAAAGATCTTCCTCTGTTGATGGGCATGTAGGCTGTTTCCAAGATTTAACCCTTATGATTTGTGCCACTATAAGCATGAGTGTGTATCACAATGATACAATGTCTTTAATTCCTATGTGAAGATACCTAGAAGGGAAATAGCTGGGTTGCATGTAATTTTTAGTTTTAATTTTTTTGGAGTTCTTTATGTATTCTAGATGTTAGTCCTCTGTCCAAAGCAGAGCTGACAATTTTTTCTCATTCTGTACACAAAAATAATGCGGTGTTGTCTCTTTACTCTGTTGGTTGTTTCCTTCGCTGTGTGTGGGATTTGATATGATCTCATTTTTGATTCTTGATGCTATTTCTTATACCAGTGGGGTTCTGTTCATAAACTTCTTGCCTATACCTATGCTCTCAAGAGTTTTGCCTATTCTGCCTTCCAGGAGATTGTTTCTGTTTTAACATTTAGACCTTTGATCCATTTTGATTTTATTTTAGTACATGATGAAAAATATATATATAATTCAATATTCTGCATATGTATACCCAAATTTTCCAACCTATCCATTATTAAAGAGACTATCCATTTATTAAAGAGACTGCCATTCTTCCAGTGTATGTTTTTGGCCCCTTTGTCAAAGATCAAATAGTTCAACGTGTCTGGGTTTTTTTCTACTTTATCCTAGTCACCCACATATCTAATTTTGTGACAGTACAATGCTGTTTCCATCACAGTGGCTTTATAATATAGCTTTAAATCTATATTATTATACCTCCTACTTTGATCTTGTTACCAAGGATTGCTTTTGCTATTTTGGGCCTCTCCTGGTTGCATGTGAATCTTAGGATTGTTTTTTTCTAGTTCTGTGAAGAAAGCTATTCGTATTTTGTTCAGGACTGCACTAAAACTGTATACAAATTTTGTAAGTATGACCATTTTGATTATATTGGTTCTGTCTACTCAAGAGCAGGGGATATTTTTCCATTTTCTGATGTCCTCCCCATTTCCTTTTTCAGAGTGCTATAGTTTTTATTATAGAGGTCTTTCACTCTTTGATTAGGTTAGTTCCTGAGCATTTAACTTGTCTCCCATTTAATATAGCATTGTCTGTAGGTTAGTCATAAATGGCTTTCATTAGATTGACATAAGGTACTTCAATACATATTTTCTTCAGGTTTTTCAAAAAAATCATGAGTAGATTTTGGATTTGGATTTTGTCAGAGTTTTTTTCTGCATCTATTGAGAGGATTGTGTGATTTTTGTTCTTGCTTCTGTTTATGTGATCAATTATATTTATTGATTTGTGTATGTTGAACCATCCTTGCATCCCTGTGATGAAATCTAAGTGGTCGTAATATATGAAACCTACTCACTCATGATGTGTACTGTTTTTGATGATTTGTGTGATGATCCTTTTCTGGCTTTGGAATCATGGTAATGCTAGTTTCCAGGAATGATTTTGGGAGTACTCCTTCCTTTTCAATTTCATTAAGAATTTGAAAAGTATTAGCATTAGATGTTTCCTGATGTTCTTGTAGAATTCAGCAGTGAATCCATGTAGACCTGGACTTTTCTTAGTTGGTAGGTTTAGTTGGTTGATATATTTCAATTTGATTGCCTATTATTAGATTATTCAGTGTTTTAAAATCTTCTTGGTTCAGTTTTGGTAATACAAATGAATCTAGGAATTTATCCATTTCTTTTGACTTCTCCAATTTATTAGTGTATAGGTTTATGCAGTAGTTGCTAATTAT
This sequence comes from Fukomys damarensis, assembly GCF_012274545.1. NCBI lineage: Eukaryota > Metazoa > Chordata > Mammalia > Rodentia > Bathyergidae > Fukomys > Fukomys damarensis. The sequence goes on along the minus strand of NW_022900942.1, from coordinate 39,251,985 downwards.
TTTCTGGAGTTTTGTGGTGTCCATTGTGATTTTACCTCTTTTATTTCTACTTTTATTTCTTATTTGGTCTTTTCTTTCCCTTTTTTAGTAAGATTGGCTGAGGGTTTATCTCTTTAACTATTTTTGAGAACTACCTCATTAATATTTTATTCTTTGTGCTGTTTTCTAGTCTTGATTTCATTGATTCCTGCTCTGATCTTTATTATTTCCTTTAAATTGTACTAGCTATGGATTTGGATTTTTCTTGTTTTTCTAGGACCATGAAGTGAATTGTTAGGTTATTTCTTTGGGTTTATTCTATTCTTCTGATGCGGCCTTCAGAGCTATTAACTTCCCTCTTAGGACTGCTTTCATTGTGTCACATAAGTTCTGGTATGTTAAGGAAAACATTTTAGCAAGTGATCTAAACCACAAATGAAAAATCCAAATTTCCAAAGAGGATACTTCTGTCATTAGAGAACAAATGGAGAGAACTGTGCTAGGGCTTAGTGGGTGGCAGGAATGTTGCTTGTGTACACCTGAACTAATATACCACAGTTGAAACTCTGAGAATTAAGAAAACAAGTCAGAAAGGATTCTAACATTCAGCTCTGAATCTAGGTAGAGATGAGGGTAATATTGAGCTCAGAGTATGGCAGTATTACAAAAAGAGATGTTGTGAAAATAAGAGAAAATAGAACTCCCTGATATATTTATTCCCTTAAAATATTTTTAAGGCAGATAAAATGATTGTTCCCATCAGAGTTTAGTTTAACAAAGCAGTTTATATGTCCAAGAATGCTGTACATGGTAACAAATCAATTCTCCCTATAACACTCAAACTTATTCTTTAACATGCAAACCATGTCGTGTTTCTTCACACCTTAGAACTTCCAATATCTTTCCTGTGCATGAGGACTGGACTAGAAGTCTCCTGTAGTGTGGGCTGTGACATTTCCCTTTCCCTCCTCCAGTTCCAGCAGGGTCTCCTTCAGTCTCCTCTGGAGCCCTAGCTTGCTCCTGTCCTGGAATCTTTTCCCATCTTATATTCATTGCTTGAAGAACTCTTCCCTTAGATGTCTGCTCTTTGTCATTCAAAACTCATCTCCACTGTCATCTTAGAGAGGCTGCCACATCGCATCACCCTCCATTACCTTCCCAGGTTGCAGTTTTTCTCAGCAAGAACCTTGATTTCCGTGGATTTGTGGTTTGAGTCCCTTTCCCCCTTGAGATACTTTCTCTGAGGGCAGCAATCCCTTGTGTCCAGTTGTGCACTGAATGTTAAAATTGTTGGAATAGTGACTTGCTCTGAGCGAGACTCCAATAAAGTGTGTTGAACTTAGAAATTAATGAATCAGAGAACAAATTCTTCATTCTGATATGCTTGCAAAAATTGACTCACGGATTCACAAAACACATAAACTGAGAGGCCCACAGGAAGCCATTAATCTGATTTTCACTTAAATACAGCTCTTGCATTCCCTTCAACACTCTGAATAGCTGCTTCTATTAAAAACTAACATTTACAACAACAAAAAAGAACCAATGTTTTATCACTACTTGTCGCTGGGCCAAAATATGGGATCCCTGCAACTTAAATGAAGAGAGACTTATCTTGGCTCAAGTTTTAGAAGTTTCAGTCCTTGCATGTTCAATCAGTTCCAGGTAGAAGTGTTTGGTAGAAGAAACCTGCTCATCTCATGGCATCCAGGAAGCAGAGAGTGAAGACAGGAGGTGGAGAGGGTGATAAACCCTACAGAGTCATGATCCCATTGACTTCCTCTTCCAAGCAGACCCCACCTCTCAGTAGCCAGTCAGCCATAAAATCCACATAATCCAATCATTTTCCAAAAGTTCTGCCTCTGAGTGCATGAAGCATTTGTGGGAGAACATCAAGATGTAAACCATGATGAACAAACAACCAAAAATCTTGTTTCAGCAGCCTGTTTTGATTTTGCTCAGGACATTTGCTCTTAGTTCCACACTTGATGTGTACTGAATCTCATAAATCTTTACATGTTCCTCCAGTATTAAATCTACAGGACACCTGCAGCACTCAATTAGATGGAAGGGGCTGTCACAAGAACAAGAAGATGGGACATCACATAGTTGACATCGGAAAGGAAAGGCCAAACTTGCTAAGGAACTCAAAACCTGCAATCTATGTCCATTTCATTAGGAGAAAAGTTGTAGATGCATTCCAGTAACTGAAGAACATCATAGTATCATAGAAGCAGAAAACACTGTAAGAACTGAGTTCACATTGGTATAGTGGCGTTAGATAATAACCTTTGTAAGTGCCAATCACTCACTTATGCATTAGAGAAATAAAGCTTTTAAGAGATTTTTTAAAAGGTTGATAATCCTTGTATAACATTTAGCTTTATATACTGACATGAAGTAAACCTTTAACAAATGTGAGATACTCTTATTACAATAATAATGTTCACTGTGATGGCTTTATATTATAAATACAAGGATGCATTTAGTGCAGTAAATTTTATGTATATCCAATACTGTTATTCTTGAGTTTTAGTTTAAAGTATGTAAAACTTCATATTCAAACAACTCAACACAATTCCTATTAATACTAATCTGTTTTATTGTTATAGTATTTCATATTTTATAAACCCCTTTCATTGTCTTTTTTGATGATTCACAGATGCTCATTCACTGAGTAATATAAAGCTCTAGCAATTTTTTGTAATGAGAATTACCTGCATTCTGGTTCAAAAACCAGCTGTATCTCTTCAGTCTTAATATTTTGTTTGGCCAAATCAGATTTTGTATGCCAGAAAGTACAGAGCCAATTTGTCCTCTTGAAAGCTCAACTGTTACAAGTAGGAAAAAACCTTCATCTTCAAAAGGTGCTTGGATGTGTCAGTTAAATTCACTTCCACCCACAGATGCTTAACTTGGAAAAATCAAAAAATAATGGAGGATTAAATACTATGCGCCTACAGTAATTTTGGGAAATGAAGGAGTCCCTCAGGTAGAAACATGATCCATTAGCCCAAAACTTTTCCAGTTACAGCCTATAAATATTTGACGTGTTTAACTTCGAAAGTGGCAAAGGAATTATTCAACCCAGTAGAAGGAGAGGTGATGAGGAGTAATGGATGACATTAACAAAGAGAATGTTTCTCAATAGGGGGAGCAGATAATGAAGAGGCTCTGCTGAGCGTGGAGTTGCTTGGAAGAGTAAAACAGGAAGGCATTTTACTGCTAGAACTGATGGCTGAGCTCCATCTTCAGGCTGCTGACCTCAGAGTTCACAGAGTGACTTTTAATGATTTACACAGCACCTTTTAAAGTAATTTCGGTCGAACTGGTCTGAAGCCTGTGAAAATCAGTAGAAATGTGGCTGATTTCCCTGGCATGTTGACGTCTGCTGCGGCAGTTTTCCGTACTCAACATTGCCCAGCAAATGCACCCCATTGCACTACTTTCATCTGTTCACATGTTGGTTCCTCAGGATGGCTAAATAAAGGATGCAAAAAAGTGAGGCAGAGATGGGAGAAGAGAGGGTGAGTTGAATGAGAATGAACTCCACCCAGTGGTGAAGGCGAACCTCTCATATACATGCCATCAGTGATGGACGTGAACCTCTCAACACACGCCGTCACTGATGAATAGGAGCACCATCCTGTGTAACCGGCCCTAGCAATTGTCCCTGTTTGCATATATATGTCTTTCTGATTCCATTTGCTAAAACTCTGCCGGCAGGCCTATCTTTTCTATTATGAAATACAAGAGAAGAAGAAAGCAAATATAAAGAACAAGAGGACCACAGTTGAGACATTTCTGTCCTCCAATTTTTATTCTTGAAATTGAAAATGGAGTTTTCTAATATTTAGATGAAGTAAATGCAGCTTTAAAAAAATAACTGTATGACCCTTTTACATGAGGTACACAGAACAGGCAATCTCACAGAGATGCAAAGAAGTTACTTGGAGAAAGTTGTAGGGAGTTCTGGTTTAATGAGTACAGAATTTCTATCCTGGATGATGAAAACGTTTTGAAGATGGATGGTAGTGATAATTGCACAACACTGTGATTGTACCTAACCCCACTGATTTAGAGATGTAAAATGATTGAAATGGTCAATTTTATAATATTTACATCCTACCACCACTAAAAAGACTATTTTTAAAACTTTGAATATAAACTCTGAAGTCAAGGAGTCAATTTCCTAGCAATAGGAAATTTTCTCAAGAGAAGTTTGTTCTCCAACTCTGATGTACACACATCATTTCCTAATTCTCTGTCTCTCCATTACCATCACCAATAGATTCCTAAAATTTAATGTAACCTTAAAGCGTATGCTGTAATATTTATTAAATCAATATATTGGTTTTATATTTATGGTGTATGATCATTTATGAGGAAATAAAATTCATTTATTTGTAAAATGTATGCAACAAACACATTTAAGCACTTGCTGATCTAGGGTTTTTTCCTAAGTCATGGAATACATGCTTTTATTGTGCTTTTATGTGGAAGAAAAGACTTCGTTGCTAATCACTAGAGTTTGGATCTGGAACACTTCCAAAGGCCTATTGTTATAGGTTTGGATGCCAGCCTATAGTTCTATGGGGAGGTAGCGGAACCTTTAGGAGGTGAGGCCTGGTAAAGGAAATAAGGTCACAGGGATCGTGCCCCGGAAGAAGTCGGTGGAAACTGGTCTCTCCTCTCTTTTTCTTTGCTCCCTGGACACGCTGAGACAAAAGTGTTTCTTCTACCACTCACTTCTGCCATTTTGTACTTATAACTTCACCACAGACCTAAAAGCAATGAAGCCAAGTACACCATGGCTGAAACTGTTGAACCCATGAGCCAAAACAAACAAACAAACAAAAAAACCAAAAAACCTTTCTTCTTTTTAATTTGTTTAATGCAAGTATTTTTATTGTGATGGAAAGCTAACAAACCAATTACTAAGAAAAGCATAGAAAGTAATATATGTCAAAGTAATATATGCTATATTTAACATTTTATATTTGAATATTTCCAGTTTAGAAAACATTTGCATAGAGGCAGACTTGTTGGAATAATCTTTACAAAATTTAATGGTAGCACATTTCCTATGACTTTATAAATTATATAAACCTTATAGAGTTATGACCATTTAGCAGTTTCAAGAGACCATGCAAGCTTTTTTTATTAAATAACTTGGTTTTTATTTTATTAGTACATATTTACAGTACATGATGATTATATTCGTCTTGGAGCCTTAGTACATGCACACAACACATCTTGGAGCTTTTTTATCCCTTCTCCCCTTCCTTCCCCTCCCTCTATCTCTTGGTTTTCTTCCCTTATGCAAAAGTTCTATTTTAGTTCTAAAGGGAGACATGAGATTTGGAACCAGACCTAGATATAGTTTCTAACTGTACTGATTGTAATCATGTAATTAAGAGCAAGTTTCTTAATATCTTGGAGTTTCCATGCTGTCTTTCATAAAATGGAGGCATGATTGGTTAAAGGTTACATACTGGTGACCCTAACATATATAAGTGAAACATTCAGATGTAGCAACTGCTCAAAAAATATTCATTGTCTTTCCTAGCTGCATTCAATGTAGTTTGGGTTGCTATGACATAATGGTGATTGAATCTATGATTTACTTGGTGTGATCCTTGGGTCTGGCACACTATTCCCAATTATAACATTGCTCCTATCTGAAAATATAATTTGGCTCTCAGTGATCTGTGTTTGATAATTTTCCTTGTGGCATGGTTTCCAGGAACATGGCTTGATGAAAAGCAAGAACTGTCTTTTATATAAATGTGTGTGAATACATACACACATATAGAAAATGTAAACTTGCACTATTTTCAAGTACCTCAAGAAATACAAGCTAGTGTCTAGCAAAGTGTTAGAGAACAGGGCTTCTACCAGATGTGTTTGAATGACTGGCTATCAATCATTTGTAATTAGCACACTGTATGTAAATTTATGCAACTTAAGTGCTTGAAAACAATTTATTCTTGTAAGTAGATTAAATTGTCCCTTTTACAATCCTGTTTACATTGGTAATTTATTTAACAGACCCTCATTTCATTGACTGTAAACTTTACCCCTGCCCAAGTTCAAATTCTCGCACTTTGGCTAAGTGCCATCTGAATTCATGAGGTTATATTGAACTAAGAAAAAAAATGGAGTACCAAATTCCATCAATCAAGTGTTGGCTGTCAGTGACAGGAAATTGGCACAGGCACAAGGACCCCTGACCAGATGGTAGACATCTGTGCTTTTCTCATCATTAGGGTTGTGTCAGCCATGCCCCCTCCACAGATAGGTCTCAAAGAGTCAGGGTCTCGTAGGTGGACAGCTCCTCAGAGCTGTAAAAACATTTAGTTATGAACAGCAAAGAGGAAATTGACATCATGGGATGCTTTAGGGTTTTTTTTTTCAATTATACCATAGGACTTGGAGCAGGAGCTAAGTTTAATCTATCTCCTTGAGAGTTTTCAAGATTGGATTAATGCCTGTGTCTTCAGAATGCAGAGAGAGTCAAAGGATTCTTCCAACAGGACATCCTGGAAGGTATCCTAGGAGAGAGGGTGGGGAACCTTGGCTCTACTGCAATGTGAGAATGTGGGCTGCTTCACAGGTTGGAGTCTCAGATTCTCTGTGTAAAGTGGGAAACATACTGTCTGGCTCCTCTTCTCTTCTAGAGAAGGTTCGAGGGTCCTCTGAGTTGAAAATGTAAATGCACTTGAGAACAAGAGCAACTAGTGCCTTACAAAGCCCTCTACCTACTTAACTTCTAGCACTCTCCTTGACAAGATTAAGCCCTGGGTTCACCATGAACACCATCCCTGTCCTTGCCACTTGAGTCATACTTTCCAATTCCGAAATGCTAGAACCTCGAAGATCTAGCAGGGGCTTATACTGTTCTGGACTCTGCTCTGAAATGGAAAGGGATTTGAGCATAGGAGCCATGTCTTTTCATCCTCTTTCACAGGAAGATGCTAAATAAAAATGTGTTAACTGATTCATAGCTCTGACATTTCCACTCATATTCACAGCCCACTAGGCTGCAGTACTTTTCCCTCAAATCCCTGGCTGAAATCCTGTTAAAAGGACAAGCAAGATATTTCCATTTTCAGGGCCTGTCAGTAAGCACCAGCACTGCCAATGCCCACAGATGAATCCTTCCCTCTCCTTGTCTGTGAGAGTGAGGGGGACTCTATCACTAGCCTCTCTCACCTTGAGAAACTCACCATTGAGCTTCAGAAGCACTTGTAAATTTGGCTTTATCTTCAAAGATTATTGTGACTGAAATTTGATCACTGAGAGTGGCAGGAAAGACATCATATGAAAAGTAGATATAGACAATTAGATGTTGTATCTTTTATTCTTATAGTGACAAAAAGTAGGTGTAAAAATTTAAAACCCTGAAATGTACTAGTTCTTTTGCTTACTATCTGTAACCTTAAGCAAGACATTTCATAAACCAGAGCCTCAGCTTCCTATCTTTGAAAGGATAATTTGGAATACACGGCCTCTAACGATCTTCCCCATTGTATCATTTAGTGATTCCAAGTGGAAAAGATCAACGGTAGAATTAATAAGTTCTAGGGGGAGGGGATGGTGACAGGAAGCGTGCAAACTGTTCTACTTGGAAAAAACGTCAAGTAGGCAAATAAAAATCTGAGTAACTACTTATATGTTGGCTGAATTCAGTCTCTGGTGTAGCAACCTTCAGAAGTCCACTCCTATAAGGATACCACTCCATGTATGAGTAAGACACAGGTTTATTGATTAACTATTTACTTACACATTTATTCATCCATATATTTATATATTAATTTCTTCAGTGTGCATTTATTAAGCATCTGATGTGTGCCACAAAGACTAGTGATACAGCTATATACAAAATACATAAAAAATACTGGCTTTCATTTCACCTGTATTTCAAAATGCTACTGAAAGCCAGGCATGGTGGTGCATGCCTATAATCCCAGAACTTGGGAGGCTGAGGCAGGAGGATCACTGTGAGTTCGAGACCAGCCTGGGCTACATTGTGAGTTCGAGGTCAGTCTCAACTACATAGTGAGATGCTGTCTCACAAAACAAAACAAAGCAAAAATGGTACTGAAGACAGACAAATAAGCAAATACATAAGATATAATGTAAGATAAGGCTAAGAAATCTGAAAAAGAGGAACAAAGTAGGAGATGTACATAGAATACAGAAAGAAGAAAGTGATGTTGTAAATATTCCTGGTGTGTTTGAGGAAAAACCATGAAACCAAGTGACTGGAGTTGAGAGAATGATGAGGAAAATGAGTTCAGAGTTTTGATGGGAACAGATATTCATCCCTCTTATAGAAAAGCATTGTTGGGTTTTTCTACTGAGTGAGATGGGAATCATTGTAGAATTTTTCAGCAAAAGAATGTCATGATCTGACTCACTACATTTTATTTGTTTGTTTGTTTGTTTATTCATTGGTACCAGGGATAGAACTTGGGACCTTGCACTTGGGAGGCTGGCAGTGAAACCGCCAAGCTAAATCCCTGGCCCTCGACTCACTATGTTTTAGAAGGATCACTTCCCTGCATGGTGGAAAAGACACCATGTGAAAGCAAGGGTGGAAGCAGAGAGACAAGTTTGGAGGCAAGTTAAATAATTCAGGATAAAACTGATAGCTGTAAGATTTGAGAAGGAGCAAAGGGGAGAACTTGTCTGGAATCTACATATGTTTCCATGGTTGAGCTAACTGAAGTTGTATTGGATTACATACATGGCATCAGAGAAAAACAGATGTCAACAGTGACTCAAAGAAAATAAGTGTTACTCTAAAAATCTGAGCAATAGGTAGAAGCTGCCACACTGGTAGAGCTGCCACTTGTGAATCCAAGACTTGAGTAAAAACACAAAGACTTTAGTGGAAATCATCAAATCAAGGTTCCTGTTCAAACATTTAAAGCTGGAGTTGTCACTCACAGAAAAGGTGGTATGTGAGGTAGGAAAGTATAAATTCATCGGGAGACAGAGCCTGGGAGAGATGTAGAGACAGAGATGGAATGTGCAGAACCAAAATGGTAACTGGCCTTGAGAAGTTTTTTCTAAAAAGGAAATACAGTACAAGAGAATAACTAAAAGTCAATACAGATTCAAAATATACTGAAGTAACTGACTACAGGAAACCAAAAGGCAACCACACAGGTGCTATGGAACTCAGAAATATATGAAAATGACTGAAAATTATTGTGATTGTCCTTGGAGATGCTCAGGAATTAATTTATCTTCAGGATACCATCACTCAGAGTCATTTCCCGGGTCATGTGAGTACAGTCTATCTTTTGCTTAGGAATAGCCAAGGTTCTCTATTGTCTAAAGGACAAACTTTCCCGAGGCTCTGGCTAGCACTCAAGGTAAAAATACATCCGAATTGGTCCTTACACTCATTCCAATGTATGGCTAGCTCTCCTTTCAAACTTAAATCATTAATCATCTTCCTGGTATTCATTAGTCATTTTGTCTTTTAACAAATCTTTCCCTGAGCCTTTCAAACAGGTTTTCTTTTTTCTCTATTCACTACTATAGAACTATTATTAAATGGATACTTAATAATGCTACTTGAATGAATGTATTAAAACTAGCAAGTATTTCTTTACCTGTCATTCCTAGTACTTAAGCAGATGTTATATGAATAAGAAAAAAATAAATGTTCAGGACATTTTTTGGTGGTGAATGAGCCATTTCTATGTCTTCTACATGTATGTGGAATATATAAAATGAGGAAACTTAAACCAAAATTTAGTGTGTGTACATGTCATTCATGTTTAGAAAATTTTATGAAGCTTATCTCAAGGCTTCCCTCCATCCTGCCAGTTAAGCCTTGGCAAGTGAAGAAAATAGTACCTTGGACTCATGAAACTTCTAGACCCTACACAATTTATCATTCAGTCTGGGATGATTTTTAGAGTGCAATGGATTGCTGATAAAAACTGTACCAGATAAATAGGCATAAACCAGGACTGTGCTGACTATTCTTGGATCACAAACCCTTGGAAGAGAGGTGGAAGGTATATAGAATTCCTTTCTCAGAAATATGATTTGCTTTGTGTTTCAGTATATTATTCCCCTCTACATCCTGTCTCAAATCTCTAATTAAGACTCCCAAATCCTCAGTTTCTCCATCTGAGCATGTTATTCCCTCAGTAAATCCACAAGTCCATATTAAAAACTTGATATGATCCTCAGAGGTCCCCAAATTAAACAACACAAACAACAATATGTATGAGTTATTTGCTGTCTCTGATACATACTATTGATAAAGCTATCTGGAAAGTTTATTTCTGTGAATGAAACACTAACATTTTAAGCAGGAAGATAAATGTGCATTTAAAAGCATAACAACTTCTTTTGAAATACATCAGTTTTTCAGTACTTTCCAATATAATCCTAATACACTTGTCCTTGACCTTGAATTCCTTAATCTCCAGAATATGGGAAATGCCATTATTATTATAATTCCTATTTTAGACACTACAGTATTGTGGTACAGACAGGTCAAACAGCATGTCACACTCGCCCTAGAAGGAAATGGCTGATCTGAAACTTGAAATTAAATGTTCTTATTTCAAACTCTGTGGTGCTTTTATATAGTATTGCTATTTAAATGCTAAAAGTTTACAAAGTAGAGTTTGTTCTTAAGCATAACAGTTTTGCCAAGGAGACAAGATATATTCTTTGGAGTATATGAACACACAGGCAAACAAAAATAGCTAAAATTTATGTGAAGATTGGACAGGGGCCAGGCTCTGTGCTAAAGAATTGCCCTAGGTTAACTGATTGAATCCTCACCTCTGAGGTGGGAACTAGTATTTCCCCCATTTTACATGTAAAGAAATTGAGGCTTGGTGAAGTTATGTGATAAAATAGTTAATGAGATAGCATTTGGTCCCAGGTAGCCAAACCACAGAAAAATAATGTTCAATAATGACCCAAATGCAAAGAGTCCTCTCTTCTGGACAACTCAGCTCTCTTTGTGATATTAAATCTGACATCTTTCCTAATACTTGGAGCAGTGGGAAGAAAATTCATAGAAATTATATGGTGTTGGGAAGTTGAAAGCCAAGTGGGACTTAAACTGTACTTTGAATAGAAATACGTGTATGAAATAAGCATGAAAATAAAATTTCTGACATTGAAAATTAGGTGGGAGCCAAAGAAGTTAGAAAGAAGAATAGCAGGAATAGTAAGGCAACTGTAGACAGAATCCTGTGACCAAAACACAATCAATTACTGAAGCCAGATCAGGAAGGGCCAAGAACACCTGGATGAAGAATTTGGGTTTTTCCTTTAAACCACAGATGACCACGGAGGATTTTTGAACATGGAAAGTGACCCCTGTGTACCATGGAGCAGGGAAACTGAGGATGTATAGGTTAGTATAATTGACATTGAGCAGGAGTAGCTGTCAGGAGCTTCAGATTAAAGGCCGTCTTTTTTGTTTGTTTGTTTGCAGAGTTAAGGAAAAGAGTCATTGCTGTCCATAGTGTTATTGCGGCTATAGCCTGAGGCAAGGTTGGAAAATAAAATAAATATAGGTCTGATTTCTTCTGTTGAGAAGCAAGAAAGAGCACAAACTCTGCTCTGCTTCAACAGTGTGAGTTTTAGGATTCACATCTCAGTGGTTTTCAGGGTTTGCCATGCATTAGAATTTCCTGGGGCACATTTCAGGAGCACACGTGTTCAGGACCACCCTGAGCTTCCTTGAGGAGGAGTATAAACTCTGGGAGTTCCGAGAGCTCCCATGTCCTGATGCAAAGCAATTAGTCAAAAACCACTCTTTGCCTTCTCTTAGGACCTTAAAACAAAATCTCCTTTCCAAATCTGTTGCATGAGCACTTAGCCTCTTCTAGCTAGAACACAGCCAAATATTTTAGAGTATATTTGGATCCTTTCTTGTATATTTCTGTATAACTTTGCTACTGAAGCCAAGAGAAGTAGTGGAAAAACTCAACTGGCCTGTCAGGTTTTTATTTTCCTGATTATACTTACATCTCTCAAATATAAGAGGATGAGGCAGCTTTATTTTCAAACTTATTATCCAGGCCTACCTTCCTGGCTCTTCCAATTTTCCACCCACTAACTTTCCCCAGTTATTCAACACCTGTCTGTCATGTTTTAGGTGGCTGGTGCCCAATGGGAGTAAGACAATCACTTCCCTCAAAAACAAGTCAATGGAGGCATTCTTCCAGCCTCAGCTGAAGCCAGTTTACTTCCTCTGTGAGTTCTTCCGAAGTGAACACCATCCCCAAATCTTATTTGTCCTCACTTATTGGTAGGAATGACACTAACAGTATCTTGAAATACCATGCTTTCTGTGTGTGTTTTATCTCTTCCTCCTCAAGTTGCTGTGCCTTGGGTGCCTGCATATCCTGCTCACAGCATAGGCTCCATGAGTCTTCTCCAGGGGTCTTCGTTAATGACTCCCCACCCCCACTCTCATGTCTCTCCCTCTACTTGTGAGGCTTGAAGCTTAGGCTGTGCCACACTCCCTCACGTTTGTTACCTCTCTCACTATTTCTACTTCATTAATTCTAATTGGATTTAAATGACACATGAATGGTAACTTTTACTGATACATCGATCCTCCATAGATCCCTGAGCCCCTTCTCTCAGGAAGAGACCTGGAAACTTGCAGATATCTTACAGCTTTTATGTAATTTTGGTTGTCAGCTAAATTTGGAAAGAACTTTCTAGAACAATATTTTGCATTTATTTTATTATGTTGCACAGGAATATATTTTACCTTTTGATCCAACACCCCATAATTTAAACAAATAAATAACTATTTTTATGTATATATTTCAATACTTTATATGCTATTTCATTTTTTAAATGGTGACTTTACAATTCTCTTTTAGGTTGTAATATTTAATCTAAAAAGTATACTTTTTGAATCTAGTATAGCTACTCACATAGTATTTAAAAACACTAGTGCTATTGGTTTATATCTTTTAAAATCTTTCTAATGATTGTTTTTACTTAAAAATATCTCCTCACTTCAATTTTTTCTCTCTTAAGTGAAGTTAAGCATGTGAACCACTTTTCACAGGCTGTTTTTTTGTTCCAGATGTCTGTTTCATTAAGTCTTATGAAAGTTCTGATGCCTCTAGGAGGTATTGCCTTGAAGAAACTTGCTCATGCCCCAGCCTATACAGATAAGAAAGTGATTCCTTTCAATGCCATAAGGATCTTACTCTATATCTTGGTTAATGTTTATTTTATGGGTTTTTTTGTGGTTTGGGGGGGTTGTTTGTTTATTTTTGTTTTTTATGGATTCCAGCCTTAGGGAACACAGACTTTGCCCGTTTCGGTCTGTATTTCAAGAACTTGCAGTAGTGCTATATGCCATCTGGTTGTTCAACACATGGATGTTGAGTGGTTGTCTCATGCCTCCTAGCTTGGACTATATGTAATAAAACTTGACATCAATTTATTCAAGGAGAGACCTCCTAATATACCAAGCTGTCACTTCCAGCTTTCCAGTCAAAAGATAAGACGGTTGACATACCAAGATGGATTGTGTCACCAAGTCTCTATTTCGAGAAAGTAGGGGCAGGAGCTGAGCCCAAGGGGATCAACAATATAGGACCCAATCCACTCTTTTCACTTCTTTAAGTAATTTCTGGATGAGGCCCTGAAAGGTCTCAATCAAATCATTTATGGTGGAGGTAGAACTAAGAGGAGGCCTCCCAGTGCTTCATCCTATGTTAATTGAAGCACGGGTCAGAATAAGAGGACCTCTAAGAGTTTAAAGTTCTCCTGATCACTTGGCTAAACGCTAATGCACAACACTTATACAGCAAGGTGAATTTCACATGCTTGCTGTAAATGCTTTCCAGAGTAATTATCTATATTAAAAGTTGGTTTATAAATACACTGTACAATGGATGGAATTTGTTGGGTTGAATTTAGTCTTACTTTTTCAAATGTTCTATCTGTGTCATCATGACCATTTTATAGACATGTAAAAAATAGTTAAGAAACAGAACATCTCCACTCTAAGAGGCTGATATTTTTCACAGTAAGATTTACTTAAATATATAAAACCATATTATATACACATATGCATGAATGCACACAATTATTAAGAATAGCTAATGGTACTGAGAGAGTTCAAATTCTGTTGGACATGTAGAGTTGAGTGAAAAAAAGAGAATAACTGTTCTGAACTATTGATATTTGAGTCTGATAACTTCTTTGAATGAATTGAATTAAATAATTGCTTGAAGATCATAAGATACAATTTTTCTTTGATTTTTAAAAATTTGCTTTACAAATTTCTTTTCATTCATTCAACAACAATTTATTGAGTACTTATGTGTCAGGCAAAATACCAGGTTCCTGACATTAAGAAGCTCTCAATCTAGTGAGACAGCATGTAAACACAAAGGTTTTTGAATGATAAGTTTTAATAGAAAATATAATAGAAGCCTTGTTGGCTGCTATAATTCAAGCTAGTATTTTATTTGAGAAAGTTAAAGAGAAGAATTGAATAAAGTGTTAGTGTTATAACAGCCATATATTTATCTTAAAAGGGTCACTGATTAGTTTTAATGTAAGGCCATAGACTTTGTGTACAGGTTCAATAACTGCAGTTTTTCATAGTCTTTCTTACAATCCATACCGATAGTGCATTATATGTAATTTCTAATTCTGTTTTACTTTTCATTTTGAAAAGTAGAGTGTTAAAAATACTTATGTCAAAACAATCTTAAGTTCTGAACACTTCTAGAATTGTATGTCTTTTATCCTTACTCTTTTATAACTTTTATCCATACCTAAATTGACTTTCCTTATCAAATCTTTCCAACCCAAATAATTTTTATGGAATTAAATTATTCCATAATTTTAAAAAAGGGAAGACTTTTTTACGCTCATATTTCATTGATTTAAATACTGTATGATTTAAATGCATAGTTAAAATGAAAAATTCAACTATCATAAATTTGGGAACAAATTTGGTTCTTGAGAAGTGTGCCACTCAAATGCTTATAGGAACAGAAATTTGCAAGTTCACTAGGCAGAAGATCACAGTCTTATACATTCTGTGAATTCTGTTAGATTTTTTATGGGAGAATAAAGCAATAAATGAATGTGAAGAATTGGCCATTTAACAAATCAAGAGAATTGCTAAGTGTGTAAGTGCCATACCCAAAGGTGAAGGAAAATGACAGTAGAAGTTTAGAGGAGGAATTGACTGGCTAGGGAAGTTAGAGAAGATTCCACAGAGGTAACCATATTTGAGCTGTGAGTGACTGTGTGATACTCACTTCACAACTACCTACACATTTTGTGTGGAATGGATCTTGGCAGGAGACACGTATTCAAATCAGTGCATCGAAAGATGTTCAGCTTTAGACAATGGGTAAATTTAAATTGAACCCACAGTACAATATCACTGTACAACTATCAGGATGGATAATATGGAAAATAATGATGGGGAAATGATGATAAGGATTCAAAGAAACTGGATCATTTATATATGGCTGGTGGGAATGTACATGGATACAACCACGTTCAAATAATTTGGCAGGTCAGTGCTGACTAATCCATTTAATGTACAATGGAGAAATTTCCATCTTGAGTATTTATTCCAGAGAAACAAAGTCATGGCCTCATACAGGAACATGGACACAAATGTGCATAGCTGTTTTACCTGTAATAATCTCAGACTGGAAGGTAATCATGTATCCTTGAATGTGTGCATAGTTGCATAAATTGTTGTCATCATACCATGGAATATCACTCGGTAAGAAAAAGGGATAAACTGTTGATAGACATAAAAATTGGATGAATCTCAAGGAAATCACAAGGAGCAAAATAAGCCAATCTCAAAAGAATATATATTTAAGACTTGATGTGCAACTTTCATGCAATAACTTAGAGGTGAAGAATAGAATAATAATCTCCAAGAATTAGATCTATTGGGGAGGGTAAAGAAAGGATAGTTGCCTTATATAACAATAATAGAGACCTCTGTTGTGGTAGAGTTGAGTATCTAGATTGTGCTTGTGGTTATGCAAGGTGATAAGTGTGATAATATTTTATAAAACTACACACAAATATTCCTTCACACACACTAGTACTTTTCACAATTACAGCTTGAGATATTTGGATAAGCTATATAGATTGCAATAATGTCGTAGTCCTGGTTTAAATATTGTACTGGACTTATGTAAAATTTTAACGGCAGGGGACTTAAGGGGAACCATGCACTAGATTTCCCTCAATACTTCTTTGTAGCCTCCTGTGAATCTATAGTTATTTCACAATTTCAATATGTCCAATTCATTGTGCCAAATGTCTTTGCTAAATTGTGTTTGTCATCTGACGGTAGCCTTTTGTTGATAAATCTTTGCTGGGATGTTGATAATCTGTTAAAAATCAACCTGAAATCCAAATCCACAATACACACAATGAATACATGTGTCACTCCCAATGACTGTGATACTTTCTGATACTCACTTCACAACTACCTACACACTTTGTATAGCATGGATCTTGGCAGGAGACAAGTATTCGTGGTAGGTACATATTGATTATATTGAGTGATGTCGGCCATATGTTCTACTTCCAATTCACCATCTTCTTTTTAGGGAAGAAAATATATAGCACATTCCAAAATAAACTAACTGAAACCTAAATAGCACCAACAAAGATGTTTTCCTGCCTAGTATAACAATGAGAGTAAGGAAAAACATATGAACTGAGGAAAACTCCAAAGCCATTCTTGAAGAGTTAATTCTGCATCAGAGTTTTAGTGCAATATTTATTTACCAACAAGACAGAGTAAAAATTTTAGTGTTGTCACAAAGATGATATGCTTTATCTACCTTTTTTCTAATTTTTATTAGCACACATTTACAATACATGATGATTGCATTCATCGTGGGGAGTTGGTACCTGTACATAACACCTCTTAATTCTTTTTTCATCCCCCCCGCTCACTCCACAATTTTCTTCATGCCTAAATGTCTATAATGAAGTAATAATATTCTTCCTTTCAGATACATAAACCAGAGGTACTAAAATTTCTCTTACATCGGTAGTGAATGATGAATCAAATTTTTCCTGAGAGTTAGGTTATGCTGTAAGCCACATAAAATATTAGAGGTTTAATTAGAAAGGCCAAGTGTCATCTAAAAAGAAGGCAGGGACAGGATGATGGGAGACAGACTAGTTGAGTTTAAGACCAAGTTTGATTGCTGACTGGTTGTATCATGTTTCCTTCTTTGAAAACAGTTAAATTTATAGTGACTATCTCTTATGGTAGCTGAGAAGAAGATAGAAAAGCAAGACCAATTTCATAGGGCCCTCAGTTAATAGCAGTAACAATGTGGAGTGGTTGTTATAGGTTCAAAATTGTCAACCTTACAGTACATCTCTCACAACCTGTTTACATTTTCTACCTGAGTTCTAAGGGCTCATCTAACTGTAAAGATTATAGACCTTGTACTTCTACAAATTTCATTTCCCACAAAGATATAATTCTTTCCATTAGGAAAAGAAATCTCCCCAACTTTCATAATTCCCTGAAATGACCTGTTCTTTTGGTTTTGTGTGTCTCTCACAAGATTTTGTGTGCTACTCATAACAACTAATCAATAAATTATTATGACAATCCTTGATTATCATAGAATTCACTGAGGTGCATAAAACAGAAACTACTAAAACCTGTATAGGAAAAGAAGGAAAGGAGGAAAAGCAAAGAACACAATTGCAGACATACATGAGGTTCTATTCCTAAGACCGGAAAAATTGTCAGACCTGAAAAATTATTTCTGCATCTCAGACTCAACTTCTTTGCACTCTCTCCAGTCTTCCATTCCCCGTTATGCATCTGAACTTCTGCAAGGCTCAAGTACCACTCCCCGAAAGGTCGGCTGGAATGCAGATTTGGTGTCAATTTTACCTTGGAGGATTTACAGTCTTCATCCCTGATGCTCTCTGGTTGCCTCAGTCTCCACACTTCTACTCCACTCTCTGGAGAGAATGAATATGCTTGATCCACTTCAGCCTTATCTTCACCTCTGGGTCCAGGAACTGTGACAAGGAGATGCGACCATATGGTTTGGGTGATGCCCCTGCTGGTGTGTGTGTGTGTGTGTGTGTGTGTGTGTGTGTGTGTGTGGCAGCTTCTCTATAAGAAAGGCTGAGCAGAGGGAATATGGTGGGTATCTCCACAACAAAAAAGTAAAATTTTACAAAATTTTTCCCAGAAATTAGAATTAAAGAAATTTTCAAAATGAATATAAATAATGGGGTGTGGGGTGATCACTTTATTTTAGATAGTGAGGAATGTGCTGTGTGTGTGCAAGATAAGTTCTCCTGTACATTCTGTGAATGTAAGGCTAGCAGGAAAGGGATCAGCTTCAGATAGGTCCATGGTTCCTATCTGAACCATGGACCTTAAGATGGTTCATGGATGATTCAGGTGCTACTTACTTTTGTCCCAATGGGAAGTAAATGTGCTACAGTTTGAGATCTCCCCTGTACCCAACTCTTCTGCCAAATGAGGGACCAAGTCAAAGAGGTCAACTATGTGGCTGGTGCACCCGGATATGCCTCGTGACACAGATCTTGATCTCTCCATCTATTTCTTTAGCCCTGTCTTGTTCCAGTTGCTTCGGCTGCTCTCTGCAGCACATTAAAGACTTGCTGTCTCTATTAACCACCAATAATGCACTAATACATTCGTTCTCCTATTACCTCGGACACTAATTTGGTGGAATTGGATAGTGACAGCACATTGATGTTGTTGAAGTTAATGACCCAGCAATTTACAAGATAAGTCACATTAGTAGTCAAATTGATTGTAATCATTGTTTCACTGAACAGAATCTGTGTTAAGTACAGTATGTTGTGCTCTGTCCTTCACCACTCCATTAACGGCGAGAAAGACAATCAGAATCTTTGTCCTTCATACTTTCCCTACTGTTTTTGCAGTGAATGTTTTGGGACTTCTGTTCTCTCATGGCTTTCACGGAACAAAGCTAAGCAAACATGGAAAACAATGGCATTTGAGTTCATTTACCTGTGAATTCAAGTAGGCTCTTGAATAGTTATGTTTTTCTGCTTTGGTTGGTCTCTACAATTTTCTTAACTATATTATTTGTTTTACAGACTACAGAATGAATTGTAAGATGTGAGCTCATATTCAAATAAGAATCATGCATCAGGTGATAAAACTTATGAAATGCTTGCGAAATTTCATTTATCAAATTCCAAGTGAATAGAATAATAACTTCTGAGGAGGAAGTGTGTGAAATGAACAAGGAAGAAATTCATACTGGTAATGGAATTGCAGATGAGCATAAAAATATTTTTAAGGTGTTGATAATATCAGTAATTTACTCCTTATCCTTTAATTGTGGTTAAGAAAATATAGTTTACAATGTACTTACCACTTGCATTCATGTAATTTTGTCAGCTTATTGAATCTTATTTTCTTCCTCTTAGATGGGGCCAATACTGCTAGTTTTCCATGTCTTTATTATTATAAGAATAATGAAAGAAGACATAAATGAAACTTCCTGGAAAAATGTTGGCATATAATGAGCATTTCAATAAAACCTATTCTATTCCATACCTGATTTAATTTTTAAAGAAAATTAAAAGCCACTTATAGCCAAGATGGAAATAAGGTGAATGGTCAGACTTAGAAATATTATTTGGGTTATAAATAAACAAGATGAATTATTGAAACAATTGCCTCGTTTTAGGGGTTGTGCCTGCCTGTGTGTGTAAGAGTGTGTGTATGAGTGTGTGCATGTGTGTGGTGCAAGCACAAAGCTATGTATCTTGCATACAAATCAGCCTTGCAGACAGTAGAAAGATTGATGCTTCAGAGCTGTGTTGAGAGTCCGTCTATACCATGGCAGCATACGCTAGAAGAGGGGAAACTGAGAAACCGTGTGCTACAGATGAAGAAACTGAATCAGAAGCAGTGAATAAGCATGTTGCCCCAGGATACACATGTAAGTAGGCACAAAATTTGAATCAAGCTGACTTGGAGAAAATCATTCTGTCTCAACAAATGGTGCTAGAAAAACTAGTTATTCCCCTATGGAAGAATGAAACTTGATCCATATGTCTCACTCTGTACTAAAACCAAATCAAAATGGATCAAAGATATAGATATAAAAACAGAAACTGAAACTGCCAGAAGAAAAACTGGCACATCTCAAAGGCAAAGGCAAGGTATGGACTTCATGAACAGAAGAACCCAAATTGTACAAGAAATACTACCATGATTAACAAATTGGATTGTAACAAATTAAAGAGCTCTGCCCAGCAAAAGAACAAAATTAATGGAGTGAAGAGAAAATTTACCAGTTACTCCTCAGACAGAAGACTAATATCTGGAATATATAAAGAACTCAAAGAATTAGACCCCCCATAATAAAGACTAAATCAAAAGATGGACAATTGAAATAAAGACACTTCTCAAAAGAAATATAAATGGCCAATATACATGAAAAGATATTTAGCATCTCTGGCCATTAAAGAAATGCAAATCTAAGTAATAATGAGACTCTACCTTACTTCCGTAAGAATGGCCTTTTTCAAAGACTCATAAAACAATGAATGCTGGCAAAGTCATGGGGGAAAAGGAGCTCTTCTACAATGTTAGTGAGAATGTAAACTAGAAATCATTTTGGAAATCATTATGAACATTCTTCAAAAAACTGGAAATATAAGTTCCCTTTGACCCAGATATACCTTTCCTGGGTATCTTCCTGAAAGGGCTAAAGGTATTATATTATGGAGATACAGGCATACCCATGTTTACAGCAACGCAACTCACATTAGCTAAAATATGAAAGCAGCTTCTATGCTCATGGGTAAAGGAAATATATATATCTATCTATCTTTTGTCACAGAAGATTCATATATATATATATATATACATATATATATATATATACACACACACACACACACACACACACATATATATATATATATATATATATATATATATATATATACACATAATGGAAAAAAGTTATACATTCAGACCATAATACTAAGTGAAATAATAGTTACAAATGGTTAAATATTGCATGGTTTCTCTAATATGATATTCATACACAAATTTAAAAAGCAAAATAGGGCCGGGGATTTAGCTCAGTGGTTCGGTGGCCTGCCTCGCAAGCGCAAGGACCCAAGTTTGATCCCCAGTACCACACACACGTACAAAAACAAAAAATTTAAAAAACCAAAATAAAAGTCAGGTTAAAAAGCAAGGAAGTAGATGCTATGGAGATGAGAAGAAGGTCTAGGGAAGGAGGGAGAAAGGGGTAGTAAAATGATCAAGTTGGGGTCTATCTCTATTAATCCAAGCAGAATGTAATCACTAGGTATCACAAACACATACTAATAAAAAGAAAAAAGAAAAAAAAAAGAAAAATATTCTCTCTACTACTTCAAGATCCTAATGGGTCTCCTCTGAAGAGCATCACTTTTTAGACCTCCTGATCTGTTTTCTGGGGGTTTAGTCCCCTTTCTTTGCTTTCATAAGTCCCATAATAAACTCCCTCCTCTGATTGCTAGGGTTTTCTTCTCACTCTTCCATTTTTCTGAAATACCATCCACATCCTGGTCTCTGCTATCCCTGCTATCCTGGGACTGCAGCTCTTACTCTGCCTGTTGGTTACCTTGCAAGCTGCTCTCACAGTAACAGATGAGTGTCCTGACATGGGCTCCAGTCCTGGTGGTTCCTCCAGTGCCTTCCCACCTGCCATCTGCAGCTGTCCAAATACAAAACATCTTGCTGTTCCTATGGATTAGAGCAATGATATTTGATGTTTCTTCATTGGAACTTCTGTTTTGGGACTGACAGAGAGCCTGGGGTTTTGTAACACCTTCCTTGAAGCTGGAATGTTTGCCTTCATTGCAAGTTTGACTCTTTAATGCCAGTGAAACAGCTGAAAGCAAATGAAGAGGGGAAAAAAGGTATCTTTAGCAACAAGAACAACAGCAACAAAATATAGTGATGATGATGATGATGATGATGATGATGATGATGATGATGATGATGATAAGTTCCTTCCAGTCCAGAGAAATCAGAGAGAAGGGCATGCCACCAACATGCAGTTTGATGTATTATGTGAATGCAAGCAGGCACCCTTTGAACAACATATACCAGTTATAAATAAGAAACATACTTTACTATCTGTTGTGAACTCAGCCTCATAAAATTACTATTCACCCCATATTATATTTTTCTATCACATGGTAGTTAACCTTGTTGGGCTACCGTGCTCTTTTAATCCCTTGTTGATCTTCTCAGTGTATTTTTGTGGTTCGTGGTTTAAATTATCAGTACTGAACTACTGTGGTATAATGGACATGTAAGTCACAAATGACCAATAAAATCAGATTGGAAAAGTTCTAGTGAGATAGAGAGGAATGTGATTGTGGTTGAGGGTCACAGGAGAAAGGGCTTGCCTCCTAGCGAGGATATCAGGTAATGTGGTTACAGCAGGAGAGTAGGAAGCGTGATTCCTAAGGGTGATAGGAAAGACAGGAAAGGTGTACAGCACTAAACTCAGCATCTTGAGACAGGCCCAGCCAAACGATGAAAGGTAGATCAGAGGTGTGCAGGGGTTCAGAGATTTTGAAGCTGGACTTCAAGCTGGCACAAGGTAGGAGGTGGCTCTTAAAGAAAGGTGAAAATGTCAAAGCTTGCTAAAATACGACACATTACCAGTGTTAATATTAGAACACAAGGATACGCTGCCATATACCCCATTTTTTTCTATAATCTACTCCTTTTTCATGTAGCAATTGTGTGAGGATGGATAAATGTTGCCTAATATGAGTTTTTTCCTCACTAAAATTGGAATATTTAGAAATGTGGATTACCATTTTCATAAATTCATTTACTCATATGTTTTCTAGCAGCATTTCTTGGGTGCCTAAAATATGCTTTTTCTTTGTCTTTTTTTTTTTTTTTGAGACAGTGTAGCAAAATGCAAAGAAGAGAAGGATGTGTTCTCTGTGGTCAAGGATTCCACAACCAATTAAGCAGACACGCACAAAGCAGACTACAGCAATTCAACAGTGAGATGTAGCTGGTAAAACTGAATGGGTGCAGAGAACATATGTTTTCAAATCTTACACGATGATACTTGACATGTATCTACTATATGACAGTTAATAATTGTGCTGGGTAAACATCAGATACGTAACTTTACCATTCAATATATTGTTACCAAAAGAGATACGTCAAAAGTTCCCATCGTCAATTTCTCTACATGGTATTGTTTAGTTTTTGCTTTATGTATTTTCAGGCTGAATTAGTGGCCACATGTGAATTTAGAATTTTTATATCTTCCTGGTAGATCAAATCATTTTTTTTCCGTTTTTTGAGACAGGTTTCACTATATAACTATGTAGTTGAGTCTGACCTGGAACTCACTATGTAGCCCAGGCTGGTCTCAAACTCACAGAGATCCTCCTGCCCCAGCCTCCTGAGTGCTGGGATTACAGGCGTGTGCCACCATGCCTGGCTGATCAAACCTTTTTAAAGTATGACTAATGCTATTTTTAATAATGCTCTTCCTTGGAGTCCATTATGCATGTTGCCAGTATTGTTACATCAGCTTTCTTTAGGTGAGTCATTTTCAGAAAGATGTTCCTCTACCTTTCATCAGCTTTCTAATTTCCCGTCTTCATTAAGGGACATCTCTACGGCAGCCAATAACTATATCTAGCACTGTTTTTAGAATTCCATCTGATAATTCTTGTTTTTAAGCTGGAAAATTTAGTGCCCTTATGGTTATCTTATTGTTAACAAATTCTGGCTTATTTTAATCACTTAGTCATTGTCTTCTATTTGTCTGGCTTTTTCTTCAGTTTTTCTTCTTTTTTTGGCTTTCTGTTGAGTTGATTTTATCCCTATTTACACTTTATCATTTTGTTTTTCCATTAAACTTATAAACCTTTTTTCATATGTGTGTGCACATGCTCACTATGACTATTTGAAAATAAAATTGCAATGAAGTCTGAAGACAAAATTTTTAACCTACGTTCTGAATAATTTAAAACCTTTTTAATATTTTAAACATGATCAACCCTTCTCGACTGTCTAGTATTTTCATTTTAGTTTATTTCCCTACAATTAGATATGTGAATTATTTTGTAGAGTCAATGTTTTCTTAAATTTTTTGGTGTCTACCATTCTTTTCTTGCATTTAATACCTTCTGCAAGGGATAATTTCCCTTTGGCTTGAAATAGGGCAAAATATCTTTTTGGTGTTACCTAGGAAGCTTTGCTGATGAAGGGATTGGGCCTCAAAGTTTGTTTATTTGAAAAATTTTCTTTAAAGAATAGAATTGTTAAATAGGAATAGATATGCTGTGGGACAGGCATTTTGTAAATATCAGTTAGATCAAGTTGGTTCACAGAGTCGTGCAGGCTTTTGTACTCTTACTGATTTTCTCATACTTCTATTGACTACAGAGAGAAAGGTGTTACATTCTCCAACTATAATTCTAGATTTGTTTCTCTTAATTTATATCAATTTTTACGTCATATCTTTTAAAATTCTTGGTTTTTTTTGTTTTTGTTTTTGTTTTGTTTTTTTTACTGTATGCCTTTAGAATAGTTGAATATTTTTGGTGAAAGGATCCCCTCATAATTAAGTAGAATCCTCTTTTTTCCTTGCAAAATTTCATAAGTCTACTTGGCCTACTGTGAAGATAGACATTTCACTTTTCTTTTGATTTGTGTTTCTATGAAATATCTCACTTTATCATTTTATTTTGAATCTATTTATGAATTTGTTGTTAAAGTATGCATATGTTGTTAAAGGCTGTATATAGCTGTATCTCTCTTATCTGTCTCATAATCTCTGACATTTAATTAATGTGTAGATAATTTACATTTAATATACTTGTTTACATACTTGGATTTAATAAGAAGTTTACTAGTTGTTTAAATTTCCCTCTTCTGTGTTTTAAAATTTATTTTTTATTATTTTTGCTAAATTAACTTTTTTTGAAACAAGTCTTAAGTATGAATCTGTGAGCAAATATTTTTCTCACTTCTGTTTTTATGAAAATTTCTTTACTTCAGCTTTATTTTTAAAAGGTGCTCTGATTATGTATAGGACTTTCAGTTGACTTTTGTTTTTAGCACTTGGAAGTAGTTCTCCATTGTAGCTCCTGTCATTTATGATTCGTAGTCTTCTGTAATTCTGGTCATTCTTCTTTTGCATGCAATATATGCCTCTCCTCGCTGCAATTCTGGATTCCTTCAGGAATTCTTTATTTTTTGATGTTCAACATTTCAAATATGATTTTTACAGGATGCAGATATTTATCATAAATGGTAGTTTGGGAATGTTTAGTTGCTTTTAGAAAATTATTTTACATTCAATTTTCCAGAACAAAATAAGAAGCACAGATAATATTGATATTGTCCTATGGCTCTTGGATAGTCTTTCATTTCTCTTCTAATCTTTTGGTTTGGATGCTGTTTGTTAACCTATATTCATGATCATTATTTTCCTGCCCTGTGGTTTGTCTTTCTATAAGTCAGTCAAAGGCAAATTTTATATTTTGTGTCATTTTAGCATTTTTATGTAATTAGGTCTTATTGTGTCCTTTTTATTCTTCAAACATTTTATATATTAATAAATAATGGTCTTAAAAATTTCTAATAACTTCACCATAATATTTATAGAAAAATTCCTCATATGGTAATTGAAACATCTGGATTATATCTAAATCCAGTTTTATTGGCTGGTGTTTTTCCTGGTAGTGTGTTGAATTTTTGCTTCATAATTTTTGTTGGAGGATGAATATCTTTGGTAGGCCAGTAAAAAGTAAGACAAACTGTGGTTTTATTAGAAATAGGTAAGCTTTTATTCTGTACTTTGGTGGTAGTGTGGAGGTCTTGACTTACCTGGTTTGGAATTGTGCTGTGTTTGGATTTTGCTGAGAGGAACAGAGAGAGAGAGAGAGAGAGAGAGAGAGAGAGAGAGAGAGAGAGAGTCTTTCTATGTAGTTGAGGCCAGCATTGAGCTCATTATGTAGTCTAGACTGGCCTCGAACTTATACAGATTCTCCCCCTCAGCCTCCTGAGTGCTAAAATTACAGACATGTGTCACCACAACTAGCAGGTATTGCTATAATTAACCTTGATTTACTGCAGACTTCAAATTAATCTATCATTACTTTGTACATCGCAGAAGGATAGGTCTTGTTGGAATTATTTTATTAATATGTGATTTGCTATTAGAATTAGGTCTTCCATCTCTGTTCCAGAAACTCAGGGAGGGTTTCTCTGTATGTTCTTTCCCTTTTCTACCTCTAAACTACTGTTAATTTTTACTCAAAAATGTCTGTCCTGCCTGGGGAGGTGGAAGCAGGTGTGCCTTCCTTGTGTCCTGATTCAGCCCTGCACCTAGAAGAATGCTTCATTCCTGGCTCTCATGTGTGGCACCTTGCTCAGGATCCAGCTTTTCTGCTATTGGTACAGGATCTCTATTAGTCTGGCAAGCAGTTTTTGTTTTGTTTTGTTGTTGTTGTTGTTGTTTGTTTTTTGCTGTACATGGGATCAAACTCAGGCCCTTGTGCTTACAAGGCAAGCAGGGGAACCACCGAGCCAAATCCCCAGCCCTGGTATCTATTACTCTGACCACACCATGTTCACCTAAACCTTTTCCTTTTCCGGGGATTGAAGAATTTTCTCTTCTCTCTCTTTTCACTACCTATGATGTATTTTCATTTATGTACTAAGATTTATAAAATTTTCTATACTTCTCCCAGTAGCTTAAACTTTTTATTCTGTAGACGAGAAAGAGATGTGGAATCTACCTGCAGTTGCCGCTCCCTTTCTCAGGCCTGTAGCACACAGGAAGCTTTCTCTCATCTCTGTGTCCTTGCCCAGCCTTTCTTGAGAATATCCAGGATGGTCCATGAAAAAGAGCCTGAGAGCAGATACTAATTTCTAATTTCCTTTGTGACTGTGGAACAGTGTTTCTATAATCTCCTTACTATTCTACAGTAATTACTATCTTTTAGCCATAGCTACATATTTCAGCTAAGTATTTCATACCAGCTAGTATGGAAGTGTTGCATCTCTCCTTGGAGATATCTTCCCTTCCCCTCATAGATCACAAACTAGTCAGTTGTACTGTCATCTCAGCTGTCCGCTGGCTTCAAGAAAAATTATGTTTTCATAGATCATTCACTTTTTTGTCCTGAGATTCAAAATGAGGAGTTTTTAAAAATCTATTTGCATCCAGAGCAGAAGCCAGATATATGCTATTATTTAATTTACCAAACCTATATTTTGGTCTCCTGTTCCCTGAAGGTATTTTCTAGAGCTTTTAATATTTTATACTTAGATGTAGTTATTTTATAGTATTTGTTTGACATTTATATAGCATGAAATCTTTGTGATGAGATTTTTACTGTCGTTTCTGCTGGTTGGTGGACACAGTCACTTTTTGTGTTCCTATTTATGTTGTCTTTAGGCTGGTCAGATTCACTGAAAATTTAGTTTTGTGAGTTCCTCAATTTTTAGGATGAGTATATTTTCCTTCAGAAAAAGTTTACATATCTTCTGCTGGTTCCCTCAAGGCCTTCCCAGCACACAATTACTTTAAATCAATTCTTGCATGGTTTGAGTTTTCTTTAATCATCTTGGGGATTCAAAGGTGGGATGTACACACATAAACCTACACTTTTAGCTCTCTCTCTCTCTCTCTCTCTCTCTTCCCTCTGTCTCTCTCTCTCTCTCTCTGTCTCTCTCTCCTCTGCCCTTCCTCCTTCTTCTCTTTCTGTCTTCTCCTTAATAACAAAGGAATTCTACCCTCCTTTGAGAAAGCTATAAGTATTTAAAAAATATTTTTGAGACTCACTCATACAGATACATACAGACAGAGGAATACAGAAACACTCAAAGCTATAAAAGCAATCCTTTACAATCCTCCCCACAGCAGATTATTAGAGAAGATTATCTATGACAAGAAAGGGAGACAAAGTGATCTTCCGAGGCATCCTCCAATCTCTTTAACTGCCTTACACAGACAAGTAACAGCCGACCACAGAGGCCAACTTGCTTCCGTCTAGGCTGCGGGCAGAAGACAGCTGGGTACTGGATTAGCAACGGATAGGTGGTCCAAGAAATGGAGAGTAGAAACCCTGGCAGGATTAGCATAATTATGTTTTCTGCAGGGCTTGGCCGGGAGTTTCAACGGGCTGCAGTAAGTGCTATGGCGAAGGTCGCAGAGCACTAGCCTAATACTAGCAGCCTGAAGCCAACTGGAGGTTCCATGGGCTTCTCTGCAACCTGGTCACTGAAACCTTTTATTCAATTAGCAAAGAACAAATGTTGCTTCTACACATTTTTTGGACATAAAAATCCATACCTCTATGGCTCTCCCTGCAGCAAGACAGAGTTTATCAAAATCAATAAAATTTAAGGAAAGGGATATTTTAACTTGGCAAATCAGGAATATAAACAGGGTCAGTGTCTCTCACTTCCTACTTTCCAGTAAGGGAGAATTTCAAGGTCAGAAATTGTATTTTTGCCCCTCAGACATTGATAATTACAGAAGAGTCTTCAAAATTTACATCTTGGTTTTGTTCCAATCATGATACATAAGAAGGGCTTTGCTCCTGTGTTCCTTCAGGGTGTTCTGCTTACAATTTCATCATTTACAGAACAGTAAAACAACTAAACATTTCCAAGAAAATACAACTCTTAAAAACCACTTAAGAATTTCCCCTGTGTCACTGGGCAGCACATTTATTATCCTTAGGATGGCTCAGACAGGAGTCATTTCAACCAGTCGATTCTTCTACTTACTACATTTGATGAAATTGTCTTTTTTATCATTCCCATTATATTATTTTATAAAAATTAACTACAAATGCAAAATTTGGTCATCCTGGATTTATATAATTGGACTGATAATCAGTTGAAGT
Source organism: Fukomys damarensis (assembly GCF_012274545.1). Classification (NCBI taxonomy): domain Eukaryota; kingdom Metazoa; phylum Chordata; class Mammalia; order Rodentia; family Bathyergidae; genus Fukomys; species Fukomys damarensis. The sequence continues at coordinate 39,223,026 of NW_022900942.1, read as the reverse complement.
TGTAGTGAGGCCAATACTGCAAGATGTATTAATTAAAGCATACTGCAATACTATTTTATTAATTTAAAAGGGATTTTTTTTTCCAATCTAAATGGGACCTAAATAGCTTATCAGGATATGCAAAAAGTAGAAAAATGACAACTGAAGGGGGAGGAGAGAGATTCCATAGATATTTCCTATGAGTTGGCCACAAATTTAGTTAGCAGATACAATTTAGTTTCCCTTTAAAATGAAAACCTGATGATTTATGCAAATTATATGCTATCTTATCAGATTCAAATGGACAAATTGCTCAGGAGACTTAGAACTCTGCTAACACTAAAACCAACTAGAAATGTTTCTCAGGTGCTGTCATAAACAAGACTCTGAGAAAAAGAATGAATAACATATTTTTTGGGTAGTGTCACTGCATGAAGTACCTGAAGGTATTTCTTATGGGCTTCCTTAGAATTAACCAATGGTGGCCACAAAAGCACAATATAAATGAGTAACATCATAAGGAAATAAAGCTGACATTGTTGGAGGTTTCTTTGACCATCCTGGGGATTCCAAAGTAGGATGAATATACATAGATCTACTCTTTGGGGATTCATTACCCCCACCACCACCTTCACTTTTTCTTGATAATCAGGAAATTCTCCCTTACTTTGAGAAAGGAAGCTGACAGATGTATAAAGACGTAAGAAGAAAGAAACACCTGAATCTAGACATGAAAGAATCTTTCCATGTCCTGGCAGATTTACTGAATGAACCCAGGGAGGAAAAGTCCTTCAAGGTAGATATTTGGACAAAGGAAATAATGACATTAGACATCGATATCTTGCAAGTATTTTAAGTGCTTTAACTATATTGAGTGCATGAGATATACAAGAAATGACTTCTCCCTCCTGATAATTTTAATTTTCTTGAGGGCCAACATCATAGTAAATGCTCAATATAATTATTGAATATAATTGTTGAATTAAGCCAAAGTAGGAGTCATAACTGTATTCATAACTGACTATTAGCCTGGCTGAAAAAGACTCTTGTTGATCAGGAGTTTGAATATTTCCTCTTCTGGGAGGTCTTTCTTAACCACACATCTTCACGTAACATTTCCCCACAAGAGCTGTCACTCAGTCTATTACAGGCAAAATTGCCCACTACATTGTGATTTTTTTCTTACTGGTCTGTAACTTATCCTCCCTTCTCTTGCCAGACCAGAAGCCACGTTGGGTGCAAGAACTCAGGATTTTGTGTCATATCACAAACCTAAATTCTTGATGCATTTTTTTTTTAATGATGGAAAGATAGGTCTGTTCTGGATGGTCCTAAAGAAGCTTGATCACCATCCTATCGGAAGACTATGCTATATCAGGGCAAAGAAGTCCCTTGAACAAATGAGTCAAATGGAAAGCCTTTTCTAGGAATATTAATGCTTCTTTTGACTAGGCCTGGAAAAGAATGCATTGTAGGCAACATCAGCTCTGAAACTGATATAAGCTCCCAGGTCTGGAATGATGGAGGCCAGAAGAACGGTACACATGCACAGGACAAAAATAGCTTTCTTAGCAGGTCATTCTTCACATCCAAGTAGTTTTTACAGCAAGAAAAAGAGTTTAGGATGAAGCTTTGCTTAAATTCTATGTCTTCCTTTGCTTATCACACAAAAAATTACTTCCCCAAGTCCAAAAATAAATGTCCTATGAATATATCTTTAATGTCATTGGGGGAAATTTATAATAGCAACATCCATAATGCAGTGCTGAGAACTGCCATGAAGTTTGTCTTCTTTGAAGGTAATGAGGATAAAAGGGAAGTCACATCTTTAAGACAGAGAAATCCAGGTTCTTTTCTAGCTCCAAACCAACCTTGAGAAGTCACTTCACCTGTCTGAGTTCCCATTTCCCTATTGATCACAGGAAGGATTTTCTATACCTTAGTCATGGAGCTACTAAGGACCAAGGCGTTGCCTGATGCCTAATCATTAGCAGTAGAAAAGCAATAAATATTTGACCAAAGAATGGATAAATGGGATTATGAATGCTGTATTACTAAAGCAAGTTACAGGCCTCAAGAATTAACATTATTATAAAAAAATAAAACCACTTGATATCTGTGCCATTTGTATTTAGGGAGAGAGGCAGTTTTTTTCTAATGTGCTGGGGCTTTCTGCAGTGTAGGTAGCTGTGGGGGTGGGAGGGAGTGAGAATATCAGTGATGAAACAGTAACGAGAGACATTAATCCTTCAGCTCTGGGCATTTAAGGGAGATGTCTACAGAGTCTGGTCATTTCTTACAGAAGGTTCTGGACTCTACCCTGCTTGCCAGAGGCTTCTATGTCAACAGCAAAAATTGATATATGTCTAATTTTAACTCAATCAGAGCAGATATTTATTTTGGGAAGACAGAGTCCTTTTGAGAAAGGCTGCAGTTGCCTGTGGGTTGGGTCAGAAATAAGTTCCTTGATCATTTTCCTTAGCTGTTGGGGATGATCTTACTGAATAGTTCTACCTGGCCGTAATATAATCTTTTCTTCTAACTTCCTAAAGGACAGATAGGAGAATCTATTTTTAACTTAACAAGATGCCTTGCCTGTTACATAGTTTCTAGAGTCTTTATCCGGCTTAGCCTTCATACAAGGCTGGTGGAATGTTTAAGTAGTAAATGTCAGTGGCATCTTAGGGGACCATATTCTCCTCATCTAGAGCACAGAAGCTATGATGAGAGGAAGGAACACTGGACCAAGCATTAGACAAACCTGAGGTCCATTCCCAGGCCCTCTCCTGATCCACAGCATAAACTCAGGTACTTCCCACAGACAACCTGAAATCAGCCTTGATTTTTCTAACATAAAACATAAATACATATATATAGATATGTTTATATGAAATAATATTGCTTTTCTTGACTCCATAAATATGCCTAGAGCGTATGTTGTTTATCTTACACCTAAATCTTTCAAGACATATGTAAGTTATTATTCTTGGAATTTCTGAGGCCTGTACTACAATCATTCATACTTTCTTACTCTACTTTAAAGGAGCAATTGGGCATGCGATGAAGAAAATAATAAATGAAATTTCCAAAGACTGCCTCCATGATAAAGTTAATTCTGTTTGGAAGCCAGTAATAGTTCAAATCCTTTGTAGGATAGAATTCTTAGCAGGGAGCTGGGGCCTTCTTACTCCAAGAGGGAGGAGTACTCCTTGGGATACTCTCAAAACCATCTAAGGGAGAATTTTGCTCAAGATCAACACCTCTTGTAGCGATCCCTTCAGGGACCACGAGGTAACTCCCATTCCATTCAAGTTAAGGAATACCTACCGAAGTCTTCTCTGTGTCTGAATGTAGGGTATATAATGCTGCAGTATAAGAAATGGTTTTGCCCTTAAGGACTTTACAGCTTCCTGTGCATGTAAGATATAACATAAGAGAAAATCAGAGAGCAATGTCAATAATGCATAATAAAATCTAAGTAAACTGTAATGTAAATAGTGTGACAGAAAGGGCAATGGGCTGTCTGAAATGCTGGCTCCCAGTTTGACTAGGTTTGTAAACTTCAGGAAATTATTTCATTTCCTTTGGCTGCATTATCTCATCTTTTAATTGAGGAAAGGAGTAGTGAAATGTTGAGTACAGTAAATGTGAGTTCTAGATCTAAAGAGACTTCGTCTTTCTCAGTGACTAGACATAGGTTTGTCTTTAACAAATTAGAAAAAAGCATTTGTTCCCCCAGGAAGGGCATATTGTTGGCTTATTGAACAGAGAATAGGTTGAATATCAGATCCTCCTTTGCTGTGCACCTCTGTGCATTTCCTGAATTAAAGGACTTCATATTGCAGCCCTTGGTCTATTCTGGCTCTGATATATTTGCTATCTGGTCTTTAGCAAGTTACTGAGTATCCCCGTGCTTCAGCAATCTACATATAATGTGAGAGTAATTATATTTTCTAAGTAGCAGTGTTTTGAAGACAAAGCACATTAACAGGTGCAAAGTACCAAGTACATAAGAATCATTCAGTGCGGATTATGAGGAAGATTGTCAAGATAATTTGGAAACTACCAAGATATATTAATAAATTGTACATTTTTGAGAAGCAGGGAGGAATGGGATCATATAGAGGTATCTTGGTAGAGGACATGTTCATGAAGGTGACCCTTAGGGACAGCTGGATAAGTACATATCTCAGATAACACATTCCAAGTAAGGGATTTTCATTAAGGCTAGTATGATGTGCGAAAGAGTGAATGAGCAGACTCTTTTTCTAGAAATAAAAATTTCACATGGGGAGAGTCAAGTGGAGGGAAGGAGAAGTTCTTTATATGTGAAAAAAGAATTATGAGATGGGTGTGGTATTCTGCAGGTAGTACTGGTTACCATTCTCCTGGTACATTCCCCAAAAGTGATGTATCCAAATTACCCCTTAAGTCAGCCCAAGGCAGAAATATCACCAGGAATGCAAGTGTGTTCATTCATTTCAGACAATTAAGGTAATGACCTGGCAAAGGGAATGACATCACAGGCTACTTTGATATGCCCTAGAATTCTGTGACATAATGAGTGTTTTCTGAGGAGTGACCTGATGAAATGATGCAGAATTCTTTGCATGTTCTATAATTCCTGCTCCTGGCTAAATTTTCTTCTTTTTTGAGGGGCAGGATGAATGTGCCTGGATAATCCATACATGTACTCACATTCAGAGAGACATAAATACAGATTATATTTTGAAGACCTGAAAATATTTATAAGCCTCTCTGATGTATATCTGCTTGATGATTTTTTTTTAACCACTACAAGTCTTTATTTATTTATTTACTTATTTTTGGTACCGGGGATTGAACTCGGGCCTTTGCACTTGCAAGGCAGGCCACAGAACCACTGAGCTAAATCCCCGGCCCCTACAAGTCTTTATTATAGGGACAATCTGCCAGACTGTCTCTGAACAAAGGAGAGAGAGCAATGTGGCCAAGACAGGGAGCTCTTCTTATAGAATTGGGCTGGGACTTCTAGGAGCTGGGTTGGAATTGAGTGATGAAGTGGCTAGGTATTGGGGGAGCTTGTGACATCACTAGGAGGGGCTTCTCTCTTGGCGGGAAAAGAGGTATGATGGGACCAAGGCTATCCTTTAATGAGAGAAGTCATATTTTTAGGTAAGAAGCAGGGCATTATGGGAAGAAGGCTATTCTTTTTATGTAGTGGCCATTTTAAGGTGAGGGAAATCTAACATTCCAGGCTTTTGTTTTATGGTTATTGGGCAAAGGTTTCTTCTTCTTCAGTTGCTTCAAGCTGACAAAGGGGCAAAGGTTGGGGCTAAACCTGGATCTGGCAGGGGCAGCAGTAGGTGGGGACTTCTTTTTTCTGCTGCAGTGGCTGTTACCCTCCATGACGAGTCCCGTGACTGTTTGGTTGGTAAATGCCTTCATGCGTTCCTGCAAGAAATTTTGAAAACAGTGAAATAGACAGGGGCTTACCATGGCCAGAAGACACACACAGGACAGTGGGCCCAATAAAGGAAGTAGCCATGGCACAATCTGTTGAAGCCAGGAGTAGGCTTGGGTATTTCCCCATGTATCCATTGTTTCTTAAGGTTTTTGATGCATTGTTGCAATCTTTAACCTTTGCCTTGACTATGCCTGATTGGTTAACAAAATAACACTCTTCACCTAGAGCCTGTCACTTTCCCCCTTGGCCTGATGTTAGCATGTCAAGGACACATCTATTTTGGAGCATGACAGCTGCTAGGGAATTAATCTGGTCCAGTACTGTGTTTAGGGATTGGCTTATTTTGTCCACGTCTTCTGAGATCTCTATTGAGTATGCCTGATAGAAATGTGTAGAGGTAGATACCTGCTATACCCATCGCCACGCCAGTGAGGACCCTTTCTTCCATCAAGAAGGGGACCAGGAGGGAGGCTGCCTTCTTGTTGATCTCTGACCAGGGGAGGATACTTTCAAACATCTGGGATTCCATATAGATAGTCAAGGGAGGGTGAGAAATGCTATGTAACAGAAAATTTCACATTGGGTGAAGAGGCATCAGAATGCTTCCTGGCTGCGTATGAAGTATAGGTCATTGGATAGTCTCACTTTAACTTGGTCTTAAACACCCAACAGAAAAGAATAACCAAAGAGGCAGTCAGTGAACAGGCACTAGTGATAGAGAGACCTTTGAGGCCCACCAATCCACCTCCATATAAAGAGGTAGATCTCCAAGTGGTAAACCAGATAACCCAGCCTCAAAACAGGCTACACACCTATTTAATACCACCCTCCACTGTCTCCCTGTCGATATCGCAGACTGTTGGATGTGTATGTCTGTTTACCCCCGCTCACTCACTCCACTTCCCATCCCCCTAGATTTTATCTGCTTGACAAAATTTTAATTAAAGAAATCACTTAGTTTCTTGTTTTCACATGTAATAAATCATATGCATAAAGCTAACATTAGGAAGAAGAAAACATACATCCTCTTACTAAGGCTGAAATCAAACATGGATTCTTTGGTGAGGTAGTGAAAAGATGCTGGAAAATGTCTGAGTTCAAGTCCATACCTTCCACTAACTGTGTGTGTAATAGTACTAAAGTATTTAACTTCAGATTCTCATCCACAAAATAAAAGCACTTATCTTTTTTTCTGATGAGATGGCTTATATGATTTTACTCTCCTTTCTTTCTTTCTCCTGCCCTTCCTCTCTAGCAGTTTTGAAGAATTTCCTTGATGTTTTGACATTTTCCCTCTAAGGGTCAAGGTATCTCAGAGTTTATAACACTCTTTAGGTTTTCCACAAGCCAAGGAGCTCATGTTTTATTTGTTTTAGCTTGGAGAATTTTTCCGAATTTAGTCATATCAATATTGCCTTGTCTTTTTCCCCTGATTTTGATATTTAAAACACATATTAGATGGGTTTTAAATTTCCAGATCAAGTTTCCATATGACCTAATTTTGGTCTTTTACATTCTGTTGTCTTGTCTTCTAAATGCTCAGTTTAACATTTAGCTTATTGTCTTACTTTTCAGCTCTGACTTTTAAAAAAATCATTGTCTTTATTTTTAAAACACTGGTTATTTTAAATAGCTGCCTACTCTTGTTTCATAATCTCCTGTCTTTGTTTCATAGTGTTTTTGTTAGGTGTACGATGTTCTCTATTCTTTCCCTGAGGATATTTAAATATATCATATTAAGAGCTTTTCAAATTATTTTGCTATCTGTTTCCTTTTATGGTGTTATCTTTCCTCAGATCATTGGTATTCTTGGTTAAATATTTAACTTCAAAAACATTTTTACACAGCGCTTTCCTTTACATGTTTCCATTATCTGCAAGGGTCCCCCTACTGGATGGTAAAGCAGTGGGTCTCTGTCCTCATTAGCACTGTGGCACCGACTCTTTGTGAGTCAAGCCTCTATTTTAGGGCACCATTTCCTAAACTCACAGCTCCAAAAGCACCATTTCTAAACTCTCCTATAGGTCTGAAATTCTATAATTCCTTATGTTTCCTAAGGCATATGACTATATTTTGACAAAAATTTTCTAGGCTTAAAATATACTCTCAGCTTTCCATGTCTTAAAAAGGTCAAATCAGCATTTGCAAAGCAAAAATAAAATCTGTACTTAAACATTACAGGGTACTGACTGAGGTTTGCTATTGTTCAAGTTTGTTGTTGTGTTAAGTCTTACTTCTTTCTGAACAAGACTAAAGTCATGTTTAATTTTTTTCATATGATTGAGAACTGCACTCTTCAGTGTGACAAGTTTAATTTAAGGGAATAAAATAAAATGTAAAATTCAGTTTCTCAGTGGCAAAAGCCATACTGCAAGTACTCAGTAGTCATTGTGGGTTGTGGTCACCACACAGAACTGTATTGATTAGAACATTTTCATCATCACAGAAATTTCTGTTGCATAACATAAGCAGGGTTTGTCTATCTATGCTATAGGCATATCTGTATCTGTATATAATGCTGAGTTAATTTAGCAAACAATATTGAATATTCCTAGCTAACCACCAAGAATATAGGAATACAGATCTAGTTCTTTATTATGTCTATTTCTTTTATTTAAATCCCTTAGATGAAATCATAATCATATGAAAAGACACAAGTCCTCCACTATTAAAGTTCTATACAGAATGGTCCCAACCCTACTGCTGTTTATGTCCTGCTCCTCCCTGTCCTGATAGATCTGGAATTTGGATTGATCAGAGCAGTGTAAAAGTCTTAAGTATTCCATTGTTTGGAAGTAGCATCAACAATTACATATCGTATCTATTTATTGTCTGAATAAGAAAACCACTCATTTAGACAAAAGATATACTAATTTTCTAGGGTTGTCATTACAGAATCTCACAGAAGAGGTGGCTTAAAAAAGAAAATTGTCTTCTCATAGTTTTGGAGGCTGGAAGTTCAAGAGTAAGGTGATCATTGTACACCAGAGCTGGTTTCCTGTTGATCTCTCTCCTTGGCTGGAATTTACCCTCAAACTGCGTTTTCACATGGTCTTTGTTCAGAATGGTTTGTCACTGGTGTTCCTTTTGTGCCTCCAAATTTCCTCTACTTAGGGATGCCAGCCAGGTTGGATTAACATCTACTTTCACATCCTCATTTTACCTCAATCACTTCTTTAAAGGCCCCATCGCTGAACAAAGTCACAGGTGGAGGTAGTGAGGGTTAAAGCTTCAACATAAGGATTTGCCTGTATTAATAATATCAATGGAACTGAGAAGATGTATTTAACAATAATATACTAGAAGACTACAAATTTGCCTAGTAAAGGGGTTTTATTATTGTTTCCTCTGTAATTAAAATTTGGTGGTTGTTAGTACTTATTAGTCTCTACTAAGGGTGATGCTTCAAGGCCTTGGAGTAAATATCCTTTCTAACTTCATGATAGCTGGAGAAGAAAATCACCTTGGGATGTTCAAACAAATCCTTAATTCTCAGTCTTCCCCACCATAAAATAGAAATAATCACATCTGCTTCATTTTACTGTTTTCAGAATTAGTACCCATAAAATACCTATCAGAAATCCCATTTTGTAGTCCATGCTCTACCAGTCTCTGTTGGAAAGACAAAAGGCTGAATCTGAACTGATTGCCTCAACATCTATTTTTTTTAAATCTTTATCTAGAATATCGTTTTTCTTCTCTGTTCTGGTAAAATTCAAATGCTCAGTCAGTGGAGCAGTTTCTATGTAATTAAATAATCCAGTTAGATGAACTCTAGTTTGCTAAAATGTTTAATGAGAAGCTCAGGAGAATAAGGTGAGATAATAGAAGACATTTTCCCCTCCACCCTAACATCTGGTAGGGACCGGGGTGATCCCTACCCAGAATAATCTGAGCTGGCTGAGTAAGACTTTGAGAGATCATCTAATTTGAAATGACTACTACTTCTCTAGGAAGAGTCACTGTGCTCTTATGATCCATTTGGACTTCCCTCGTAGTATCTCCATAAATTACATTAAGTATCTCTATAAATTATATCACTTGAAGAAATAACTGGGAAAAGAACACAAATACTTTTGAGAATGAAGGAAATATAATCTTGCCTCCTGTCCAATGTAGGTACTTTCCTCCTATACCTCTTTCTTCCAGCCTCCTTTGGACACATAGCATATCAAATTCATTGTTTGATAATGACTTAATAATATGATTTTGCTTCTACAGTCCAGGCATTAAGGATTGCTAGTGCATATTAAGATAAAAATCTCCTTTACTATCACCTACAGTCCTAAAGTAATTGCAACATCTCTCAGCATAGTGTTACAAATATTCTTTTTAGAAAGTCACATGGATTCCCTAGAAAGAGAACAAACTCATTGATTTAATGACAGCATTCACGTACGACTGGCAGCAGCTTTAAAAATACTGTTCCAGGGACGACTCTGCAGTTCAAGTTTGCCCATTGCGAATTGAGTCATTACAGGTGTGTGGGTGACTGGAGGATGCCAGCCTCATGGAGAGCTGGCTGAATGATTAATGGCTTTGGCTTCTGATTTCAGAGGTTCCCATTAATTACAAGGGACTGAGTCTTTTTCATGAAGACTGTTGGAGCTTCTCTTGCCACTTCCTCAGTTCCTTTCAAAATGAGTAGGTATTTTTAATTTTGGAGTGTGGAAAATATTTCCTGTAATTTCCTTTTGGAAATTTCTGGACCAAATCAACTTAACCACATATTTGTTGATCCTATAATGTTTGGACAGTTCTGGAACAAGCAGGTAACTGGCAAAATGCTAATGAATGCACTTCTACGGCTTGATCTGCAGAGCTGTGCTCATCATGGGAAATTTCAAGGACACCATTTACAAAAGTCTTCCCCCAAAAAAGGCCAGCTCATTAGAACTGTGAAAATGTTAAAGATTGTATTTTCTATGATCACTGTCTCTTGACTATGGATGGATAGTGGAGTGGAATCAGCTCAGTGGATTAGTGAAGTAGTGCAAAGACCCTGGGTCCAATCCCCAGTAGGACCATAATAAAGTGAAAAACGTAGATAAAGTTATATAAAGAACATGGAAAAATGTATGATTCAGATTTTCACCTAACCCTTAATCACTTTTTGCCTTACTATCTATCCTTTGTTACATCTGGGTGTTAAACATTCTGTGAAAAACTGAGACCATCTGCTCTAATAAACTTCCAAGGTTTGCAGCAAGCTGACCCATGAGACTATGACATAACATGGTGAAGTGGAAAATAATCGGAGCCACACATTTCTACATTCCTAGATTTATGTATTCCTAGATTTATTTATTTATCTTGATTCCTACATTTATCTATGTAATTTTGAATAAATTACTTCCTTTCCTTGTTGTAGGCTTTAAAATGGCAATAATGCCATTTGTTTCATTGAATTATTGTAAGAATGAAATATTATATATAATATATATTATATATTATATGCAATAATTACATATAATACATATTATATACAATATATATATAATTATACAATGCCTAGAACCCAGTAGGTACTCTTTCTACATTATGAATTTATAAACATCTCAATCTTCTTACTCTCCTTCCTTTTCTCCTTAAAATCATTCAATCACTGACCAGGCAGTGTGGAATGTGTGGTGGGGGATGCAGGAGGCAGTAGAAGGAGTAGATGTAGCTAAATCCAGAGGTCTGGCACAGTAGAAAAACAATCTACGATGATCTTGGTGAGCAATTTAATCTATTCCTTGGTTACAGACCCATGATAAATTCTCTTTACAATATGGTACAGAAATGGAAGAAAGAATAAGGAGGAATACTTGCCCTTTAACATTTGCACAATTGCTTATCTATAATATCTCATTTCCCAGGCAGGGATACCTAGCTGAAAATAACTGTTAAATTTTCTGAGATACTGAGAAAAATGCTGAGAGCTGCGATTTGACTTACACCTTACACTGCAAAGGAGAGAATTGTAGATTATGTTTATATAATCACTCTTCTCCAGATGATCTACTTGTAAACCTCTTCTTGGTAATATTTCTCTAGCAAAAGTATTATATAAATACTCAGGATCGTTCTAGTCCGACAAAGCTGATGTGGATCCTAGTGATTACTGACCTGAGGGCTCATTGGATGGTTGGGGTGAGGTTTTCCTTAGTTATGTGCCTAGAAGCCTAGGGTCACACTGAAGACGTTCCAAGGTAACTGCAGAGAGCTCTGTATCGCAGGTTCAGAGAGACATGAAGCCAGTCCAGACACCAGCACAACTTGTTTGGGATCTCAGGCCGGTGTTTTAAGCTTTCAAGGACTGCATTCCTACTCCTTAAAACAGATAGTGATCATTATATGCTGTTGCCTCACAATGATATGGTGAACATTAACACAGATTATAGGTGATTATAGCTGTGAAAGTGTTGTATAAAAACAAAGCACTATTATTATCTTTGGTAATAGTCTTCTGAAGTCCTGCCATAACTGTCCTAGTGCCCTAATCTATGGAACCACTTCCAACTGACTTCTCCTTTGGCAACTGCCTCCTGCCTTTTAGGTGATCTTTCCTCTACCTCAAGCGTTCTTTCCCTACTTTCTTAAGTGGCAAATCCTTTCCAGTCACTACACACACACACAACTTCTTGTCCTCCCCCCAACCCCAGGTACAGTGTCTTTCTTCCTACCCAGACACACCTGTACTAGTGCACCTCCGCACTGCAATTGGGAAAGGGAGATGGAGCTAGCATGACTGATCTTATTTAAAATCCATGTCCACCTCAACTATTCACCAATTTGCAGAATCATCGAGGAATAGAGCTTCAGGGAAGACTTAATGTAACAGCAGGAATTTGAGAGGTAAGTGTTTGGAAAAAGAAAAAATATTTATCAAGTTTACTTGTTTGTATGCTGTTTTATGAGACATGTAAGCCTGACACCCATGTTGTGTTGTGTTTCTCATAGGAGGGCTCATTGGTTTTTAAATCTTGCCCTCTTATAACCCTGTACCTTGTTCTCAAATAGAACTCTATATGCAGAAACACGGTGATACATTAGATCTATTTGTTTCAGGCTATCACAAAGAAAAATATCCTCACTTCTGCTTCATTCAAATGATTCCATTCTCTTTTTTTCTTCTTGGCCATTCTTTCTTTTTTTTCCTGCCCACATTTATCCTCCAGGTAGCATCATAGGAAGGTTGAGGAGGAAAGCTCTAAATCACTCAAAAGAATTGTTCTTTTCTGTAAAAAGGATTTCATCCTTGACTAAGTGAAGAAAGCTATTCTAGAAACAGAATTCAGTAATAATAACACACTCTTGTAAATCTGTCACGTCTACAATATTCTAAAGCATTATTATTAGATATCATAAAAACCTACAGAGAAGGTGGAAGGTAATGTTAGTATGTATATTTGCCAAATAAGGAAACCAAAGCTAAGAGGGTTTATATTACACGCTTAGGTGGAAATGTGAGGATTGGCAACTAGGGCCCTGACTACTTGTTTTGTGAGCTTCAAAGTCAATGTACTGCTACAGATGGAGAAAGTTGGGCCTCTGTTCTTGTCACCTCCTATTCACCACTTTGGTAAGGAAGAAGCCCTCACACTGAATCGTCCTGAATGGATGAATACATGGCATTCTGACACTGGACATGTGAGATCAAAAGCAGATTCTCAGCCAAAAATAGCTTAAAATCCAGGGGCTGGGGATAAGAGAAGATGCTGTGTATCATGTAGGCCCCCAAGCGTGGCGTCAGGATACAGTGAATAGGAGGGGGTTTGGACTTTGTAATACCAGGAAGGTATTACGAACTTTGTAAGGAGCAGACTTTGTAATACCAAGAAGGTGAAGTGACTCTGGTTCTCACAGGAGAATGTGATTGGCTGCCTTGAGTAATTCTATGTTGGCTAGAAGGGAGGGGACTCTGTTAGGTTTAGGATGGGGAAGGATATGGCAAGTCTGGCTAATAGTAGCCAAGGGAGAAACCTTTCTCTTGGGCGGAAGTATCTCTGAAAATGATAGAAGCACTCACAATTAGGCCCCAGTGGGCCTGTGAGGCTCAAAGATACAAGATAGCACATGAAATGCTGGTTCTTGTGGTACAACTCTCCTTCCCCAGGCCTACTGCATCTGCGTTGAAGAAAATGTTCTAATTCATCAGAACATCCCTTCAGGCCTTCACTAAGATTTTTCTCTCTCACAGAATTAATTGCTCATAGAAAAATGTTGTCAAGGAGCTGGACTGTCCCTCGATGGTCCAGAAGATAAGGAAGCCTGACATTAATTTATTTGCCTAATGAATAACATGGTAAAGTCTTGGTTTGATAAGTGAGCCACTTTCACCAAGCCCTTTCATTAACATTTAGCTTCATGAAACAGACACCCCTGTAGGAACCAACTGAATCTTCTTGGTGTCTGGGATAACGAACGGCGTCAGCACTTCGGAGATTCAAGTGCCACACCCAGGAAGATAGTCACAGAAGAGACTAGCCGTGCTTACTGGAGATGTAGGACAAAAGAAGGCACTGTGGCTCCAGTGCTGGGAGCATGGTCCTCCCACGATAAGTAATCCAACCCTCAAGTTTTCTCTTTTCTAAAATCCTGCATTGCTAAACCTTGGAGTTTTCATTGGAAGCACCCGATTTCCAAAATGATTCACATTAAATGACCTTCACGACAACCTACCACACTAAAAGTTTTAACTGAGTTTCGAAAACAGATCTCATGTTACTGTTACACTTGTATTTTGACCTCTACACCAAGTCTCCTAATGATTATCAGGGTGGTATCAGAGAGACTAAATGGAAATATAAGAGTCCGTGTCCTGTCTCCCTACAGATGTTGCCTTTGCACTAGACCTTGCAAAACTAGGTCTTTCTAGTGGTTCCAAAAATTGGTACTGGGGGCAACAATACCTTCTCAGTTTTTTTCTTTGCTGTATAAATCGGGACTCATGTAGCAATAGGAAAGCCTAGGGAAACAAACATCTAATATCCAACTAAATGTTTCTCATTCTGCCTGTGCTTGAGAATCAATTGTAGGATTTCCTTTCTTTCTGTTTGCTTTCCTACTTCTTTATACAGATAGCTGTGTTCCTCAGGTTTTTATTGAATCAAAGTTTCTAGGGCAGAGGCTTTGTAGCTGAATTCACATATAATTTCCAAGTGATTCTCTTGAGCATCCAATGTCCGGAATCCTCAATGTCTTTTGCATAGGAAGCACATCCAGGAAAGTCATAAGTTCAAATTAAAGGTCATTTCACATGGAGGAGAGCAAATGAATCCAGAAGGGAGAAAGCAAAGGTGGTCAAAAGTTGCTCAGAAATAAAGTGCAATAAAAAACAAGCAATAAAAGGACTGCTGGAAAAAAAGGAGGATGATAAGAATGTTTCTACAGTGAACCCACTGTGACCTTTATTCTAGATAACACCAGTTTTCCCTCAGCCCTAGTTTTAAAGCCCCCATTGTGACTGAATCAAGGCTTGCAGAAGTCAATTTGGAGTTGTGGATGGAATGTAGGACTGCAGGATTAGAGATTCTGAATCCAAGGAAGCTCCAGAACGGAAACAATAGTAAGTAGAATCTGGCACAATAAAGTCTGCAAGGTAACGTAGAGGTTTCATTTAAGAATTTTAATGAATGTGTATGAGTATATATATTTGTAGAACATGTATTCATCCTACAAAAGGTTACTGACACAATTAACTGCTTTTATTAGCAAATCACAAACCCAAAATTTTATTAAGGGGATACAAAGAGTGAAAATTACTGCACTGTTTTCAATGAATTGAATACCTCGTTTTCAAAGCAACACTCACAAAATGTTGATTAGGTGATCCAGCATTTTGCTAGAGTGAGGAAAAATTAGTATGGATTGAATTCATCTCTTATTTGGTCTTCACATGTTCCTATAGTCCAGAGATGCCAAATTATTTCTAATTTGCTAACATGCTAGGCAGTTCCATTTCTGCTTGCTTGCACTGATGCCATTCCCCCTTGTCTACTAACCCCAACACTCCACAGCTATATTGCGGATTCAACTTCAGTGGCATCCCTTCTTTCATTGTTTTCCTAACCACCATCTGTCCTGGGAGAACTAACACTTTTTTATGTACAGGTCTGTTTTTCTTTCTTGAATGAGCCCTTTCAGTTCTGACTGGTTAGAAGTGTCACCAGTGGACCAGGTCATGCCTTTTACCTGCTGCCTTGTAAGGGTCTCTTCCATAGTATTTTGTTTGTTTTGATCTATGGAATCCAACTCTTGGGGTACATATGTACTTCATAAGAAGAGAAGAAATGTTCAGAAATGTCAAGACCATTTCTCTGACAGTAAGAGAGAAAAACCAGCATTGGAATGAATAAATGGAAGGTAAAGGACGTTGACTACATTAAGCTCTTGAAATGAAGCCCTTTACTCCCTTAATGTCTTGAAAGCAAATAACTTTATGTGAATATTTTCTGACTTTAATTGTGCAAGAAAGTATTAATTGCTAATATTTGTTGCATGCTCATTCTGTGTCAGGAAATATTCTACTAGGTGTTTTATGCATACTAACATGTGTTATCCACAATGTGATGTAGATCTTTTTGCAGCTAGAAATGGGTAGAAACTGGCTCTATGCTAGTCTTGCTCTGGAGCCCTCACATACATGGAACCATTATGCCAAGCTTAAGGGAACCAATTTTCTTGATTTTTCTAGAATTGAATATATTCTAAAGATGTGGGATTTTTAATGTGAAAGCTGGAAACATCCTACACAAACCTGGGCCAAGTTGGTCTCTGCAGTTATGCTCAGAATCAAGGCACCGTGAACGTGATCTTGAGGTATAGATTTGTTTATGTCTCCCAGAATAGACTGCCACAAATCAGATGGCTTAAATGACAAAGTTGTTAACATACAGTCCTGGAGGTAAGAGAACTGAAATCAAGCTATGGGCCTAGTTAATGCTTTCAGAGGGCTTTGAGGGAGGTATCTATTCCAGTTCTCTATCCTTGGTTTGTAGATGCACATGTTCATGTTCTTTTTCTCTTTATAAGTGTCTGTCATTAAATGTCCCCTTTTTGTAAGGACACTAGTTGTATTGGACTAGGATCTAACTTTGCTTTAATCAACTTTCAGTTACTGTAACAAAGAACCAGAGATAATCAACTTAAAAAAGAAGTTTCTACGCATAGTTTTGAAGGTTTCAGTGCACGGTCAATGGCCCCATTGCTGTTGAGCCTCTAACAAGTCAACTACATCACAATATGAGCAGAGGAAGCCCATTTACCTCATGGCTGGAAATTAATGAGAGAACAGAGGCTAGGGTCTCACTATTCCTTTCAAGGACACATGCCTATTGATAAGACCTCCTACAAGGCCACACCTCATAAGTTTTTCACCACTCTTCAATAAAAACAACCTGGGGACCAAGCCTTTCACACATGAGATTTGGAGGAATATTTAATATCCATACAATCACAACCCTAATGACTTCATTTTAATTTGATGATCTCTGTAAGGATCTTGTCTCCTGGTAAGGTCTAATCCTGAGGGGATTAAAACATCAGTACATGATTTTCTTTGGATACAAGAACATAATTCAACCCATAACAAGGACAGACCATCAAGTATTGGGGCCAGGGTCAAGGTCGGGTCATCAAATATATACCCAGATGTTCCAATATAATAGATCCAGAGCAGAGAATCACTGATGTATTAGAGCTAAGGGTATTGGAAGTAGCAATATCGAGAGGAATAAAGTTGAGGAAGGGAGACACAAAAGTAGAAGGAAAAGGTGTCACAAAATCCTTTTCTTAGATTGGCAGTCTGGCACCAGGAGGGCAAGAGCCAGGTGAGGCAGGAGCAAACAAGAGGCAGTTAATTAATTAAAGTACTGCTGATGTGTACCCCACGGTGAGGCCTCCCAATTCTGGTAGGAGCAATTTCCTGGGCCCATAATATAAAGCAGCTGGCCAGTGGCTGCATTAAGGGGCTAGACATGCTCAAGTGGCCGTTGCTGATTCCTTTTCCCTCTTCTACTTCCTTTTGAATATATCACAGGCCCAGCCAGCCTGCAACCACCTCTAGTCAGGAGAAACACAGAGGAGGAATCAGTAATTGAAATATGGAGCCTCACCAGTAACCACTTTCAGCAGATATGTGTTGTTTGAAAATCCAGATTTGTAAAATGATACATTAGGGAATATTTACTTCACAAAATGATTCACAGTGGAACTCTTTTAAATAGTTTGTTTCCCCTGGGCCAACTGATTTTATTTGCCAGAAATCATTTCACACAATTGTTTTCCATAAGCACATCTGGCAAGAAGAATTGTGCACTAAGTTTCAGGAGACAATAACTCTTGTTTTTCTGACATCAGTTTTGAACTTAAACACAGAATGAACCTCTCTAACATAGCTCTTTCATGTATAGAATAAGAATACTGGTCCTGACTAGCCAGAAAATGCTAAAATATTTTAACAAGATATAATATATTAAAAAGTCCTTCACAACACTAACATGTGACTTGAGACCTCCTGGTTCCAGGGACATAGGACATGAAACTCATAATATTGGATGTGAAAGGATGGAGATACTTGCTCATTTGATGGCTTTGGGAATGATACTTCATGGTATGTGAGCTGTTCCAAATCAGGAAGTGGATTCCTGGCCTTCACCTCAGAAAAGGAAAGAGAAAAAGCTCAGCACGAGAATACAGGCAGAGCAGAATGTTGGAGCAAGAGTAGGAAGTACAGACACATCAAAGTCCATTCTACAATAGCAAATACACCAAGCAGCTGGCATTTGGAACAACATAGGAAGGCAATTAAGGACTCCCTCCAGAAGCACAAGCTCATGTTGAAGTTTCAGTATTTGCAGATGGAAAAAATAAAAATATTAATAAGAGCTTTGGAATAGAAAATAGCAAGTCCAATGAAGAAAGACTATGATGAATCTAGAGAAGTGAATGTGGGGGAAGGGGCACCATACCTCTACCAGAAAGAGGATAACATTGATAGCGACCTCAGGGAAAGAGGTGCACCCATGCTTTTTGTGGGGTAGAACTAAGAGGTGATATTAGAAGTACCCACTTACATATGCATAGAATTTATAGCTAATTATTTATAAGCCTAAATTGTTCTGTCATGAAATATACAGCTCTCATTAAGAGTTCATTTTTAGTCATACCTTTTGCCAAAGTCATATAGTCATAAATAGTCTCAACTCATTCCTTAGGAAAGGGTGGCAGACAGAGGTTAAACTGGGCATGTCCAGCCTGCAGGTTGCATGCAGGACTGTCCATTTTCCCTGCCCCATACCCTTGCCTGGGCGCCTTATGGAAAATTGAAAACCAAGCAGATTTTCACTTCTCTTTCTTCCTAGCTTCCTCAGCAGCAGCAAGAGCATGCAGGAGCAGCTTCCAAAGCCAGAGGAGGTCAATCAGATGCAAAGTGGAAAGGAAGCAAGTGGGTGGGAGGTCAGGACAGCCTGCACCTTAGGAATTCAGATTTCATGCCCAGTCAACGGGGAATACATCTTTGTGAAGAAGAGAAAAGGGAATTAAAATAAGAAGGATTTGTTTGAAAGAGCCAGTGGAAGGTTTTAAAAAAGTCTTGTTAGCAGCCTTACTTGGATGCTGGTGCTTATCATTGTTTTCTAGGTCTAGTTGTTTCTCATCCTGTATTTCCTATATTTTAAGGCGGATTTTAGAGATAAAGTCAGACTGAACCCCATCTGGGAACTGGAGTGCAAAAGTGACTTCTCGCAGTGCATCTAAAGTAAAATAGGCCAACAAAGGGTGGGCTGTTGAGAACATGGTCCTTCCAATACCTAAACCATGGAGTATGCTGAACAGTCACTGTCTATAGAGCCATCATGTGGGTCAGCTGGAAAAATGTGTTTTTGAATACAGAAAAGCTGATGATACACATGTCTATAAAATGTCTAACCATTATCTTGAGAGTTGATGTAAATGAATTCTCAAAATAATTCCATTGTGTTTCTTCGAGTGGGAGATAATGTGTGTTTTAGAAAAGACTCTGATGAGCTTGACTTAGAACTTCAGAATACAAGCTCATCTAAAAGTGAATCTGGGGGGAAAAATCTGGTTTTTGGTTGATTCTTCCTACCACCATGGGACCCTGCTGTACAGAAGGTCCTTATTATAGTGCTTACATCCTAGAAGTTGCTTACATCAAGTCCGTATTATAATGCTTACATCCTAGAAGTTTCTCCTGATAAAGGTGATCCAACCTGTGATCTGAC
The DNA here is from genome assembly GCF_012274545.1 of Fukomys damarensis. NCBI lineage: Eukaryota > Metazoa > Chordata > Mammalia > Rodentia > Bathyergidae > Fukomys > Fukomys damarensis. The sequence goes on along the minus strand of NW_022900942.1, from coordinate 39,203,370 downwards.
TCATAATGTATGAATGGCTATTTTATAATTGTTTTCTTTCTCTATTGTAAACTGCATTTTAAATCCAATATACTATAACACAAACACTGCTCAACATATGCACATTGTACTCGATGTCTTCTTATCCCTGACTCAGCTTCTGTTTTTATTGTTGTTATTAATTTGTTTTCATGACAGGGTCTCATTATGTAGTCCAAACTAGAGTCATATTTGCGATCTTCCTGCCACAGGCTATAGAGTGCTAGGATTGCAGGTATGTGCCACCGCTTCTAGCCTTAGGTTCTACAGTATTTATTTTTACATTTAACTGGCTGGACTTGGTGCCTATCATCTCTGATATCCACAGAGTTCAAATTAAAGTTTCCAGACTCACTTTTTCATGGCCTATGGCAGTTCCCATGAATTCTCAGACATGTTTGTTCTTCCATTGCTTCCACGAGCCCATAAAAGTAGAAAGAATGAATGAGTTAATGCATGTGAGGCATACATACAGAGGCTCATTCATAACATACTGTCATTAAACAATACCTTTGTTCTTCTATACTAGACATGGTTGCTTTTCCTCTTCTGTGAGGCCTCAAGCCTTGGCCCATCCTGAGCTGGTTTGGCTGGAAGCCCAATGAGGGCAGCACCACCCTGTTTGACTCTGTTGCTGTCTGGTTTGGCTTTGTAAGCCTCTTTTGTGGTGAATTAGGCAAGTGTCAGGAACTTGGGGTTGCCCATCACAGTTCCTAGGGGAATGTTATGGTTGGTAGAGGAAAATGTAGCTAGCTGCATCTGACCCTGTATTGTAACACTTGCCCAGAGAACACTCTTACCTCTGCTTTTTATAGCTCTACACAAAGAAAGGTTCTTATTTAAATGAGCCAACTTAATATATTTTATGTGGACAGAATAGGATATAATGACTTGCAAACATATTGACAGTTTCCTTGTTTATTACACATAATATACTACTGAATAATATCACAATTCTGGCTAGTTTTTATGTGCAATTGAGTCAATATTAGGTCTCAGTGCAACCTTAGTTGTAAGATCTTCACCAGCTCCATTGGGCATATCTCTCAGCAGCAACTGACAACAACTACAAAGATCTGGGGGTTTGAGGTTTCCTCCAATAAACTTGGGAACATTAACATTGATGGTTATGACTAATATGTATTTACTTAACCTTGTCACATTACTTTCCTGTTGTTGGCTCCCTTCTTTCCTCTGATGTTTAATTTTTTGCTCTGTCTGGTGGGTTCATTGTATTGGAGTTCATGAAGTTGTAATCCTTGTTATCTCTTTCTAGAATATCCTTCACAACACTTTGGAGGACTTGTTTGGTAGTCATAAATTTCTTCAGATGCTCTTTGTCATGGAAATATTACTTCTGCATCAATTTTGAAAGACAGTTTTGCAGGGTACATCAATCTGGGTTGGAGGTTGTTTTCCTTTAGGGCTTAAAATACTTCACTCTAAGCTCTCCTTGATTTTAGGGCTTGTGTTGAAAAGTCTGTTGTGAATCTGACAGGTTTCCTTTATAGGTGATTTTGTTTCTTTTCTCTAACAGAGTTTAATATTCTATTCTTGTGTTGAGTTTCTGGAATCTTGACTATTACATGCCTTGGTGTGGATTTTTCATTGATCATGGCTAATCGGAGTTCTCTACATCTGTATGTCAAAGTCAAATTCTTTTTCCCTGTTTAGGAAGTTTTCTGCCATTACTCCTATAGGCAGTTTTTTGTTGTTTGTTTGTCATTTGCACTACCTCTTGCTTTTTCATTGACTGATCAATCTTATGTTATTCTTCTTTGCATCATCTATCAGCTGCTGGATTGATTTCTCATGGTCCCTTGCTCTTTTTAAGAAATATTTCTTTTTATAATCACTAACCATAATCTTGTCTTCTATATCTGATATTCTGTTCTCACGTTGGCCCATTGTGCTGAGTATACTTTCAATGAAGGTTTTAATCTCTTAAATGTCTGTTTGAATCTGTTTCATGGATTCCATTTCTTTCCTATGCTGGGTAGTCATAGTTTCCATCATTTTCCTATGCCCCTCTATTTTGTTTTAAGTGTATCTGCTCTAGAGTCATTAAGCATTGCTTTTGTTCTGGTCATCATCTCTGTAGTTATCTGAGAAATTACTTCTGCTTTGATTTTTTTTAGAGCCTCGATCATCTGCTTTGTTACTTCCATTGTTACTACTTCAGAGAATCCAGGTAGGTGGTTTTTAGATTGTTCCACCTAGCTGCCCCCTGGGTTTGGCTTTGGTGCATCTTGTTTGTTGCATCGGGGGTTGCATCTTGTTTAGGTGTCTTTTCATTTTCTATTTTTTTAAAGTGTAATTCCTGGGTTGATGCTTGTAAATTGCTTATGGTGAGGAGCTTTACTGACAGTATTATGAACCCGTAGGAAATGACTATTTCTCAGAGGTATATTCCAGGTGTAGTTGACTGTTGGGTTTTGAGTCTGTTGAAAGATCTTACCTCTTCAATTTACTGGAGATGAGAACTTTCTGCCTCCTTGGCCCAGCCACCAGTTCTTTGGCAGTGGCCTGCAGTTTTGTTGTTGTTGCTTGTTTGTTTGTTTGTTTTTGACCCATAGGCACTTGCAGTCTTGGTGTATCTGAAAGAACAACTAATGAGCACAATTATGTCACTTTGGCTCAAGTAGTACAATCATCAATAGCAATAGCATCAAATACATCCTAAAAGATGACAAACTGTGGTACCTATTAATTTGCTACTTTTAACTGTGTGAACTAGATTTGTGGTTATAGGACAAAATCTAAAACAAACCATAACATTGTATTGATTAAAAAAGCCCTTAATATGGCAATTTTACCCTTACGTGAAAGATTTAAGAAGGGTTAAGGGGAAATATAGAGAGTCAGAAAAAGAGGAAGAGATTAGAAGCAAAGCTAGAAGACCAAAGAAGAGTGTACAAACTTTGGGAAGAAGACAGGAAGGAGAGAGAAAGGAAGAAACAAAAACAAGAACAGAACAATAACAACAAAATGAAAAACCAGAAACTGTTCAGAACAATCAAGAAAAAACAAATCAAGAACGAGAGCCAGAAAAGAGGAAAAAAGAAAGAAAGGAAAAAAAAGTCCAATTCAAGGCGTGTTTCTGCCGTCAGTGATAGCCAACATGGGTAGACAGCAAGGCAGCTGTGGGTTAATGGCGAGTAGTGGATAATCTCAGTGGGCCTGCACCTTTAGCTCCACTGGAGTGCAGGCTAATTTCTGGCTGTGAGGCTGGAACCAGGTTTTGTTTTTTTGTTTGTTTGTTTGTTTTGTTTTTGTTTTTGTTTTGAGCCTGCAACAATTCATGTGCCTCTTGCCAGCTTGAACTCTGCTCCCTGCTGACTCAAACCAAGCTCCCTAACCTCCCGCTGACTTGAACTTGGCACACTCATTGGACACTGGGAGCCACTAGGTGGAGTCAATTCGTAGCTTTCTGAGTTCTGATCTCAGTTGGCCCCTCTCCAAGATGACTACCAGCCAGTCACCCTGGAGAAGGTGACCTCTGAACCAGCAAAGCTCACCAGCCACTGCAGTTCATTGCATCTACTGCTCCATTCCACTGATGCATTTTTCTGTGGAGGCCTCCAGGGTCTCCAATAGTCACTGTGCATCTGCAAGTTGGGCCCACCATTCCCATGTCATGAATCCAGGCTCTGGGAGAGAGCACTGCTTGTTAACTTCCTTCTCTTCATTGAAGTCTCTCTCTTCACTCTCCCTGTGGACTTCAGTTCTCACTTCAGATCCTTCCTGCATCTCGGGAACACAATTCCCTCCTTCTTCCCTTCCTCAGACCAGTATATTCCAGTGTCAGGACAACAAATCTCAGAGAGGCTCTTTCTCTGCTGTTCACCACTCCGCCATCTTCATGGAAGTTCCCCCCAATAAACTTAAAAGAGAAGGCATAGAAGAAATAGAACTGACTAACACTGACTGTACCTAAACTGTGCCAAGCATCAGGGCTACAAACTGGCTTGAGTTGTGTGATCTCACTTATCATCACTTTTATAGAGGTGGTAAGACATATTTATAGAAAAATCTGTAATCTTCAGTTCCTGGATATATAATTCTGAGTACACAGTCAAAGGGTGATTTTTTGCCCTGAGAATTGCCTGCTGGAACTTGGAGACTGTCTATGCCTAAGTCTTACCTTTCATCCAGTGTGTCCCAGGCAACCCACCCTCCTGCTGGCAGTAATTTTGCCACCTTTTGAATTACTTCAAATGGCCCTTATCCTCAGTTGTTGTTTTGTTTCTGCTAGATAGCGTGCTATTCGAACTCTTTTCATGGGAAACCAATTTAGACGATACTGGAGACATAAGCATTGGTCATTTCCAAGTTAAATTCATTGCTGTATGTTACAACCCGACTTGGGTTCCTCTCTTCATACAGTCTTCCCCTACATGTTATGTGCTGTTTTGTCATTTGTATAATTAAGTGTGGGCCTAGTTGGTATATCATTGCAGATCCAGCTCTACGCTGCACAGCTAGTTCAAACAAACAGCCAACTTGGTGTGGTGTTCATCCATTTTGATGTTGCTATGATGGATTTGCAACTTCACATTAATGCTGAATATTTCTCTTTTATATGGCTCATAAGGGCGTGATCTTTGTTAAGCTTCATCTTTCTCACTTCCTGCAACTTTCCTTTAAGGTAACATACAATTGACAAAATAAAACAAAACAAAACAAAAAAACAACCAGGTTGCTTTAAAACACCACTTTCACATTTTTATTTCCTAAATTCCTCAAGGGAGTAGGCTAATATGATTCCTAGGATGAAGTTTATATTTCTTATGGTATGATGACTTTAAAAGTTGTGTACAAAATAGTGTGTGCACTCTGGACTCTAACATTTACAGTTGAATTTTGACAAGATCATACACTTGCTTTGTATCTGTAGGCAAGCTCTTATCTTTTCTATGCCTTAGTTTCCTGCTCTGCAAAAGGAAAGTAACAAGAATAATTGCTATCTCCTAGAGTTTTTTGTAGATTAAACTCAACCAAAATCAAAAAGCATCACTCTACTGGGCATATAAGAGTACTAAGTACATGATAGCTTCTAATACTTTTAGATGCACATGTATTTCGAAGGCCAGAAATTACTTACATGCGCCCATCAATCTTGGTAAAAGAGAATTGCTTTTGAATATTTACCGTATTGTGATGTAAATTCTTGAAATATGGCTGATATCATGAAATTGTCCTCTTCTGATGAAGTGTTCAAATCAAGATTCTGTTTGGGTGGGAAGAAAAGCTCCCTTTTTATAAGGCCATCACTGCCTTGAATACATCATCACATCTGATGAAGGACCAGCACCCCAAATTTTAAAACAGGTTAAATCTGATGCCGGAGATTTAATGAAATATATTAGAAATCTAAATTCCTCTGCATTATGGCATACGAAGAATATTTTATAGCTTTGGGTTAGGAGATCAAGTTTAATGAGGAGAGAGGTGATGCTTGTTTTGTTCACTGCTGCACGTGAGGCCTGGCTCAACACCTGACACACAGTAGCCCTCTTAGGAATGTTTGCTGGCCAGGTATATAAACCCTGGAGACAAGGTTTTGCGACTATGACTCCCTAAGTAATCAGACATTGGTGGTCATTATGTTTATATACATTTCTCATTTCAATGTTGGTGTGGGGGTAAGTTTTAAAAGAAAATGTCATTAATGAAAAGCCATACACCTTAAAGTCAATTATTTTCCACAGTATAAATTGTTGATGATAAGCTTCTGCTATGAGCTATATTTTAATTCAAAATTTGACCAAGTTTAATCTTCATTTACAAGGAATTGTTGATTATAAAACTCACTCTGACACTGAGGCCCGTGACAGCCACACAGCTGCTACACAGGTCACTCTATCATTGATCTGACTGCTGCCCTTGACACCACAGTCTCTGCTCAGTGCTCTCCCTCTTCCAAGTGACTCATCTCTCCTCTAAGGTTGCTCCTGCTGGCAGCATTTCTGTGCCTCTATTGTAAGTTTCTAATCACAAAGTCACACATATATCACAATGCTGAGGATCAAACTCAGGTCTTCATGCATGCTAGGCAAGCACTTTACCCCTGAGCTATATCCAGAGCCCCTAGATTCTTTAGAATGTTCCTAACATCACAATACTTTCTAAAATGTCTCTCATAATAATTACATGACAAAATACTCTGGGCTTAAGTTAAATGCAATGAGACATGATGAAGCTCTGCTTAATACCAAAGTTCCTCTACCACACTTAATCCATATTTCTGGAATAATCTAGGCATCCCTGTTCCCTTTTCCTACAGGTACTTCCCCATCCTGAGCCCTTCCCAGAGAGGTAAAGGCAGCCATAAGTCCTTGATTACTAAACCCTCAGTTACACGCTGGGGATGTGGCTCAGTGGCATTGTGCCTGCCTAGTATGCATGAGGCCTTGAGTTCAATTCTCAGTGCTGACAAAAGAGAGAGAGAATTAAATCCTCAGTCATGGGGTCCAGCTACTGAGCACCATCATCTACTTATTCTTCCCAATAGAATCATCAGGCTATTAGGAAAAAGTACTCCCGGGGCATCTGGACTCATTCTCCTCAGCACAAGGAACATTTTTCTCATGGAACCTCGCCAACCACAAAAACATAACCTGAACATGACTAAGTAACTCAAGAGAGCTACAAACAAGATGCTGCCTGTGGTTAAAGAAGATGGAAGAAAAATTTCTGGTGATACAATAAAGTCTAAAACAGATGATAGCTGAAGATGATTCTTAGAAAGGGAACTAATGAAAGATGTGGGGGACATTTCTTGAGCCATGGCTCTGTCACTCTCCTGCAGAATATCTTTGAACAGATCTGAGGTCCATCATGTCCTCCCATTTAAAATGAGAGTGTTGGGCCATCTTCTCAGGGTTCCCTTTGCTCTACAGTTTTAAAAACCCTGGGAAAGGGTAGAGTTTAGAGAGGCAGAAATGAGGCACATTAGTGGCAGAAGCAGAAGAGAAAGTAAAGCTTCAAGGTGTATTTTAAAAAACAATAATCTGTAGGAGAAGGTAAGACGTGAAAAGGAAAGAATAGGAAGAAGATTCAGTATGGGAAGGAAGGCAAAAAATGACTTTATTTTGGGGAGAGAAGTGGCTAGTGTCATTGGTTTCCTGGGGCAAGGATGCGGAACCACAAGCTGGCACATGGACACAAAGGAACTCACTACCTTGCAAGACCTTCCAAATATGTAGGGGGAGGGGACAGCCACAGTACAAAGTGGAGGGTACCGGCTGGAGGGTAGCTGGGACAAATTAGCAAGCTAAGAATTTAGCCTTCCAACTGACCTCATAGTTCTTTTAACTCACTAGAAAAAATCGGATTAATGTGTATTTTTCACTGTTGCTGCTAACACTGATCAACTGCTCTTGATCTGTTTATTTTTACTGAGTCCCACCCTACTTTAGCTTGGTTTAGGCAAATGTGACATGATTATCTTATCAGAGTCTATTGAAGGAAAGGACACTCTGTTTTCATAATTAGGAACAAGTACATGAGTTGTGAAGGAGTCTCATAGGAACCTACTGATGAAAATAGCACCATTTGTGGTAGACAATGCAAAATGTGTAACACCCAGTTATATCTGTCATAGGATTTATACTTTAGTTAGGGTAACCAGATAGACACAGGCATTCACAATATAATAACATAAGTGTGCATAGAATCTGTCGTACTTGGGTGGTAAAGAGAACTCTGGTCAAAGACAGGGCTGTGAGAGTAAACAAATCAAGATATAGGATGCCCAGTTAGACTTGAATTTTAGCTAAACAAGAAATATTTTTAGCATATGTCCCAAATATTACATAAAATGTATTTATACTAAAAATATTATTGATTAACTGAAATCCAAATTTATATGTATCTCACAGTTTATCTGCCTATTTAATTAAGGGGAAACTACCGATAAAGTCTGCCTTTCCTTATACTTTCATGAATGGAAAAATCTTTAGAAAAAAATGGAGCCTCTGAGGAAAAAGGAAAGTGTATAATGTATAAATGCAAGCTATCATTTGCAAATGAGTGGTGAGTAAAATAGGGAGTAAAACAAGGGAGAGTGTTGTAGAGGTGACTACTGGGAATTTACCACTCTAAAATCGTGGAAATTTAAAACTGAGCGGTCCATTGACCTCTGGGTTCAAGATATGAAAGCTAGGCAGATATGATCTTTATAAAAGTTCATGGACAATTAATGCTGGAAAAAATCTTAATAGTTATTGCTCCCCTCATTTACAGATGAAGAAAGCACAGCCTAAAGTTACAGAGCTGGGGCCAGAACTTTGATCTCCCAATTCTCGGGTCAATGTTCTTTCTGCTTCATCGTGCTAGTTATATTTTTCTTATTTTTAAAAGTAGTAGTCCCAAATCAACAATGAGCCAAACCAACAATCTACTGGGACATGGTAGTGAAAACTAAGTAATGAAGTTCTTTGCTGTGTTTTACTGTGAACCATTCAAATCACCTCAGCAACTTTGGAAAGCTTCCTTGGTTATTCAAATTTCTCTTAAGGCTCAACTTCTTTCATTAGCCCTCCATGAAATAAGTTGTTACTGACATCCTATGAAAATTAAGGGAGGCAGTTTTCTCCACAGTTCTGGACTTGTTATTTTCCACAGACAACTAGATTCTCCACACACAGATTCTATTCTCGTTAAGTACCCAATGAAAACTCATGTGGTCATTTAGACCCAGAAGGATCACTTGGATCTGGAAATAGCATTTAGATCATAGTAATAATGAGGAAACATGCAGGGTTCTGCACTATAGCACCTGCTCAAATACGAAAGGCCAATATCGATTTAGTTGTATGTGTCCTTTCAGTGCTATGAGTTTCAATAATAATAGCACCTGAGGAACTGTTCCTAGCAAAGAAAGGAGAAATCAAGGTAAACGTTAATGGATGAGAGTGGGAAGGTGACTCTGAAATTTCCTGAGAGAGGCCAGGTCAACTGTAAATCCACCTATGTGGGAGCTGGTGGGTTAGAAAAGAGGCCAATGCCTTTGGACAGTGGGGAAGTTTAAACCTGACCTACAACTTGAAACATGAGTGGAAGACCAAAAATAATTTTTGATCATTTTCCATTATTAATAAGTACCATCTGGAAACTGCATATGTCATTTACTTGACACACTGTGGCCCTGAGGGTTATAATGTATGAAGGTAAAAAAGACACACCTGAGATACCCCAGCTCACCCTTCTATGTTATAGAAGAGAAAACTGAGAGCCAGAGTTGTTCAACCATCTGTCTCTGAACTTATAGCTAATAAAGGATGGAGCTTGGATTAAAATCAAGGTCTCCTGGTGTTTTTTGATTGTGTTATTGGTCATATTTCAAATCATTTTCTGAGTTTCATTTTAAAGTATATTAAGGAGTGAATTACCTATTACCTCATGTGAATATATATTACTAGGTCAATTTTTGCATTTGATTATACTTCCTTCCACCCTGGAGCAGCCCCTGAACTGGGCTCACAATTTCTATTTTTAAAGCACAGAATGGATCACATATGTGTACCTAGGGAATGAGTTTTCTTCCTAGCAGGGAACATGTCACGGTGGATCTCCCCACCATGTCAGCATCTCTATTAACAATGTCACTCACTCTACCTTTCCTCTAGTGTTGACAGAGTACTGGCAATTTTTCTTTTTTGCCATTGGTTTTCCAGGTGACTGACAGGTGGTTGCAAGGATAATTCCTCCTTGACAACTTCCCCCAGTCCTCTCTGTTGTACCATTTTTCTAATGACTGTCTTGAGAATAATTGTTCTGGGGGGACCATGCTAGAGAGGCTTCATATATTCTCTAATTTGCACATATCTTTCAGAGTTGGGGAGAAATGAAACCTTGCTAACATGGAGTCTGCCAGAATCACAACTAAAAAAAGGCAGAGTTTGAGTAACAGTCATAAATTGCATCTTTCTCTGTTTCTTTCCACTTCTAATAATAGTCTGATGTACGCTTTCTCCACATAGACATGCTCACATGTATATTAATAGAAAATTAAGGCCAAAAAAAGGGTCCTTGCCAAAATCAAAAGGATTGAGTCACAAGATGGCACACTGAAAATTTCTGGAGAACTGTTCATGTTTAAATATCTGAAAAATGTTTTCCTATAGATGCATACGAATAGAAAAAAGACATGCAAAAAGGCTCTTAAATAAAAAGATGCACAAGCTCATACATAATAAGAGAAATGGAAATTAAAATTATACTGCTATCCCATTTTTCACTTATCAGATTGGCAAAAATCCACAAGATCAAAGCATACCCCGTTGTTAAGGCTGTGGGGAAACAGGACCTTTTCATACATTGCTGGTGGGAATTTAAATTAGTACAACCCCTACAGAGGGCAATTTGGTGATATCTATCAAAATTGCAAATGCAAATATCCTTTGGTCCAGTAATCCCACTTCTTGGAATTTATCCCATGGATATACTTGCACAGGTGTAAAATGATATACCTACAAGGTTGCACACTAGAGCTCTGTTTCTAAAAGCAAAATATTGGAAATAAACCAGAAATATGTCAGTATGTTCAAGATATATCATAAGGAGCTTTTAAAAAGGAGAGTTGAAGATCTCCAGGATAGTTCAAGATTTTTTTTCAAAAGAGGGTGAAAAAATAATGTCATAATATAACATACTTGGTGATCTGAAAAATGAGGGAGGAGGAACAATTTTTTTTTTAATCCTGTGGAGACATGGGTTTAGTTGTGTGTGACAATGCTCAGGTCTGTGTGTGATATCTAGGAAGGTAGGGAAAGGGAGTGCGTCTGTTCACTCTTCATACTGTTTGACTTTTGTAACTGAGGAATGGATCATGTTCCGTGGAAAACAGGGCCACCGACTTCAGTTCTCGAACAAGTTGTTTGCTCAGGTGACAAGCCAGAAGGAATAAGATGGGCTTAGCCCATCATGCCACAAGCTGTTAATGGTGATGGGTCATAACACTCTGAAATATTCCGTGGTGTTGACTTATGAATGGGCTGCAGGGTTAGTAGCCTTGAGGAACCTGCTATAAAGGGTGCTGACAGCTTACTTTCAAAAGGGTCCCGCTATTTGTTTATAGTAGTAAAGCATAAGGGTCCTATTTGTTCACTGAGCTCTTAATTGGAAGTCCATATGACAGGTAGCTCTGTATTTTATGAGGGACTAATTTTGTCCACAAGTATCTGGTCAAATAAAACTGTAAAACTGCAGCATATTATAATCTCTAGTGAAGAGCATTCTGTTTCCTCCTTGTAAAAATCATGTGAAGAAACAGAATAGATCATGGATCTTCAGGACCTGCTGAAATGGTTGCAATGAGCAGACTGCCGGGGAGGCTGGGCTGGTGTCCACATCGGTTGAGCACTTCTGCTTGCCCCTGAGAAGAAAATGGGCTGGCCCTCTTGAAGTAACATTTATTGTTCACGTTCCCTGAGTGTTCCACAGTACCATTCACTGTCAGGAATACTTTGTAAAAAAGATAACTCATGGAATTCTCACAACAGTAATACATTATAAGTAATACATTTTATTCCTATTTTATAGGTGAATTTATACACAGAAAATATGTTCAGATTTATTTAGTGAAGAGGCAGAATTGGGATTTGAACCCAGACAGCCAAGCTCCAGAACTCATATCATCTTTTCATCCTGTGGCTATCTCTCCATTTCCTCTGAGAAACACAAGATTTATATCACACAGGAAACTTCCAGAAAGTTGGTACTGATCATCCAGCCAGAGATGTTGTTCTTCATCTACTCCCTTTCCTAACTGGCACTTCTATTCCTGCAGCTATATTCATGCTCACTGTCTTGATTTTCCTCTACTTCGTGGGCCTTTTGCACTTGGTCTGATCTGCTGGCTCATTCTCTTTCCCAGCCCAATAAGTGTGGAGCTCCAGAAGGCTCAGTCCTAATACAATTCTCTGTGCAGGTTAATTCTTCTTTCTTGGAAATACCATGGACATCCAGAGCATGGATCTATTTGTCAAAGATTCCCAGGTCTCACATATTAAGCACAAACTTTATTTTGAGTTAGAGACATATATTTTAGTGATGTCTTTTGTTTCCTGGATATCTATAGCTCAGAGGAGCTGATATTACTGTGATATTACTGAAAATAATTTCAATATTTTCTTTCCAGATTTATGTTTTAGATTTATTCAAACAACAAAACAAAACAAACAGACAAACAAACAAAAAACTCTATCATCACATCGGCCAAGAGGACCTAAGGGGCATTCTTGGCCTTCCTTTTGCCTTCTACTAGACTCTGTCATTTTTGTTTTCCTTATATCTTTGCAAATTAAGCACTTCCTATCACCCCTACCAAAACTACCCTGGTAGAAGGCATTGTCCTCTCTTACCTAGGCTTCTAGCCCCTACCTGGCTTCGTGGTGCTCGTGATTGACTCTAGTTCAGTTTTTTACTCTCAAATCAAAATGATCTTCTAAAGACCAATTTTAGCATATCACTGTACTGCTGAAGTATAGCAGTGGCATTCCATTACTTTTAGGATAAAGATCAGTGTCCTTAGTAAAACCTGGGGGGCCCTACCTGAGCTGACCCTGGGCTCCTTCTTTAGGGCACTGCATTCCACACTCCCTTTTGCTCTTTGGACTCTAGTGACAGATTTCCTTTTAGTCCTACCTCCACTGTATTTGCATTGTTTGCCCCATCTGGAATGATCTTCCTTCTGTTCTTTAAACAGCTCCCTTTCACCCTTCAATTATCAGCTTAAATGTCAGTGCTAGAGAAGTCTTCCTTGATCGCTTCCAAGATTGGATTTGTTTCTGTTCTGGAATATATTATCCACCCCATTACTCTTTTCCCACACAGTACTCACAAATTCACAATTACATATATGTGGGACTATTTGTATGTGCTTCTTAAAGGATGAGCTCGAATATATTTACTAGTAATTTAGCCTCAGTGTTTACTATGTATATATGCAATTCATAGTTATTAAATGTCTGTCTGTATAAATGAATAAATGAAAAAGGGTGACCTAAAGAAAAGATTTGTAGATGAAGTAAGAATAAGAACACTGTTACCAAGCTATCAGCTAGGTTTTTGTGAATTTCAGCTATTCATACTATGAAGCCCAAATTACAAAACATGAGGAAGCCCCTTACTAGAAAAAAGTCTTTTGGACTGAGTGTGGCAGCCCAATGTTCAAACCTAAGATGGAGATTTGACTGGTACTCAAGAGGGCAGACAGAAGATCCACAGGCAAACAGCATTGGCTGCCCTTGGGGAAACGAGAGAATTGGGCTCACTTTAGCTCTTTCAGGAAGAGGAAGCAACTCAACTATTATTATTGGGATCCATAAACACTTCAACAAAACACTAAAGCAAAATTGCGTATCAAAATAGAATAAAGTGAACAGCTGTGAAAAAATATTTACTACGAAAACCAGAAGAAAATGAAAGCAGTTTTGCAATCTTAATAAGAAGCAACAGGATCTAGCCTCCATAAGAGAGTACTGAAAGTCATATATGGAGGAAAAAAGATGAGGTAGAAACATGAATGGATGGGACAAGAGCAGGGAAGATAAAAAACACCTGCAAGAAACATAGAAGCAAAACACACATTATAGGCCCTGAAGATCAAGAAAGACTTAATAGGAAGGTGAACCAGTGATACAGAGGACAAATCTGGGAAGTTGTGTCATAATATGGAACAAAAGCAAAGAAAATGATGAAAAGGGAGAAATATAAATGCACCTGAGTAAAGAAATAATGATAAAATTATAGGCAATCCTGAGAAAGGAGTAAAAATCATTAGAATAGACTAAAATGGGCAAGCAAAACAACCGCTAACTTTTATCCGACTCCACCTTCACAGAGATATGTGCTAACTTCTCTACAGCAGCAGCACATCATTACTGACTCAGCACGGTACAGGTAAGTGTAATGTCCATCTCTGGTTTACATGGAGGAAAGGCACGGAGAGACAACGTGATCTGTGCAAGCTTCTGCAGCTGACTCAGGTGAGAGCCTTAGTGCCTACTCTGGCTAATTGACTTCAGGGCCTGTGCTCCCCGTGATAGTGGTAATTAAGACAAATCTTTTTTAGCTGCAGAAAACATCTGATCACGCTGATGGAAGGAGTTTATCATTTTCCAGGAAAATTGATAGTTAGAATACCTGCCACAAGAAGTTTACCTCTAGAGACATTTGTAAAGTAGACGATGGCTGGATCTGTCCGTGGAAACCTCTGATGGATCTAGGTAAGCTGTCTCGAATCTTCAAATAGAGTCTCTTGCCTGAGACGGACTGAAGTTTTAGCAAGGGGCTGCTGAAAGCTCTCAGGGAACTGACTTCCTCTTTATCCTCTGTGCTTACTTCCTCTGCCTTCCCAGACACTGTCTGTCCTATTTGTATCAATTCATGCCAAGCACTGTCTTCCTCAATTTCCACACAGCCACATGCGACATTAGCACAACAATGCATCACCTGTTTATCTCCGTGAGTCAGGGACATGGTGAAGGTCCTGAGGGGCCACAGCAGAGCACAATGAGGACCCGATGTCATCTTGCTGGCCCTGCTTTCCTTTCTCTTTGCCAAGTCTTCTCATCTCTCTCCTTTCTCCTCACCTCATGTAGACCAGTCTCATCCCTTTGTTTGCAGGAAAACAGGCATTTGGCACTCACCTTCTGGTACTAGCAGTCTACTACCAAAGTGTTGCTTTTAAAAAGAAACAAAACAAAATACAGGCACCTCCCTGAAAAATTATTCTGTAAATAATGCTTTTTCCATTCTCTTAATAATGGCTTTTAAAATGTGATCATGGTCCAAACTGACATCAGATTTTTCTTTGTATCACCAAATACTGGAAGACAACACACTAAGGTAATTCCATAATTTCCCTTTGTTTAAAAATATCCCACAAGTTCTCTTAAATAGTCCAGTTGAATCCCATAAAGGATAGAATTTTAAACAATTCTCGGGCATAGAAGGGCTTACTATATACCACTGAATTATTATTTTAAGGGGAAACTGATAAAAACTTATACAAAGAATAATTAAGGATAAATGCTTACACATGAGTGGCAGCCTAACCGCTCTGCCACTGCAAGCATGAGCACAGTGCCTCACCACATGAGTTTCAAATCCTGGCCCTGCTGCCAACTAGCCATGTGACTGGGGGCTCATTATTCTTTCTCTACCTCTGTAAAATGGGAATAATATTAGCATTCCTATCTTGAGGCCATTATGAGGATTAAATGGGTCATTTTTCTAATATGCTTAGAATTCTTAGTACTTAGGAATGAATGCAGTATTAATTCACTGTAATAAGGAATATGAAAGGGGAAGTAAAAAAGATTGAAAAATAAGCATTGAAATAATTCAATTAAACATGGTATTAAAACTGAATGCTTTTTATAAATTTTTTTTAAAATAATTAAAATGTTACATCATTTGAGTAGATTATATCTTATAAAAAGAATAATAGCTCTTTAATACCAAGTTCCAGTTTATATTTTATGCCTTTTTATTTTCAGTCCTGGGAGTTGAAGCCAAGGCCTTTTAGGTACCAGGCAAGCACTCTACCACTGAGCCAGATATAACTTCCCAACCCCCAATCTATATTTTAAAGGAAAAAAAATACTGTCAAGGAAAGACAATAAAACCATGCTAAATCCCTACCCTTATGCATTCAGGACTCATTTCATTCGTCTTTTTTTGGTACTGGGGATTTAACTTGGGTACTTGCGCTTGCAAGGCAGGCCACCGAACCACTGAGCTAAATCCCCAGCTTCATTCTTGATTTTAATAGTTAAAGAAATATCAACTTGAGTTGGGAATAAATCAACTAGAACTTACTAAAATTATGTTTTATGAAAAACTGAAGAATATTCACTACTGGAGTTGAAAACAGGATATAATCCTTTCAAGTCCCTGGGACATATAAAATAAAGCACATACTTTATATAGCAAAGTACTAAAACTAAAAGAAAAAGTACAGAGGTAGGAAGACAGAAAATGGAAGAAATGTGTAATTTGGGACCTCAGATTACACATGCATTGGCACACTGGCTTCTCTAGAGTGAGAATGGGACTCAGGAAGCAGGGAAGCACAGAGCACTGGCCCAGCAGACCAGATAGGGACTTGGAATGCTAAGCAGCCATCCAGCAGGCTGCCCTGCTCCAGCCTCAGGTGACATTTGCTCAACACTGATTCCGCATTGCTGGCCCCTCTCACAATGCCCTAGATGCCACCAGTCCACTGCCTTATCTCCCTTTGTCTCTTTCTTAGGACTTGTGTGCACAGTCTGTGGGTCCTCAGGGATCTCTACCTCTATCCTGTCTACTGACTCTCTTTGTCTTGCTTTAAAATCCTGTAAGGTGGAGAGGGCAACTGGATAGCTCAGTCATCACTGCTGGAAGTTGGCCTATTGAGCTCTTGGGTCCAACCATATCAAGGTCAACTCTTTGGATTAGGCGTGACTTTCTGGTCCTATTACCTGTTCAAGTTGGCAGAGGTACAAAGTCTCAGAAAGGGGATGTGGATGAGCCAGGCTCTGTGGCTTCTCAGGGGATGGTAGTGTGACTCAGAAGCATTGTGTGGTCTTTGCATTTATCCTCAGGGGGCCAAGCAAAAGAAGACATGAGTGAATATAAATTCTCCCAAACTCTCTTTAATGAAACTCAGTTTATAAAATTTCAAGATAAATACAGAACAGTATCAGGCAAATTCCAACATAAGAAAAGAACAAATGACAATATTAATTTCAGGTAAAAAGCAAACCAAAAATTACACAAAATAAGACAAAATGTCATTTTAATTAATAATATGTCTTCTGAAGCAGAAATTATATAACAATTAATAACAAAACATTTAAAACTCATAAGAAATATATGAAGAAATTTGCTAAAAAGCAGGGCACTTTAATATATTTCTATGATTTTTTAAGTAGATTAATTAAGAGAATTTGAATGGTAGTGATCAATGACCCTGCATTTATATATATTAAATAAGAGTTTACATTGTCAACCCATGCAATTTCTCTAAGACCTTTGAGTTTAAGAGGAATTCAAAAATATAATTACAAACTGGTTAAAAATTATCTAAACTGATATTAGTTATCAGAATGCATGGTTTGTGATAAAAAGAAATCACTGGTAAACTGACACAATTTTATATATTTTTAAATTAAGCAATAAGAAACACAAGTAATAAATCAAGCAGCCAAGCCAATAGGCTTTAGAAGATTGATACACTAACCTAAAAATTAAAGGGAATAAGAGTATATATGAAATAAATATTAATGATTTATTAAATAAGAAAATTAAATAGACTTTTAAAAACAATGTCTAATTCATCAGAAAAAAACTAAAACACAATCAATTAAATGACCCCTGGAAAAACCTTATCAGGAAAAATGATAGCTTAAGAATTTAAAAAGATATAAAAATAGGTACATTTAAAGTAGCACAATATGACATAAAACTATGATGATAAATTCAAAGAGATGAGTAGTTTTTGTGGAAAAATATACTTTTCAACATTAACTTAAAGAGAAGAAAAAATTGAAAGAAATTCTCCAAAATTCTAGCTGACTTGACAAAGTATTATTTCAAACTTTGAAAATATAAATAAGTCTTAAGTTATACCAGGGTATATAAACCGATGGAAAAAATTTAGTAAGAAAATTACTTTTAAAACTACTAAGGCCAATAAGAGTATTGTATAATATATAAAAGATAAAGAAATCAGAAGCTTTCCTATGTGCTAAGAAAGAAAACAGAAATTATAAAAACTAAATTCTCTTTTTAAAAGAATATAAATGAACTCAAAATGCAAAGCAGTAACCAAAAGGATATATAAAGTATCTGAGTACAAAGTGTGCTATAGTCACATGAAGAAAGTCACAAAAGCTGAATGAAAGGCAGAAAATATGACAAAATATGTAAGAAATATGCTATGCCTGTATTCAGAAAAATGCACGTTATAAAATGACAGTCCTTCCCACTGTCATTTATAGGTTAATTCAATTTGAGGTGATTCTAGAATTTATCTGGAAGAATAAAGGCAATAGATTGCCACAAAATGTTTTTTTAAATAAAAAATCATGACAGAATAATTAAAGCAGTAAGGTATTGGTGCTAGACTTGACAGATTGGTGACTTAGAACAGTATAAATGGCCAAAAACAGAGACTGGTATAGATTAGAATTATGAACAGTTAGATTTGGAAATGCAGCTCCCAGGTCCATCTGTTCATAAACCCAAAGTGATTGGGAGGGTGGTATTCAGGTGGGTTTACCCCATGTATTACCACTGAATTAGACTGAGGTGGCTTGTCAGTTCTTTGGCCACAGGCACACCTGTCAGCTCCTTGCTGATCCTCATGCAATGGCTCATGTTTTGGAAACCATGTCTGTCTCGTGATAGTGCCTCTGTGGTTAGGCAGCTCTTTCCCTGAAGATCTCTGGATGAGATTGGGAGATGCCCCACAGTGAAAATAACCACTCCCCTTTAATTCCACTACTCACTTTGGTTTACGTATTTGGGTGAGTTCTGAACTGGGATGGATCAGCAAACTACATTTGTCCATACAGCTTTTATGTTCTCAACTGCTATCCTCTGAGAATGTTTAAGAAAGGAGTTCTGATGTTGATGATGCTGCTTTAATCAACAGTCACAATACTTTTCTGTTAGCTTTCTTTGCTTGTGTGATCTACTGTTCATTGCAGAGGAGTCCAACACCTTCCTTGAATGTACATTTTGTGGGGGTCTGTCACGATCATTTCTAATGTGGAATTCGTCAATCCATGCAAGATTTACCATTGAGTACAGTTATCTATACTATATATTTTTTAATTTTTGCTCAAGATTTGTTTCTGTAATCATTGTATTGCATTCACATTGCTAACACATGTGTCTAATAGGTAAATGTGAGCAAAATAACTCTAATTTAGCAATAAAATTGAAAAAATATATAGTAAATGAACTAGAATGGCCACAGATGACCACTAATGCCACCTCTTGGTGACAGATGTAGTTGACATACTCTTGCTCTGTAACATATTATGACTCCATACAAATTCATAAGTAGAAGAAATTCTATGAAAATATTAGCTTTAATATTTTAATAATTCTATAAAAGTTAGGAAAGAAATAAAAGATGATGGAACAGCTATGCCAACGAAAGTCCATATTTAGAATGAAGATGAAGTTAGAGCCTTACCTTATACCATGTATACGAAATAATTTCACATGACTGAAGTATTACAGTTTAAAACATTAAAGACAAGGGGTAAATAGGTAAATATTTATTAACCTTGCAATAGGAAATGACTTTTTAAATATAAAAATAAGGGAAGGAACCATATATAAGAATTAAAATATTAAACAAAGTTTAAGTACTAAACTTTCAATTGCAATTTCCAGGTAATCCAAATATGTAAGTGACTTGAACAATAAGAAAATATATTGTTTCACAAAAATGGAATCCAGAGAGACAGCAGGCATCAGATTATGGACAGTCCACTGGGCTCTATTTATTCGTGATTATTTTAGCTTCACCCACCGCTATTCATAGGCTCCATCCTTCATCAGTTGCTTCTTTCATGTTAGCAAAATAAATACAATGGGTCTAGGTTTCACATCTGCATACTTTTTAGCTTGGGTTCACAAGAGGGAAAAAACTTCTTGTTAATATTTTATTAGAAATAAAATGCATGGGAGTAAAGAGCAAGAAAAAATAATATTGGAGCAGGAATGAAAGGCAAGACAATCATTAAACCTTATCTCTGTTTGGTACTAAACATCAGTGATTGTTTCTCTTTATCTCAGGCTTGAGCCATCAAGTGAGTACAGGAGTATGTGTGTCTCACAACAATCTTTCCTGGGAGAGGGAGGGGAAAGAATCTGTCATTTCTGTCAGAAGTCTAAAGATTACTCCAAATGGGGATGATTGCTTTGAACTTCCAGTCTGTGCACAGGTCCCGTCACATCCCACACTGCAGGGTCCACAGGGAACCAGTGAAACCTTTTGGGACCACCTGTGCTGATCTGAGTCTATGGATGGATACATGGTTTTCACATAGGATTCTGGTAACAATGAAAATAAGAGAACTTTGCTCTAGGATCGGGAGGAAGAGAAGGAAACTTTCTCAATTTTATAAAGAGCAGCTACAATGAATCTAGAGCTGATGTCATTTTTAATGGTGTAACGGACTACTATTTCTCTAAAGTCAGGAAGAAAACTACGATGTCAACTCTTATCACTTCCATTCAATGTTGTAATGAAAGTTCTAGACATGAAATATGACAACAAAAGAAACTGAAATTTGAAAGGAATAAATAAAACTATACCTGCAAAAAACATATTATCCATGTTAGAAATATAATAAATTTGATGATGTAATGCAACTTATAAAAGCTGCTTGAATTAATAAGTGAATTTAAGAAAGTATCAAGATAAAAATCAGGGGATGACAAAATCCCAATAATGAATTGCAACTGTACTGTATACCTAAAATGTACCAATAAACTCAATGAAGAAAAAAATAAATAACAATAAATTTTTAAAATATAAGGGGATGAAACTCAGCAGCTTTTCTATATGTAAGCAACAAACAATAAAATGAAATTTAAAAATAATAATGCCATTTAAAATGGCCTTAAAATATGTGAAACATTTAAGCATAAAACTAAATAAACCCATAAAAAAGTACACAGAAAACTGCAAACTATTTTGTAAAGGTTAAACTGGATTGTCAACCTGAGCATCTTGTGATGCACCCAGGGGATTAGTAAAGCACACTTTTAGTTGTGTCGGGGTGGGTCGTGAACACATGACCTTGAGGTCTATATCTTGTTCTTGGCCCCTTCCTCTCTGGTGTTGTTCCCCTTCTCTGCTTCAGTAACAGAACAGGTTCTTTTCTCCTCCTTACCCTTCTGTCATGATGTTCCTGATTCTGAGCAAGTAAATCATGGACTTCACTCTCTGAAACCATTAGCAAAAGCAAACCATCCTCCTTGAAGTTCTGGGTCTTAGGTACTGTGTCCCAGCAATGGGAAAGCTGACTAATATGCCTAATATACATTGCTACAAGAAGATAGAGGTCTAAATAAATGGAGCAGTAAACATTGATTGTATTTCAAAAGATTCAATATTGATAGAATATTAATTTTCTCCAAATTCCATACAATCCTCTAAATTCCATACAATTTCAATCAATTTTTGTAGGAATTGACAAGATGATTCTAAAATTCCCATGGAATTACACAGTGCCTACCATCCAAAATAACTTGGAAAAAGAACAAAATTGGAGGATGAACGGTGTGTGATTTCAGTACTTACTATAAACCTGCAGTGATCCAGACTATGTGGCATTGGTAGTAAGGTAACCATAAAGTCAGTAGAACAGGATAGAGGATTACTTTTGTGAGGAAAAATGATTTTGGACAAAGGTGTGTAGGCAAGTAGAGGAAGAAAGAATAAATGTCTTTGAATATATGACAATTTAATTATTGGATACTTATGTGCAAAAGAAAAAAAAAACAACTCGAAGCAATACCTCACACCATCTGCAAAAGATTTTCAAAATAGATCACACCCTTAAATGTAAGACCCAAAACTATAAAACTTACAGAAGAAAATGGGGAAATTTTTAGAAACTTCTAGTTTCAACTCTTATTACATAAAGAACTTGGAAGCCCTAGCTTCATTCTAAGTAAAGCTAAACAAAGTGAATATCAAGGACATGTCCCTATGAAAGAACTACATTTTCTAGGCAAACTCTCACACCAAAAAAAAAAAAAAACCTAAAGAGACAGGAGCATCCAGAGTCTTATCATTTAAGTATTCCTGCTAGTTTGTGTCTGTAGTGGCTTCTGCTCCAGGTAAGGAGACTTTAGCTATGAGCCACTACAAAGTAGTAGGAATACTTAAATGGTAATTGTGGTGAATCGTTGAAGCATGAATGTGTGCTAGTGTGAGAATAAGAAACTCAAGAGGCTGCCGTCTTGGGGCAAGACCCCAAACTTCTATATGCAAATAAATTATCCATCTAAGAAGTCTATCAATTTCTTATGGTGAAGATCAGAAAAAGTTTGTCTCATGACCCTAGCAATCCTCACTAGCTGAAATATAAAACCTCAAGCCTCTTTCTTAGTTGCCCTGAGATTCCTTAGCATGAATGCCCCTTCCATTTTCTCTACTGGGAGAATGCCCTACAGTTACACAAGAGAAACCTCTGACATGTTTTCAGAAGTCACTGTTGCCCTCCATAGCATCCCTAGGGCAGCTGACTCATAATCTTTCTTTTAAAAAGCATGAATTGCTCTAAATGTTAACTCACCATCCAGGAGAATTCTGTATTCTCTTTGATCTTACCATGTTTAGTCTACTTTGGCAACTGTGACAAACGAAACCAATGACCAACCATGGAGGACCAATAGAAGATTTGGGATAGTTCTGTGGCTGATTGCGGAGACGGAAACCTAAAAATTAAAATAGAACCAGCGCAGTTCTTGTGACCAAAGTTTAGATGGAATCATCCCAAGGACTGTGACCGTGAATCCAATCAAATGTTAAATACAATCTTTGAGAGAGGGATAAAGAGAATGACAAAACAAATAAAGTTAAGCATCGGCTAGAAACCCCAATAGAGTGGGACTCACAACTGGAATAAAATTAAGTTGAAAGACTTTTATTTTGGGTTCTAAAATTGTGGGCTAAGATTTATGTTCCCTGGGACATTATTCTTAGGATAAAAGCAATACTGTTGAACATTGGAGGAAAGGAGGGAAGTCGTCTTGGCACTATGCTGCTGGGAGACCCTGAAATCATTGGGACTTTTATGGCAATGATACATAGATGCCAACAGCCCCAAAGAATAAGACAAAGTCACCTGATGTATCTAAAAAAATCATGTATGACTTAAGGCAAAGATAAAATTTCCAGATCACTTCTTTCCTATTTTCTGATAACTATCCACTTCCCTGACCTCTGCTTCTGATTTTAAAAAATTAATTCTTTCAGCAACAGATTCTGTTCTTGGAGAGTATTGTGAAAAATATTTATCTTTGCGAAAACCTTTTGAGCTGAGCTTTATTCATTTTACACCAGTAAGTATTGTAATCTATAAAGTTTCTCAAAGAGTCCATGGTACCAATTAGAACATTTTTTTCTCTATATTACATTGAGACTTGAGGGCTTCTGTGATTACTTAGAAAGTAGGGTAATATGCGTGAGTTAATTCTTCAAAGATCACTCTATGACATAGACATCAACTCTCCCCCAAGTTCTTCCTTATGCTGAGTGAAACTTCAGAACAATCTTCAATCTTCAGAACCATCTCCAAGGGTAAAATGAGGCTCAGGTCAGAATTTACAAGAGTGCTTTGAGGCGTATTAGTGACAATTTGTCTTTTACTGTAATTAAAAAAAATTTAAACATTCACTGTATATTTAATCACCACTCATATATCCCCAGCATCAGGTAAGTAGATTAAACTGAACGTGGTGTGTGATAAAAGATATGGGGAAATATTTAGAAGACAGAAAGTATGATTGGAGGTTATGTGCTCAATCTTTATTTTCAGAAGACTTGAAATCAAATACAGACTCGACAACTAAAAGCACAAAATTCTGAGGGTCAGTTTGGTTGTTGTTATTGTCACTTTCAGCTGAATGGCGTAATATGATGGTGTATTCTACTGTATCCTTATGAGGGTTGAGTCAGGCATGACACAAATGCCCTTGGAAGTGATAACATTACTACGTATCAGTTGATGTATCAGTTCTATGTATCAGTTGATGCTGGATTTAGGATTAATAGAAAATGAATTTGACAGCCAAATGCAAGAAAATTTATCCTGTGGAGAAATTATCATCGATAGAATAAAAAACGTTATTATAGAGGTAGGAGTTTTGCAGAATGGTTGATCCCTTAGGTCTTACACCTCTGTTCTTTCATTGCTTACATGACATTGGCCATCCTGTTTAACCTCTCAGAGCCCGACTTACTATGTCATCAAAGCACAATAACCATGTATGATTCATGTAGTTATTAAGATAAAATATGTGAAATGCTTAAAGCAGAGCCTAATACTGAGCAAGAGTTCATTAAAGGACAATAGAAACAGTGCTTTAGGTGAGGGATTCTGAGGATCTTTGCTGGGGGTGGTAAAAAATGAGACAAAACCACCAATCTAACATCAAAAATGGGAGAGTGTAGAGAGTGTATATAAGTAAATTAGCAATCCTAGCCCCAGTTTACGTTTAGAGGACACCCATGTCTCAGCCTTCTCTAGGGAACATCACCTTCTATACCCAGAAAATTCTCAAAAGCAGACTCTGAAGTGATCATGGTGGTTTTCCCAACATATAGCTGATGCCTGGGTCCTGAGAGGGACAAGGTTTATAGTTCATTTGAACATTGGTAAAGGCTTTGCAAGTGAGAAAAGAATAATTTGTAATTAGCACATTCCCTGTTTAGCAGCATTATTTGCAAACAAAGCTGCTTGTATAATTACTTGGGAGCCATTTGTTGACCTTTCTTTACTAGGCTAAACATTTTCCTGTTTATACAATAATTTTCTCTGAAAACTCTTTCTTTAGATCTTGCTTGAAGAAACAGCACATCAGACTACAAAAGTTTGCAAATCTCTCTTCTGAGCCCAGACAAATAAAATGACTGCTGACACTTTATGTTGAAACTGACAGACCTCAGAGGGGAACACATTTCCAAATGCTGCTTCAGACTGCTGCAGTAGATATTTAAAATAGTTTCCCTGCCCCCATCCTAGCCGAATACAGCAGAACCTCTGGGTGAATCTAGTCTGCATTTTTAACACATGTCCCAGACAATTCACATAACCAGTTGAGTCTGAAAATCACCATTTCAAGTCACTCCCTGTGGAATTTCTGCCACTGAATCAGTGACCAAATTGATAAATTGTTCTCACTCCTGATTTGTAATAGAGATGGGCTGTGGCAGTGACATAAAACTCACCAGAATCCACATCCTGATCTCCAAGCCAGTCTTACTCAATTGCATCCATTTAGTAAGAACCTGACCCTTTCCTCCCACTTTTATGATACAGAGGAAGGCCCCTCACCAGCCTCCTTGAGTATATACAGGCAGACGCAGGTGCTTTCTGTAACCTAAGAGATACCACTTGATTCAGCAACCAGAAACAACGATGTTATTATTCAGGTGTTGCAGATAAGAAAACATACTTGGAGGTGGGAAATAATTTGCCCAAATCCTCCTAGTTAAAGACTCGGGCCAGATTACAAGCCAGGTCCATTTTCTGCTAACCCATGTGGCCTTTCTGTGAAAACAAATGCACCACATGTCCCTCACTCCAGGAAGAGCATTTTGGCTTCTGCTGACATGTTACATAGGGAGAACGTGCTCTCTGAGCAGAGAGGCTTCCAGTTTCATGGGGAGACTTAGGAGGGCAGCCCCAGCCTCTCAGCTCTGTATTCTCTGAGCTTCCCTCCTCTTGTAGAATGCGGAGGCACATTCTACACCAGCTTTCTGTCTAATCCCAGTCCTCTCCTCTAGAAAACCAAGTTTTTTGAAGGCATGGATTGTGCCTACTGAGATCATGCTCATCTAAGCCCATCTCTGATGCTTGGGCTTCTCAGTACCACATCCACATATAATAAAAACACATTGTTGTGGAGGATAAATAAAATGAAAGTGTGTGAATTCCAATGTCTCGGTTTTATCTAAATCAGAGAGACCTGATCCAAGGTTAGATATCTCTTGATCTGTCAGCCTTCCCAGAGGCTCAGAAGGGTAAAAACTTATATAAGTGTGCACATCCATATACAGTAGATGCTTTTGGGTAGAGAGGTGATTACTAAGTCATGTCCCAAATTAAAGAGATTTTAGGTGCTAATTAAATAACATATCCTGATCCTCAACTCTAGGTCTGGCTGTTTCTTGGGGGCCTCAGCCAGGACACTCTTAGTCTTTACTCATTAGGTCTTTTAAAACAGAATTTCAGGGATTTGTCCTGATCTAGCTCAACACTGAGACTCTGGGAATGTTTCCTTATTGGTAGCATGAGACCCGGAAGTTTTAAATGTACACGTAGAATCTACCCATCTGCTAGAAAATGTATGTAATGACTAAGTGGAAAGCAGGTTTAAAAGTTCCACAAGCAGATCTGTAAAGCATATCTTACCTCTGAAGAAAATGGGCATGCTTATTCTGCACAAGAGGAGAGTGAAAGAGGCTTTAGGACAGCTGCCTTGTGCCATGGGGAGGAAGGAGTAGCCTCAAAGGAGGAATTATAATGTGTATGTGTAAATAAAATTTAGCTATTGAAAACTCTCAACTCAGGAGTTTCTTGTATGCTAGACTTTGTATTTCTTGTATTTTTCTGGTCCGTTTCTTTGTATTTTTTATTTGTTTGCTTCAGTTATACATCATTGAGCCCTCTCCCCATTGTAGGGCGATAGCACATATCTTGTCCTAATTCTAAAATTATTAATTTCTCTCTTTCGGTTTGTAAATGAATGAATTTTGGCATGCTTTCATTTTTTCACTTTATTTTTTACTTTTATTAGTACATGTTTGCAATACATAATGATTACACTCATGTAAGGGACTGGTACATGAACATAACATATTTGTTTCCTTTTGTTTTCCCTTCCCTCCACAACCTTTATAGTTTTCCAGCATCAGATTCATTTATTTATCTAAAGGACTTTATAAAGTCAATTATCAAATATTCAGATTGAAAACCAGACTAATAAGCCAAAGAACATAAAAACACATAAAAATGTACAAAAATCAAGGAACACTTTTAGATACATTGTCTGCACTGGATTACAATAACTATTTCTCTTTCTTTTTTGGATATATGTATATATCCTTGAAAATAATTCTTGTGATCAAAATAGTAAATATATCATATATTCCCAAAAAGTTTGCTGGTGCTCCCTTATAATCACTCTCATCTTTGATCATTTCTGCCTTCATTCTGTCCTCGGGCATTCAATGATCTGCATTTTGTCACTAAACATTAATTTATATAATGTAAACAGAAATATACAGGCTGCAGGATGCTTTCATAACTCCTTTCATGCAACATAATTTGGACATATTTTGAGATTTTTCCACATTGTTGTGTATATAAAGTGTTTGTTCATTTTTATGGCTCCATAATATTCAATTATATGGCTATACCATCATTTGTTTTTCAGTTTCCTCTTGATAGCTACATGAGTCATTTCCAGTTCCTGGGTACTACAAATAAAACTTTCACAAACATATATGTGCAAATCTTTTTGTAAATATATGTTCTTATTTATGTTGAGTAAATGTTAGGGTTGGAGTGGCTGGATGATGTAGTAGGTGTTGCATAACTTTCCAAAAACATCGATTGTTTTTCGGACATGATTGTATTATTCACAGACCCGTAGGACTGTACATGAGTTCTAGTCTCTCTATATCCTTGTCAAAATTTGGTGTGGTGGGTCTTTTAAATTTTAGCCATTCTCAGAGATGCATCATGGAATCTAATGTGTATTTTCACTTTTGCTTTTCTGCGCAGCTGAAAATATTGAGCATCATTTCATGTGCTATTTTAATTTTTTATCTTCTTTTATTAATTGTCTATTGAAATCTTTTGCTCACATTTGTATTGAGTCCCTTGTTTTCTTTTCCATATGGGAGTTCTTCATATAAATCCTGAATATAAATCTGAATATCAATCCTTTATTAGATCCCTTCTATTCCTATTTAATGAGATTTACCAAGGATGAATGTTTAATTTTGTCAATTTTCTCCCTCAAAGACTACTAAAATGATCATGTGGCTTACTTTTTTCGGATTTGTCTAGATCTTACTTTTTCTTAATTTATTAGTTGTATTTATTCTCAAATGTTAAATGAAACTTGCATTCTCAGGGTAAACAACACTGGTTTATGAAACATTATCCTTTTTACATATTGTAAGATTCGTTATATTAAATTTAGGTTAATAATTTTTGCATCTCTGTTTACTAGGGTATTTGTCTGTAGTTTTATTCCCTGGTCAAGTCTTCCTGTACTTATATCTTACAGATACAGTAGTTCAAATATTTATGAAGAATCCTCTAAAATATCTTCCTTTCTTTGCTTCAGGTATGCATGGCAGGGGCAGGGAATCTTGTCCTTACTAACACTGCATTTTCAAAATGGCAAATGCCTCAGCTCTTCCTGCTTTTGTCTCCTGATTGAGACCAGTGACTATCCTCTTCCTACTTCTTCTTACTTAGGTCTGGGAACAGGGTGAGGAAATGGTGGCTTCTTGAGAGGCTATTTGGTGACCTCTTAGAAAGCTCAAGAGGGAGGGACTGGTAACAATGTTTCACACTAATTTAGACCTTAGTTCTACTCACAATTTAGGATAACAGAAAAGGCTCTGAAAAGCATCTGTGTACAGAAGTACTGAAAAAGAACAAGTATCTTGGAAAATATACTAATGAACTTACAGGTTATAAGATCATTTTAAAACACTCAAGTAGTAACCGAATGGAATAGGAGTTCTTATCTGCCATATGGGGAAAGTAATTTGTTTATTAGACTCGTAAATTCATAGTCATATCCAATATCTCTTCATTGAATTAAGATAGAATAATATAATATAGAATAGGATAGGAAAGGACAGTGTACAACAGGACAAAACAGGATCTGTAATACCAAATGTAACTTATATAGTATTTATAATTTCCTGAGATTTTTTTCATTCTCATTGTCTTTCTTGCTTGCTTAATAATGTATAATTACTCAGTAGTCATGAAAGATATTTTCTTATTGTGGAAACAGTGGAAGATTTTTGAAGCAACTGAGCTTTACAACTTTCATACTGCGAAGCTGAGATTCTCCAAAGTGGCAGAAGAAATTATGCAGTAATGTAAGGTTACAGCCATTGGTTTCTCTCTGAGTCAAAATCTCCTTCAAGTTTGTCAACTTGAAAGTAATATTGAGAAGTCTGTGTTAGGAGAAGCTGCTCCTTTTGCAGGACAATGAGAAGTATTATCATAACCATCTGAGAATGCTCCGTGACCTAACTTAACCCACCAACTCTATAATTTGAAGAAGCCCCAACCCAGAGGGGTGACATCGCTGTCCTCTATTGGCAGCAATTAGTTAACATGAAGTTAATTTTCCAGGGCCTGGTAAGTGGTCAGCAATCTTTTAAACCCATGCTCCATACCTGACATAAGGGACTGCTCTCTAGGAGATCTTCTACGTGCGTGGCAAGTGTTACATCCTTGAAATAACTCACAGAACAAGACTGCTGTAATGCATAAACACAAGCAGTTCGAGTCAGCCGGGAAGAAAAAAGCTAATGGAGACTTCTCTGAGTTAGGCTTGTGATAGTTTGGACATATCATAAAGTGTTTCAGACACCCAGAGAAAAAGGTGGGAATATTCCAAAGTCAGAAGGCATGAGTACATGGATCTGATAAACTACACACATTTTATTTTCTATCATGTATACATTCCGGAAAAAAATACAGCCTGTTATCTACTCTAAGTCTCTAATCTGATAGTAAGTCCAGCACCATGAAGTTTTCATTACATCTCAATGCATGATCACATTTTAGATTATTGATTACTGTATCTTTCTCATGCAACTACTCTATCTCAAAAACCTGTGAAGTGAAGCAGTAATGTAGTTCTGTAAAGAGTGCATGCTAAATAAAAGCCATTCCATCTATCCTAACACTTTGTCCTATTGTTGAGAGAACGTGTGAGCCAGTAAAAGAAGTTAAGGCCAGTCGATATGAGCTTAAATTGAGCAAATTTCATCAACAAGGAAACAAGGCCCCATGAAGGAAAACATTCAGAGTGAAAAAGAGGTCAGGGTGAGGAACAATACAGTCAGGGAAGGCATTCTGGGAGAGGTAGACGTTAATGTTACCCCTATTTTCTTATAGATATGATCATGCTAACTATTCCCAGCAGTGACTCAGCAAATTGATTTCCAAGGCAGCCTGTGGGCACTTATATCCACTGATGAGTTTATAATCAAAATGCTGACGCACTTCTAAGTTGAGCTGGGACTGTTGAGCAGCTCTACAGAAATGAGTGCGTCATTTCCCCCTGAACAATGTGTCACATTCAGTGCTTGAAATGTGACCATTCATGTTGAAAATGAAATTCCGCAGAGTGATCTGCTTTGGGAAATTATTCAGAGCTACTCACTTAAAGATCTTGCTATCTTTTGTGGTTCTCAATTAAGGCTCACAAGAACCTCTCCAGGGTAAATTGGTGCCTATCTAGGCATTGAGAGTAAAAGAAAAAATGAAGAAAACCCAAAGCTTGTAAGAACTTTCAAAAGTCATCTGTAAGGATTTCAGGGAGCAGGTACCCTTGATTATAACTAGAACTCTTAGAATATGGGTATAAGAAAAAGAACTGCAGACTTGAAATTAGAAAACCTTGGTGCCAGTCCTGGTTTTGCTTTTAGCTACTCAGGCACTTTTGGGTAATTCAGAGATGACATATGCATTACTAAATGCAACCCTGGCCCAAATATGTCATTTTTAAAAATAGAAAAACAGAAGGTATACAAAGAAAAATTCAATAATAATTGGATTCTATCACTCCTATCATGAATATTCTGCTATATTTGTGTTGTCTTTTTTAGTATATAAATAACATATTAAAAATTAAGTGTTCTTGAATCCCTAACCTAATATACAAATCCAAGCACTACTCAAGTTTCATAAATCTGATATTTTTGGTCTATTTAGGACACTCTATATAGGTGATCACATGTGGTGGGTATGTATTATAATTGTTTTATTAGGGATTTTAAATTTAAATGAGACATGAATTCTAGATGCAAAGTATAATTCTAAAAGCTGCTTCCATATATGTTTGGATTTTATTTCTATCACCTTATTTTGTGTTCTCCACATGACTTTTGCTTTATTTCTTTTTTCTTCATCAGTTTTTAATTGAATGGGCATTTTTCTTTTGTTCCTTTCTTATATTCATTCTCAAGTTATTTATTTTAGTTATTAGCACATGCTCACAGTACATAATTTTTATATGTCTATGTGGAGTTGGAACATGCACCTAACACATCTTAATTTTTATTTTCATCCCTATCCCTCTCCTCTCCTTTCTCTCCATCTTTCGATCCTTTCTCATTTGAGAAAGTTGTATCCCCCTTCTTCCTATTATCTATCTTTTATTTTGCTCTTTATTCATAATTTCAGTTTATCATATAAGAGAAACCATGCAATATTTAAATATGTGTGTCTGATTTTATTTCTCTTAATTATTATGGTCTCAGATGATGGTTGTTCTCAAATTTCAATACACCTAAGCCATTACTAAATTTCTAACAAAGTAAATACAAGGTAGATCCTTAGTACACTTCAGTACTCATTAGATCATCTCACTCCCAATTTTCATGATACTGCTGTCTAGAATTTCAGTCTTAAAATGTTTAAAAGATAAGTATATTTGCTTGTTTGTTTATTGTAACACCAGTATATTTTTATCATCCAACATCTAGTTTCTTTGCTTGTCAACTTGTTTGAAACTTATCTCTTAATTCTGGATTTATCCTTGTGATGAATTCTGTCCTTCAATAGTTCTGAAATGAGTGACTGAGAGTATTAAATGTATCCTTAAAGTTCTTTAAGTGTCTTCATTTTACACTTTGTGAAGGCACAAGAGTCCACATTCAATATTATTTTTCCATAGCACTTGAACAAGTTGTTTTATTAATGAGGAATGAGCTGTCACCCAGATAGATCTCCATTCTGTTAAGGTCATTTGTCTCCTCTTATGGTCCTTACGGTCTCTTTCCCACTGGAATGTTTCTATGTGGGCTTATTTTTATTCCCCCTGCTGGGTGCACACATTGGAGTTCTCTAATCTTAGAGATTAGAGCCCTTCTGTTATTTCAATTAATTCTGGAAAATTACAGATATCATCTAAATCTTTTAGGCCCTCTTCCCTATTCTTTATAGTTTATTTTCCTCCTGCAATTCTTATTAGACTAGTATTGATGCTTTTCAGTCCCCCTGTCTATTAATTTTCTCTCTCAGTTTTTCTGTCACTTTGTCTCTCTGGGAAATTAACTTGGTTAATTTCTGTTTTTCATTATACAATGTGCTTTGTTGTATTAGTCTAGTATTCAATTTACTGTTGAGTTTCCCACTTTCATCTTTGATTTCTTTGTTTGTTTTGTTTTGTTTTTATTTTGGTACCAGGGATCAAACTTAGGACCTCGCACTTGTGAGGCAGGCAGCGGCACCACTGAGCTAAATCCCTGGCCCATCTTTTATTTCTTTGAACATTTCAAAGATACAGATGTTTAAATGTTCTTTCAGCTTTTTCTGTTATTTCTCCATTGTTTCCATCTCTTTATGTAAGAATTCTCCCATTTCTTCAATTTTACTGATCTCTCAGGAGGTTTCTCTTGTGCCTCCTAACCGGAAAGCCATTTTATGGGCACCACAGAGTTGTCTGGATCCACTGGAGAGCTTATGTCAGTTAGCAGCTCATCTGAAGTCTCCCTTTCTCCAAAAAGTGGCAACTCCACTTTCTGTGCCTGCACCTACCTGAGAGTTTTAACTATCGTGACAGGTTTGGGGCAGACAAGAGGGATGCCCTGATGTGTATGAAGCACAGCCTGAGCCATGTCAGGAGGCCACATGTTCCCATTTGAAGACCACAGCTGGACCACACAGACAGAGTTAGTCTCATCTCCCTGGTAACCAGGGGACTGCACTCTTTGCTGACATCTACAGAATTCTTTTCTTTGTTTTGATCCTTAAATATTTTCTTAATAGTGAATTTCTTTATTTTATGATATAAATAAACTTATTATACTTTACATAGTCAGTGTTGGAGGAGCAGTATACATCATCTTCTCTACCATGGGAGTATTCTCCATGTTTCAGACAGAGAAACTAAATTCGAGAAAACTGAAAGAGTTGGCCCAAGCCCCAGCTGAACTACTGCCATATGTGGATTGCAAAGCAATTCTCCACCTCATATACATTGCATTTGTATCTCATTGCCTCAAGATTTTGGTATTTAAAATAGAAAAAGGAATGCCTTTCTTAATATTTAGTACAGGAATTGCTATTGCAAAAAAATGTGAAAGTATTTTTAAAATAATATTGAATCTTATTAGCATTAAAATTTTAAAAGTTCTGTGAATATAAATAACATTAATATTTACTTTTATTATTAAGAAATTACTCTGATTTTTCCACTAGAGAAATTGCTTTTTTCTTGTAGGATTTCTACCATGCAGTCATCTTTGGTACTAAATAAAAGATGAGATTGGGGCTGTAGCTCAGTGGTAGCACAATTGCCTAACATGCGTGAGGCTCTAGGTTCGATTCTCAGTATCATAAAAACAAATACATAACATAAAAGAAGAATTATTGAGTGGAAGGGAAAGCTCATAAAGACTAAAGAACACATTTTGTTTTCATAATTCAACAAACATTTATTGAACACCAGTGTACCCATGCCCTTCTATTGTGCTTGTGATATATAGATCTTATTTAAAAAGTAAATATTATGCTTTACAACAATTTTATATTTAAATAAAAATTGTAAAGATAGGAGCATTTATTTACCCTCTACCCTTTTTTCTTATACCCAGTTTTATATCAGAATGGTACATTTGTCATTTAATAAACTAATATCAACATATTACTACACTTTTATTCATATTACCTTAGTTTTCATCTTTCTCTTTTAGGATCCCAGTCAGGATATCACATTACCAATAGTCATTATTTCCCTTTAAAGTTCTCTTAGCTGTAGTAATTTCTTAGACTTACTATTCTTTATAATCTTGACAGTTTAGAAGACGTTAAGTCAGATATTTTATAGATTGGTCTGATATTCTTATCGTGATTAGACTTGGGGGCTGGATTACTGGAAGGAAAACCACAAAGGTAAAGCACCATTCTTATCACTTCATATCACGACTACAGTAATGATAATATCATTTTTTATTTAGAAGTAATATTTCTACATTTCTCCAATGGAAAGTTACTGTGCCCATGCTGTGTGCACTTGTTGGAAGGAAGTCATTATAAGAATCCCACAGATTAAGGAGTAAGGTATTGTAATCCACATTTGTAATGAGTATCTCTGGAGTTCTGAAAGGAACATCTATTCTTCTCATTTGTTTATTTCATAATTTCTTTGCATAGTATGAAATCACAGATATTTGTTATAATGTATGACTCCATTTTGTTATTCAAATTGCTCCAACACTGGCCATTGAGAGCTCTTGCCTCTGTTATCTCTTTGACATATCCATTGTGTATATTTAAATGATTTCTTACTTTTTATTACTATAAGATTCTCTTGTCTTGTACCTATTTACTTATTGTGTCAGTCTCTAAATCAATCACTTTTTCAAGGAGCCCAGATTCCTTTTACTAAGTACTTGCTAACTAAAAGGAAACATTGTACTGAGTCCAACATGATTAGACATTATTTTTTATTCATCCCCACCTTAAAATATTTAATGCTTTTGCTCCTGTTGGTGTCAAAAAAAAAACGCTGAAAATGTAATAAAAGTCCTCAGGAAGCCACTAGACTTTTTTTGAAAAGGGTTACTTCCAAAATGGAGATGTGTAACTTTTGGAGAAAATTAGGAAATTCAACAAAGTTAACAGAGAACATCCCCTTTTGTTGCCTATGAAAGTTATACATTTCTTCTAAATATGTGTCTAATATTGAAGTATCAAGTGGAAATTTCTTAAATGTGAGAGCAAGTTAAATTGGAACTATACTAAGTTTCAAGAAATAGAATCTTTTCTCTTTAATCAAAACCAAAGGCAATACCTCAGCAGCTATTAATAAGTTATTGTTTCTGGCTTAAACAAAGAACCTAAAATGTTTATTGTTGCAGTGTATGCTTTATGTGTGCACAGACTCCAAAGCTTAGTTTTATTTGTAAGATTCTCCAACAGCGTGGTTGCTATAGATATAGTAAAACCCCAAAGGACAGCATGCTGAGCCTTTGGAAAAACAGTTCCATTTCCAAAGCCAAGGAATATATATTGAGGCTTAAAGGGAGTTGATCCTTAGGATAAAGTCATAGCTAATGTGAGGTTTTCAGAATAAAGTCTAAGATTTCAGTGAAATCGAGGGACCAATTATGTGATGTTCAAAGGAACTAGTGAGTGCAAGTGAGCCTTAGTTTTTACCCCATGCTTAAGGCAAATATACGCAAGTCATTCTGTTCAATGTTGGGAAATAAAAGCTTTTTTTAATGGATAATGATAGAAAAGAGGAGAATGAAATGACAGTGATGAAGTCTGAAATTTTAATCTCCTGCGTTTTTAAGTTGCTTCACTTTGAAAATAACTGCAGTGTACAACTTAGCTTCAATGTGAAACTTAACATGAGCCTAGTCCTCATTCAAAAAGGGTTAGATCCCATGGGAAATGTTTCTTGTGACCTTTTCTTTGAGCCTACCCTTTCCACCTGACTTTGACGGTGAAGTATGCACATGCATCAACATCCAAAGACAGCCGATGGAGTTTTCCACCCTGGGAATGCCAGGTGTACAAGCTTTCCTTATCTTCTATCATCATGAAGACAAAATGTCTTATGAATATAAGATTTGTAAAAATTTAACCTCTCAGTAATGTGTAAAGATTAATAAAAGAAGGAAACAATGCGGTTTGGGGGAAGCCAAGCAGAACAAGAGTGGCCAGAGTGATCTTCCAATGGTTTGGGCTGGGCCCCTGAGATGGCTTGTTTGGCAACTTAATAAGAAACAAATTCTCCAATGAGAAAATAACCTGGTCCTCACATATCACTGGACCACTGAAGAAGAACGAGATGCTAATGAGATCAGCACTTCAAAAGCAAATCTCCTAGAATGACAGATCCATTTTAGTGCTTAAGAACTAAAAAAGAACAAGGAAGGACCAAGTGAGCCAGGAGAACAAATCTTGGAACATCCATGTGTTCTCCAACTTGGCTGTGTTCTTTGCTTTGACCACCTCAAAAGGACTGCAAATTCATGCTCAGTGTGGTCTCTGCAGTGACAGTGGCTACTCCTCAAAGTCATAATTTTGAAGCACAGGAGAAACTACAGGGTAAGAAAAGCATTTCCCCTCACTTTGTTCCTTCTGGCTACCTCTTGGAATTTTTTTTCTTTTACCTATATATAGGAGTAATTATTGGCTTCTAAGTTTCTTTTCTTTTTCCTTTCCTTCCACTGTGTGTATATATCATTAAAATATTTGCACATCTTATTAGTCTATAATATAGATGGTATTCTGGCCTTTTGAAAACTATATCCTTCTTTTATTGACATGAAATTATATAGCTGTTATTTCACATACAGCATCTTACAATTAGTTTACCTCAAATCCTCTTCTATGATCCAATCCAACTCTAATTTAGACTATTGTGTTAAAAAACATCATCATAGTATGTAGCCTTGTAGAAGGAGATTATCTAATTTTTGTGCCTTAGTGTAGTAGCCTCATGAATCATGTAGTTTTTCCCAAAGTATTACACCTGAGAGAATGAGTGTGTCTAACACTGTAGTGTGAGTTTTCTAGGCAGCCAATGTGCCAGAGTATTTGTTGAGTGTTTAGTGCCACAGTATAAGAGTTAGCTTTACAGAACACTAGAGTGAATATTAATAATTTAGAACTTTTTCTGTAGAGGTTGAGAATATACATTATCATGAAGGTGCTTATATGCACATAGAATATTATATAAGTAATAATGGTTGCACATTTATAATACTCATTCAAGCACTAGGTATGGCACCTAATTATTTACACATTATTCCAGAGTGATAATGCAAAAGTCAAAGGGAATTCTCAGGGAGTTAGAATGAGTTTATTTGAGACAGATGAATGCCACCTTTTTGAGGATCCTGTCAATAGAAAAAGGTATTTTGCAGCTCTATTTATGATTCTGGAAGTTTCACAATCTATCCTGTTTGTTTGGGCTTACTGAATGAATATTAAATGGAAATCTTCTGGTCTGCCCACAATATGATAAAGCTGATAAATGCAGTTCTCTGGACTACAGAAATTTCTGACTCTTCTGATTGAGAGCTAGGATTTGAGGCCTGCTGAGAACATTGAATGTGGTGTCTTTAGATTCTGTGTAACTGGATTTAAAGGCAAGGATAGTGGACATGTATTCCTATTTTTTCTTGTAAATAACATCCTTATAAGTAAAACAGATATTGTACATTTATTATAGCTAAAAAGCTGAATGCTAAGTGCCACTTGCAACAAAAAGGGTAGCTAATAAATTACTGCCTTCTATTCAGGTTAACTGGCTGATGCCAAGGGAAATTTTATTTGGAATATAAGCCATGATTTTATATTAGCCTGATTCAAACAATGCATTTTCATGAATTAAAAGCAGCTTCCTATTCTTAAATCTCAGCTTAAGGTTTTACAAAAATGTTTTCCAGGGAAAATACCTACCCCATGGCAGCTTCCCAGAAATTACCCTGTTACTTATACTCCACATAAATTTTTCATGAAAAGACAAGGACAAGAATTGAGTGGTGTGGGGATTAACTAAGTCCGAGCACACCTTCTTTGGATGAGAGCTTCCTCAGCTTTGCTTAAAAGACCTAGGTAAGAGATACATAGAGGCACAGTTGTGGTCTTGGCCATAGTGTAGAACTAAGTCAGTACTGGAAGCTTTTAGAAGACTTTGGGCAAGACATCACTCTTTGTCAAGTGGCTTTCCTCCTGCATCCCAGCATCCTAGTAGCAGTGAGGGCCTGGACTTCCCTCTAGCAGCACCAGGTGTCGGGCAGTGTAAAAGGCCAGAGATCAGCATCACCATTCATCAGCTGATGGATGAGATTTGCACATTAGCAAGCCAGAGGTGGTTTAGGTATGATTTGTACAAGTACAGGTTGCATGAACTTTGAGCCAGTGAAAGCAAAGGACAGGCTGGACTGTTCTTTTATCAATTACCTGACAGAGAATCTTTAAAAACTTCATGCTGTAAGTTGCAAAACATTTTATTAGAGTCAACTCTAAATTATCTGGGGATGGAAGGAGCAGAAAGATCTGGACATTCACATTTGTTGAACAGAGCAATATAATGAGGACCGTTGGGGGTTAAACACAGAAGTAGGGAAAAGGTCATTGCTGTTGTGGTGCTTATGAGCCCTTGATGGAAAAATAGATTGAGTAGGTGCAATTCAAAGACATACCACTCAAGACTTCACGGCTTCATTGAGGCTAAAATCCCTTCCGTTCACAACCAACCCTGAGAGTTTAGAAATCTTTTCAATCTCTCACATATTAACAATGTAATGATCTCATAGAAAACGGGATGTTCAATAAATTCAATAAATACAAATACAAAATAATATAAATACAATAAATATAAATACAAAATAAGCACTTAACATATGCAATCCTGCAATTTAAATGAAGGGAACTGTCTAGACCCCTGCATTCCGACGCACAGAAAGTGGGGCTGGGGGGCTCAAAGCCAGCAGAGAGTTACAGGGAACAGCAGTGGGTCAGATCACTAAGCCTAATCAGATGTCTGCAGTAAGCAGAAGAGAGAGATGACTTGGAAAGGCTCCTGGGGACAAGCAGCCTATGAAAACACAGGAGCAAAGTATGTGGTTTCATCTGCATAGGCGCGATAGAGGTCATGAAAAACAAAATCGATCTGCATACTGCCATTGAGAAGATAGCTGTACCAGTAGATGAGATGGGAACGCAATCAAGTTCTGAATGGTCTCCTAAAATAGTCCCTCCCGCCCATGTAACATGTGTCGGTCATTGGAAGATAGGCTTTTCTGAAGGCTGCAGTCCTGGAAATCTGGAAGAGCAGTTTCCAGGTCACCTCTTTTACTTCGGGTCTCTCCTTCTTAGTTTGTGTTATGAGTACATTTGATTAAAGAATTGCTAGTAATGTCCCTTCAAGAAAATCAGTATAGAAAACTCGCGATCATGTACTTTATTTAAAAAGAAGCCTTCAGCCAGACGTGGGGGCATATGCCTGTAATCCCAGCACTTGGGAGGCTGAGGCAGGAGGATTGTTGCGGGTTCGAGTCCAGCCTGGGCTACATAGTGAGTTCCAGGTCAGTCTCAACTACATAGTGAGACCCTGTCTCAAAAACAAAATAAATAAATAAATAAAATAAAATAAAAAGAAGCCTTACCTTTACTATACCCAGGTTAGCCTTAATGTGCAATCTTTTGCAGATAACTCTATTATATTATTTTCCACTTTGGAAGTTTTATAGCTGTATGTTTAAGTGCTTCTCTTGTTTATAATTGGGCATCTATGACATTCCTCCTATTCTTTCCCAGGGAATATTGTTTTCTATGACCTTGTATGTTTCAAGGAAAGAGTAAATATCATGTTTTAATGTCAAAAACAGTCTGGGGCAGTTGAGTCTGTAAGGGGTTGTCATGCTGACTTAGGACTCCTGATGAAGGCACGTGTGTCCAAATATCTTTGAACACCCAGTTGCCAAGTTGATTCATCATGAGATCAATAATCTACAAGCTGTGTAGATGCAAGAAAACAGAGTTGCTGGCTTTTCAATTCATTGTGGAAATAAGGGCCTTTGTGTGGACTCCAAGAGCAACCAGATCCAGTGAGTCAATTAATTCCCTTCACATCACAGAAACATCTCACACCTTTGGAGTGCTTGGGAATTTTCTGCAGCAACTGAGTAGCCTGAGTAGGATATTGTACATTAATTTTATAATCTGTGCTGGGACCTTGTTGGTAAATAACACAAAGTTAAGTACAAATTACCTAATAGTGTCTGTCTCTAGAGAAAGTGTGAAGGCTTCTCAGGTGTTTCAGGCGGACTTAGGCAGGGGAGAGGTAAAATGTGACACAAATAAAAGATCCATGTAACATTTTCTGGTGCAAATATTTCTACACTCAGAAAAAAGGAAGAGATGGAGGCTTAAGGGAGAAAAAAGAAGGGCAAGAGAGATGGAAAACAGAAAGGAAAGAAGGAAGTGAGGAAAATGAAGAGCAGGAAAGATAGAGGGAGAGGAGGGAAAGAGGGAAAGGGAGAAGAGTTAGGAGGAATACCTAAGAGTGTGTGTGAGTGTGTGTGTATGTGTAGTTGAAATTCTAGGGCCAGAATCAGGATCTGGAATGGAAATTTTAGGCTTAATACTTAATTGGGTTACTAACAGACATTTAGCCATCAACTCTGAAACACTAAAAAGAATTCTTTATTAGAAGTAGGCTCTGCTGACTGTCAATACCAACGGGGTTAGACTTGGAATGTGGCGCAGTCATACAGACACAAATCATCACACAATTCATGGCAAACTATTTTAAGACAGCTAGAAACGCCTCTAATGATTCTTTTAAAAACCAGAGATTCTCAGAATGTTTCCTTACTAATAATTAGCATTTGTAGAGTCCCTTATAATTTGTATGACCTCACAGCACTACAGTTAATTTCCACAATAGCCCTCAGAGTTTAAATATTATACTTCCTGTGTTTCAATGGAAGGAACTGGTGCTGGGTGGGGGGATTAAATTGCTTTTTTCAAGATCACTCATATCAACTACAAAAGTGGTACCCAAAACCAGATCTTCTGACTATAGATGGTCTTTGTTTCTCAGCCTCCTGTTTTTCATCCCCATTAACTCCTCCATTGACTCAATACCTCCTTCTGCAACTACCTCTACCAGGCAGATATATAACTGCCTGGAGGACAGTATATGCACCTGGCACAATGTCATGGTCGCTAGGAGCTCTTTCTACAAGCAACAAAATCTTAAGCTTAAAGGTCTAGACTTGCAATATTTTTTTAAAAATATATAGCAGAAAAATATTAGTTGTTTTCCCCTCCTCAAATGCAAATATTTTACATATTTCTGACTTCTCTGTTGATAAGGCTTTATCGTGGTAGTTCAATTTAAACAAAGTCACGTGAGTTTCTAAATGTTGGCTCATCTAAAGTGACTCCGCTTGTGGACATCCAGTCTTGAGAGACATAAGCTAGGACATGAAGTTTGTGCTGATGGTCGGCTGCAGTTGTAACATGCTGGGTACAAGACCCAAGGTCAGGTGCTGTGAGAGAAACACTGACATGCAGGTGACAACTTCTGCTCTCAGAGAAACTCAGTCTCTCAAGAAACATATGTGTATGGTGCAAAGACAGAGAATGGGCATGCAGGGTGCTAGGAAGGTGTGTGCCCCCTGTGGGGACCAGAGTGAGCCTCGTTGAATTAAGTGAAGGACTCACTTTGGAGAACAGTAGATTAAGAGAGTGGGGGGACTGAAATGAAATTAAATGCCAAGCTGTGAAGCTGGATTTTCTGAGAGCACTGGGGTGTCATGGGTGTTGACAGAGGAGGAAGAATATAGTTAAGGAAGATAAATCTAATAGGAATGCAGAGAATTAATCAGATGGGAGAAGTTGGGGATTGGAGGAGACCTGTTACAAAGATATGGTAGTGTTATCAAATTAGATAGTATGAATATTGAAATATCAATGAAAGGAAATTATTATCATCATTCCCACCATTATTAATAAGGAACATCCTAGGAAATTGCTCTGAATCTTTTTTCAATGTGATTCAAAATTAATTATGAGAATAGTAGTACCTCTGGATATTAATAGGTGTTTAAAGGTTGGAAAATAATAAAATAAAAATAAAAATATTGGCTAAAATGCCTGAAAATTATGAGCGAAATTAAGTTAAAATTGTATAGCTGGATTTGTGGAAGATTTTATTATGCAAAGTACACATTTTACATTTCTGTAAGGATGATAGAGAATGTTGCATTTCCTAAACATTTTAACTGATTAGGACTCGACATACACTTTTTTCTAGCAAGGCATCCTTCAGAAGCTATGGAATGTCTTGAATCAAAGGTTATTTTGGACCAGGAAATGGGTAAGCTACGTTCTAGTGGGTTATATTCTAATGTGAACCTTAGGTATCTATGGGCCTCAGTTTTGTTTCTTTTTTTGTTCATCTTACTATCTTAGGATAAGATGGGAAAGAGACTGGAAATTTTAAAAAGGGGGGATTTATTCAAACATCAGCTGTCATTGACTGGCATATCTTTTTGTGAGGCAATGATTAATTGGTGTCTACTATGGGATTGCTATAATTTGCCACAGTCCTCCAATAACTCAGGAGACTATCTCCTAGAAATAAGGCCATCTTTGAACCCCACCCCACCCCCGCTTCTATTCTGTCTGTCTATCACCTGTCTATCCATCCATCTATCTAATCTTCATATGATTATGTAAGTATGAATGTGCCAGAATGGGATGGAAAAAGAAAGTCATATTTCTTGCTTCCTTAATTGCAACTTCCAACTGTTGACCTCTCAGCTCATGGTTTCTTGAGCTCAGGGAACGATGTACTGTTTTTTTTTTTCTTTGTTTTTTTTACTGGGAATGGAACTCAAGACCTGTGCTTGCTAAACCAACATGGCACCACTGAGCTAAATCCCTGGCCCCACTGTTAGACTTCTAAACTAAGATTCAGGGTCTCCAAAACAGAAATCTAATACTCTCCTAAATTGTATACACATTAAAATTGAATTTGCTGAAAGAGGTAACAATTCAAGATCAATACTCCCTGAAACAAGCAAGGGCAAGCATTACCATGTGCCTCCTGCATGCCAGGCACTAACACGGGTGTTCCAGGCATCAGGTAAGCACAGAATGTAGACCATGGAAAGGGCTCTTGCTTTAGCCAGCCCCTGAGTTTGGGTTTTAGCTCTGTCACCTACTATTTGTGTGATTTTAACCAAGTGACTTAACTTCGCTTAGCCTCCTATTTTTCATCTCTATCATGATACCTTCTCTATAGAGTTGTATTGCCTATAAAATGATGTAAAACATGGAAAGTAATGCTATGTATATCATAACTGTTCCATAAATTGTAGCCTTTTTATGATTACTAAGTTTTAGTAATT
Organism: Fukomys damarensis; assembly: GCF_012274545.1. Classification (NCBI taxonomy): domain Eukaryota; kingdom Metazoa; phylum Chordata; class Mammalia; order Rodentia; family Bathyergidae; genus Fukomys; species Fukomys damarensis. The sequence continues at coordinate 39,160,448 of NW_022900942.1, read as the reverse complement.
CACTTTCTAGTGTTCTGCAGCATAAATGAAAGAGACAAAGACTGAGGCCTAATATAGCAAAAATCCACTTAGGAAATTTGCGAAGTGAAATTTGGCTTTTAAAGATAACAGATATTTCCTTTCTCCCATCACTGCCTAGGTCCTGACCTGTCCTTCAGATAGAGTTTGTTAGAGATCTGAAACAATCAAGAAAACGCCTCTGTCTTAAGAGGAAGCTTCCATTTGGTGTCGGACTGCCAGAGTTAACCTTTACCCAGCGGCAAAAATAATGATTCGTAAACAGCACAACATATTTTCCAGGGCCCAAAGTACAACTTGATAGAGTGCAATAGGCCTTTTTCTCTCCCTTTCAATCCCACAATCTCTGCCATGGGTTCAGTTCTCAATACATTCTTCTTTGGCTTACAACAGGGCTAGTCAATCTCAGATAAAACCAGAGAACTACACAATGTCAACAATGAACAGGCTGACACGAAAGGTGCCTGGAAAATATTTAAAGTTCCTTATTATTTCATATTTTTGTTGATTTCAGGGTAAAACTTTGACACTTAAGAAAATAAGTGCAAATTGACACTTGGATCTTTTCTGTCTCCCCAGAACCCCACCTACTCCTTCTCTCTCCTCCTTCAGCTCCTTCTCTCTCCTCTGCTTCCTTTTCTCCTTTACGGTCATCATAAATACCATCGGTAATTTCTATTCGGCACCCATTTGCCATACACTGTGCCTTTTGCTCAATGTATACTTCTTCCTTTAATCTTCCTCACAGAAACACAGTTTACAAAACAATTTACTTTTTCAGACAGAAAAATAATTGAAAGATTGCTACTCAAGGATCACCAGGTCTTCAATGGCAACAGTTAAGGGAATGAGCATCGACCATCTCGATGGAAATAGCTCTTCCCACAACATAAAGAGAAAATATAAATGGAATTCATGTTACCTTAATACCAAAGCATTTTGAGGCAAATAGTGAATGGCTTTAATTATGCATCCATGTGGATTTGATATGTCAACTTTAAAATAAGCTTAATATTCTTTAAATGGCTCTTATGTTTATTGAATTATATATTGGAATTCATTCTTGTGTATTTTTCTATGATGGGGTTCTTTAATAATTATCTTGAGGTAAAAAGGGGAAAAGTGGAATGCTTTATGTATTTAACTTTTTATATAAATTTGCCATCCAACCCAAATTAAACTTTTTCATATATGTTATTTTCATTCTGTGTAATGCACATGTCAGTATTGTTTGTGCAAATATACCACAAACCATATTCCCTGGAGTTAATTTGCACATTACAAGAAACCATAGCAAGTCTATGTGATGTGAGGCATGACTGTATTATGGTTTGAAGACTATATTACTGTTATGAGGTTCAACAGAACTGTATTTTAATTCAGGCCCTGTAACTACCCAGTTTTATGACCTTGGGCAAGTTCCTTAAGTTTCATGAAATCCTTCAAGTTTCCTCTTTGGTAAACATGGGGCAGTAATAGCTACCTTCCATGGCTACTATGAAGGTTAAATAAAAAAGTGTATGAAAAGGCCTAGCACACAATTCACACTCAACAGAAGCTAATCTCCTTCTTCCAACATGATGTTCCTTTGTTATACCACTAGCCCTCAGCCTATGTCTATGCCTCTATTGACCATATCTGTATATGAGGATATATGCATAGACTCATATCCACATATGCATAAGAACAAAACATGCCACTCCAGGTAGACTATCCAATGCAGTGATATACCTAAGAAGGTATGGCATACCCACCCCTCACTTTAATCCATATAATATTTCATATAGGACCTTGTCTACAGAGTGTGAAAGCTAACTGTATCTCTATGCTCTGCCCTAGTAAAAGCACCCATGGATGTCACAGATGTGTGTCATCTAGGAAATCCCACCTTTCACCCCATAGAGTCCCTTGCCAGCTCTGACCATTGCTCCAACACAGGGGCTGCCTCCACCATCCTAAAAAATAACCATGCTTAATGAGTCTCTCTGTATTTCTTCTATCTAGACCCTTTCCAGTTTTCTTCCTGGGTGTGTCTTGACATGAGTGCATCTCATTGAGAAGTTCCCACTTCTATCTACATATAAGGAAAAGGGATAGAGCACCTCAGCCCACTGTATCAACAGGACCTGAGTGATCGTGAGTATATCAATCATTTCAAGTCTATGTTTTCGGAGCCTAGAAGGAAAACTGAATGCTATAAGGATGACTTCTTGAATTCACTAAATTTGGAAATAATTGATGCATTTTTTTCCTGGAACAAAACCTCTTTGTTTTAATGAGAATTCTGACCCACAGAAAGATGCCATAGGCCAGTTGTTTCAAAGACAGGTGATGGCACTGGTCTTCCTTTGGCTGTAGTTTGGTTTGAGAGATAATTTCTACTATCCATCAATCTATGGATTTTTTTCAGCACTGCAAATCAAACTCAAGACCTTGCAATTGTGAGGCAAGCACAGTGACACTGAACTAAATCCTCATCCCTATATGCTGGATTTTATACACTGAAAAGATTGCTAAGATTAGAAAAAAATCATGTCCTTAGAGTTGAGTTTGTGTAACCAATTAATTGTGCACATTCATTATTTCATTCAAAATTTTGAAGGTGACGGAGAAGCATGGATGTAGATGATGTGAGGAGATGTACTAATTCATAGGTTGTAGATTGGTTAATTAAGCCAAAGCACTAATAAATGGTATTGAAAATCAGTCAAATTAGTTCTAATGAAGTGAATAATTAAAATAATCATTCTACCTGGGCTGCTTATGTAATAGCAGGGCAAATACAATTTTAAGAGAGAACATCAACCTGTGGTTCACATTCTCCACCCTCACCTCAGGTGACTGCCAGGGCCCAGAACACTTAAATTGGCCTGATTTCTGCTTCATATCAGTCGTCTTCATCTTAGTGCTTAATATGTTTGCTATATTTTCACTTAAAATCGTAGCCTTTTCAAAGAGACCCTTCATGGATAAAAGAAAGCGTATGATAGAGAAAGGTAAATGAGAAAGACAAACTGAGGGTCATCTCTGGAATAGATTTGGCACAAACGTTTTGCTACTAATTTAAGCCAAACTTTGTGCAAGAAGACAGAAATTCAGACAAGAAATCAAATGTTCTACCTTTTTTTGTGCACACAAATAAGAACTGTGTGGATTTGCTCAATCTCACTTATTGTGAGAGCTTAACTCATTTGAAAGTGTTGGGTTTATTTTGGCAAAGGTTAAATGCCTGAGTCTGCCTTCTTGTTCCCTTGTTTAAGGGACAAATGCTGAGCATCTCATGCATCCAGAGGCAAGTAGTGAACCTCAGTCTCTGAGTTGGGAAGATAGAGTGGGAGGAAGTGAAAGCACCATGCTTTCATTGTACCTGAAGCTACTTCTTTGCGAAGAGGTTCTTCATCAACTGAGTGCATCTGTTTTGCTATGTTCAGCCTCTCTCTTCTGGGGCCTTTGTTGTAATGTTGCATTCTGCACCTAATATTTCCTGCTCCTTCTCAGAAATCATTGTGACTACATCGGTGCTTATCGATAATTTTATGTAGCATCATCCATCAAGATGTTGGATGTGGGAGCAGGGAGGAGGGTATTACTTTGTCTTTCACTTGGTGCTCAGACAGCTCTCATATTGATTTCTTGGCTTGCATGTTCGTTAGATGATGATTTGCACTTTTACTGTATTGTGTTTATCCAGATTATGTTTCAGATGTGTCCAAAACTAGCATCATTAACAACAAACATTTATTGAATGTTTATGAGCTGTGGATCAGGCTCCAGCCTAAGAAGTGGGAATAATAAGAGGAATTTAACGTGATTCCCTACCCTGGAGGGTTTATCTATTGAACTATATTTATTAAAGAAAAAGAAAAAAGGACTATGGCAGCTTAATCCCAGTCAGTGCTACAAGCAATAAATGCTCTTGAAGTTCAGAGAAAGGCATGACTGGTGAGAGCAGGATGGTCAGGGAAGGCTTAGGGAAAGAGGAACTAATAAGTGACTCCTTAGGAGATATGAAATCTCTTTTTATGGGATACTGAACATAATGAATTTTTGAATACCATTGAGCCAGGAAAAAAATAGTAATGCTTGTATCTTTAAATGGACTTATTAATTATTTATGAGTTTAAGACTACAAATCAATATTCACCTGCTTTCCACAGTGCTGTTGCAGAGTTCTATGGTGAACAGGCTTATCTACCTCATCTTCTGCAGGGGGGATAAAAACAGTCTGCTTACTTTGTCATTACAACACCCCAAGCCTAGTTCTCATCTTTTAAGATTATCTATTCCTGTGTCTAGAATTTGCCTTAGTTTTTCTCCTTTTGAAGTCCTACATTAGAAAAATTGACTTCTTACAGCAATGTGAATTGTAATGTAAGAGAATGAGAAAGAGAAAAAAATAGGAAGAATCATTTCTTGTGAATGTTTTCTCACAAATGGTAAGGAGAGCTCCAGTTAGACCCAGGAAAGGATAACAGTCCCACAAGAGATATATCCAGATGTGAGGCTCTTCCAGGCTTCTTCCTTTAAAAGAGAGAGATGTTCAAACATATCTGAAGATTGAAAACTTCACATATTGCTTTCACGGGACTTTACTAGGTCAGACAGATACTTGCCTCGGCTCATTAACAGAAAGCTTCAAAGAAGCACTGTGACCATGATTATTATTATTCTAAGATTAAGTCCTGTGACTTTAGGACCAACTTTTTCCACAACTCTATGACTTTTCCTATGATATTCATTTTAAAATCTGTTTTATACTTAATTTTGGGCTTTGATGGAAACCATAAACCATAGCTTTTTCACTTATTTATTTATATAGCATATATTTAAAGGACACCTACTGCGAGCAGCATAAAGCATATCACAAATTTCTAGGATATTCTTGTTATTAGATATGTTAAACATGTGAACATTTACATCTTCTAAGTTAAAATGGATCAAAAAAAGATAAGTTTCTATTGCCTTCTTCATACTTCAACTTTTCCTTTACTTTAGGGTAAAGTACTACTTTAGTAAAGTGCTACTTTTCCTACTTTAGTAAAGTACTAAAAGTACTAAAGTAAAGTACTACTTTTCCTACTTTAGGGTAGGTGTTAGGCATAATTTGGTCTAATTTGGGCAAGTATGTGGTGAATGTGAAGTCTAAATGTTCAGTTGAGGTTATTCCCTTTTTGCATGAGGAATCTCCACGTCCCATTCCAAGATGACTGGATGTATGCAGGGAGCACTGATGTCCTCCAGGGGCTAGAAGATAGCCTGTGTGCTATCTTCACTGCTGGCCACCAGAGAAGTTGGTCTGATCTGACTCCTGTACATGCTGGTGTCTGCCCAGTGTGATTTACCTTACTTGGTATTCTGTAATCACGGCCTGATAATTATAGTTAAAACCCATAGTCATTAAACTATATGCATGTGAGAGAGGTCCTTCCATTTTCATGTATCTCACTAATTTGTTGTTGCATGGTCTCAGCATCCTTTTATTCCCCAAACCCCAATCTAGGGTAAATGGAAACTCAAAGGACCCCTGCATGCAATGTATATTCATGTGGGCTCAGAGGTCTCCCAGACCCATCTATTTAAGACTTCTAGCCATTTTGGATGGACAGCTACAGCCTGGTTGTTTGAGAAAACCTGTTCTGTCTGGACTGGTGTTTCAGTCAACTCACTTCCCACCTTGAGCCAAGGCCCAACACAAATTTGGGCCTCTGGTTCTCTGAGAAGGAAATTAGATTCTTACCCTGGGCATTTGCCCTCTTCTCTCTCTTGAGAATTCTTTCTCGCATTCTTATCTGATGGGAACATCTCTACTTTTGTCTGTTCCCTATACTGTGAGATTAGGTAAAATTCTGTCATTGAATTTGACAAGATTGGCTTTTGAATTGGAAAGGAGATCCTTTGGAATTAAAAAAGACTTTCTCTTTTGGTAAGTCTAGCTTTCAAAACATTTTCTTTCTTTCTTTCTTTCTTTCTTTCTTTCTTTCTTTCTTTCTTTCTTTTATGGGTTCAAACCCCAGTTTTCTTATTTGGTAAGCCTAGCTTTCAAAACATTTTCTTTCTTTCTTTCTTTCTTTCTTTCTTTCTTTCTTTTATGGGTTCAAACCCCAGTTTTCTTCTTATTTGGCTTAAGGACTTGATTACAGTACTTTTTAGAAAGAATATGTCATATGTTGCCAACTAGAAATCATATTTCTTTCCAGGAAGTTATTAGTTGTTATGGTAAGTGAAGTAATGCCTAGCTTTCAAAACATTTTCTTTCTTTCTTTCTTTCTTTCTTTCTTTCTTTCTTTTATGGGTTCAAACCCCAGTTTTCTTCTTATTTGGCTTAAGGACTTGATTACAGTACTTTTTAGAAAGAATATGTCATATGTTGCCAACTAGAAATCATATTTCTTTCCAGGAAGTTATTAGTTGTTATGGTAAGTGAAGTAATGACTTAGAATTTTAAAAGAAAACCAAAACTTTTTATATATTTACATTTTTGTCTTTAAGTCTTTGGAGTGGCTTCTGTTATCAAGCCAGTGTTCCCTTGCCTCTAATCCTAAAAGATGCTCAGCACACAAGAGGCCTGATAAGTCAGACAAACTCATGGGTGTTGCATTCTTCATGGGTTTTCTCAGTACAGAAGCTTTACAAGTCTCTGAGAAAAGTCTTCTGCTTTTTAAAAATGCTTAATTTATTTTCCTCAGTGTTTTCCAAGCACATCTGAACACAGAATCATTTTCTTAGCTATAATTTTAGTAATGCTTTGAAAAGTTCTGTATTAAAACAAGGTAAACTGTGTAAGATAGCAAAAAGGAAAACATCTGCGAAAGTGAAAAAGTACGTTTTCTCAAGCTCTGAATTGAGTAGATTGTGATCCACAGGTAGATGCATATGCCTCAATTTTCCCATTGTTTGGACAGAGGCACTTATATTCTTACTCAGGGAATTTGTCTGCTTTTTGCTTTGAAATTCCTTTAGCTGAGCTTAAGAATGTATCTTGTCTGTACATAAAGAACTCTGAGAAATTGAAGTAGTAAATAATTTCAATGTTTTATATGCCTTTTTGTAGAAGATACAGTGATGTTATTTAAATAATCTTATTTAAATAAAATATTCCTCATAATCTTTTGCTATGTGAGGCAAGAAAAATATGAGAATACTTAAATCCTTTGTTAGAAGCAAGTTTACATGGAGGGCTCAGAACACAGTAAAGATGAGAAGGTGAAAAAGTGGAAGGAGTTGCCAAAGTTATAGGTAAAATATTCAGGGGGCTAAATAAGACTCATGTAGAACATCCATTTGCAAAAGAGCAGAAAGCAGGAAAAAAAATCAGTTTCTCATTTCCATGTCTCTAATAACCTGAGTTATCAATTCCTAAACATTTTCAATGACTTGCTAAAGTTCCCATTGTTTTAGTGCTTTATTTTCCAAACTTTCCAGAGTAAATATCTTCAGTTTTCTTTTAAACAGGTAGTGAGGTTAATTAACGGACAGGAAGGTAGGATAATATATTCAGAAACTGTATTTGAGAAACAGGAGACCCCTTTCAAGTAATAAAATTAGTGGGCTATAGTAAATAGAGGAGGAAAACCAACCAACCAGCAAAGTCAAGTTATTCAATGTTTAAGAAGTAATCTCCAAACTCAGTGCAATGATGCACTCTGGGATGCTGAGGCAGAAAGGTTGCAGTTTCCAGTTCCGTCTGGGCAACTGAACATCCTGTCATCAAAATAAAAAGGGCTGGGGATGAGTCTCAGTGTGAAAGACCTGGGTTCAATCCCAAGTGCTGAAAGAGGGAAGGAGTGGAAAAGTGGTCTCCAATTCTGACTCCTGTAGGAATCTTACCTTAATGGTAGGTAAGCAACAGAAGGGATCAGGTAGCTTAAGCAACAGAAACTTATTTTCTCATGAATCCACAATCCAAAGTTGTCGGGATTGGCAAAGTTGGTTTCCTCAGAGGCCTCTCTGTTTGGCTCATATATAGTCACTTCTCTTTTCATCTTCAGATGACCTGTCCTCTGCGAATGTGCATCTCCGCTTTTTATGTCCATACTTTTTCCACTTATTATAAGGACACAAGGCATAGCAGATTAAGACTCATCCTAATTCGCTCATTTTAAATTAATTTCTTCTTTAAAGGTTTATTTCCAACCATAGTCACATTCTGAGGTACTGGGGATTAAGACTTCATCACAAAAATTTGGGGAGAGCACAATTCAGCCTTAAAATACATCATCTTACAGGGGTGCAGCTAGACAGGGAAATTGAAGAATTATACGTAGTTAATATTCTCTTGCCTCAAATGTTGTCTTTGCTTTTCTCTCTCAGTCTGCTTTATTATTCCAGAACAGCTACTTTAGTAGGAGAGACTAATGGCTTTCCAGAATCTCTGGCTGTACATCCTTAGTGCCTTTTTAAAGACTAAGAGGAGTACTTACCCCTAAGTCTGAGTTTAAAGATCCATGGGAGAGCTTCTGATTGGCCCATTTTTCATAAGTGGGCTTTCATGTGCCAATCTGTATGGCATGGGAGTAAGGAACTGACTGGTCCAGATTCTATAGTGATCACTCCCGTGTTTGTTACTGTAGCCAGGGACACACAGTCATACTGAGATGGCAACCCTCCTCTGAAACATATTTCAAAAATGTGTGGGATGTGAGTGGAGAGGTTCTCCCAAAGAACACTTTCAAGGGAAGTGTAACCCAAACAGGTACTCAGTGTGACACTAGGGATCAAATATAGTCAAGCAAGCCAGAAAGTTCTAATGCAATAAAATAAGGGCTCTAAATAGCAATCTAATCTAGCTCTCAGCAGGAAAAATGCAAAGAATCCTATTACTTGGTAAAAACACTCAACAGAGGCTTGGGGTTGGGCAGCAAAGACTTCATATAGGTGATCATCTTAAAGACAAGTCCTGAGGAGGCAAAGGTTGGTACAGTGAAATGAGGCATGGTAAAGATGTACAAAGGCTTTGTCTGGCAGCTTTGGGGAACTGCAGGAATTTCAGCACAATGGAATGGAATGGAAAAGAGTGCACATGCTCAAAATAGGCAACATTTGGAAGACTCACAATAGAACACTTCTGGCTGTTTTCCCAATTAAACAGCCAAGCTCAGAATTTCCATTAAGATAAAGATATGAAGAGGGAAAGCAATGGAAAGGATGGAAAGCATAATTTGGCTTCAATTCTCCTAGAAATCTTAGCACTTCCATAGCCTGAGTAAAGCCACACTAGGTGGCTGCTTTCTGACAATAACTATGACTCTGAGATAGAAACATCCTTTTTGATTCTTAGGTTACTCGTTTATTTCAGATTAAAGGATTTGGACTGGTTGAACTTTTAGGACCCTGCCAGATCAGTTGGTTGCTACTTATCTTCTGTCCAATAAGTATTTAACTTGAAAAATGGTTATCAGCTTCATCTGGCCTCAACTCTGACCTGGTGTTGCAATATAAAACCCTTACTTGGCATAGGTCCTGTTCAGAAGAACTGCAGACATCAGGGCTTAACCATGAACAGTGGAATATTAGTTTGAGGGCACCATACTGAGGCTGACATGTGAGAGGTACAGGCAGTTCTGATGTAAGGGTTCAGAGAAAGGAGAGGGGTATTCAGAGTGCAGTAGGGAGAAGAATTCCACAGAACAACTGAATTTTAACTGGACTTTAAAGATAGTCACTATTGTCATAGACAAAGATGGGAGGTCATAGAGGATGAGGGTTGGACAGCAGCTGCAGGGACCTGAGCAAGGACACAAAGTTGGGAAAGAGCAATGCTTATCCAAGAGAGAGGCACACAGGTCTGAAAACATCACCTACTGCCCTTCTGATGCCATTGTACATTATCATTTCTTTTAAATATTATAAGCCATTTGGATACCATTTTTATCTCACACTTCTTAGGTCACTTGCTAAGGATCTATCTCTCCAGAAGTTGGTCCCAGATAGTTCTTTCCCTCTGTCAGCACTGCTTTTCCCAGTGACACTCAGCTGAGGCCACTGAACACCCTTGGATTCAGGCTCACTCTCAGTCCAAGATTTAACCAGCCATAGATATTGACACTGGCACCTTAAGCAGGTGCTTCAGTCACCACACTTAGCACCAGTGATCATCATGGTCAGCATGACTACATGCCAGGACCTCTATACTGAGGCTCTTAATCTTTCCAATAGCACTGTGAGTTTGAGTCTGATTATCACCCTCACTTTTCTAAATAAGAAAATTGTTGCTTAATGACCTGCCTCAGGTGCTACACATGGTAAAAAAAAAATGGAGGTCACACTGGGGGCTCAGGAAGGAAAACAGCCTAAGACGTGTCACAGACATCATCTGCCGTCACACAGAATGTCCAAACTGTTGTTCATTGCTATTGGATCTCCTCTCCAGCCTTTCTTTATCAAATATGCTTTCGGTGGCTGGACTGGGACATAGTCTAAAAACTGGAAGATTTGAGGGTGGGGTTGAGCTCTAAAGAAAATACAGAATTTTTGCTAAATAGGAGAAGGCATTAAAAATATGGAACTTTCATGGTCTAAGAATGGATGTTAACTTTACAGTGAAAAGATGAGGCAAGACCAAATTTGGAAGGAAGCAGGTGATCTTGAAGAAAATAATGGATTTCTACCCCAAAAGAGCTCTGTTCAAATCTTGACCATACCAGTTCACAGACAACTCACAGCTTCTTTGAACTTCCGTTTCCTCATCAGAAAAGTGATGTTGTTAGGACTGTAGTGAGGATTATACTTTTTTAAACTACAAAAATACATTTAGTTTCTATCATAGTGCCAGGCAAGAATACATTTTCCATAAAAGTTTGTCATAGTATTTAATTGCTTCTCTGTTTGAAGAGTGAAATCCTATCCAGCTCCCAAGGATCAGAGCGATCATTCCTATTGGAAAAATTTGGACCTGCCGTTCATTTCATCTCTCTACCTGGTCCTTCACTATTTCACATGTGTAGTCATTTCATTGGTGAACACTTAAGCCTTTCCACATACCAAGCATTGTGGAGACAAAGACAAAATAGGATCTTCTGACAAGATGAGATGTCTTGTTTCCCTCTTAGAACAAAAGGAAAGAAAAAAATATTCTGTTACTGTCTAACCTTTCAGAAATACAGGGAAAACCAGTCAGAAATCCTGGTTCCTGCTAACAGATATTTGAGGAGTTAACTCAACCCCAGATGGGCTATTCTTTCCAAGAATTTTCATGGTGTGTGTGTGTGTGTGTGTGTGTCTTGATTGGTGGTAGATACAGCCCCCCTCCCCTGGTTGGGCTTCCATGGCCAGTCTCCAGTAGGAATCTTTACATGGGAGAGAGCTATTCATTCTCTTTCCTATTGACCTGCAGACACAGAACCCTCTCTTGGCTTTGCCAAAGGTTCTGAGTCTCAGCCAGCCCTGCAGGACCAGGCTAGAGGTCAGCCACTTTGGACAGAGCCCCAAGACTGAGAACTCTGCCTGGGAAGGCTCTTGGCTCCTCTGTGTTGAGCTCTGTGGGCAGCTCTGGGGAAACAAGGCCTTTGTGAAATGCTCCTTTGATGAGAAGCATAATATAAATACAAATTGCTATTCTGTCAGCTTCTGAGGAGCCACTTCAATCCGTTTGGGCACCTTTGATTTTGCTCTCTCTAATTCTGCTCCTCCATTAAAAACTTTAATAAGAGCATGTTTTCATCTGGCCTCAAGGGAGTAATTTATTTATTTAAAGTAATAATAAAGTTTCAGCATAATCCTTAGGTCCCAAGGGGTAAGGAAACTCTTTGAAAAATTTATTTTTCCCATCCTTGAAGTGTGATGGAGACCAAGAGGCTGACGTGTGGGGTCCCAGGGCTGACTGCCATGGTAACAGTCAGGGCCTCTGGGATGCCTGGTCACAGGCCTGGGAAGCAGGGATTTGGAAAATGGATTCATAACTCTACTCCTTCCAACTACTGCTAGTTTCCCTTTTATGACACTGTTAGGAAGGGGATGGGGATGCATCTCAGTGGTACACACATGCCTAGCATTCAGGAGGCCTGGGGTTTGATCCCCAGCAGTACCAGAAAACAAAGACAAAGAAACCCTGTTGGGTAGAGTAGGAAGAGGCCCCCATCTCAGCTGTGGGATTAATAACAACTACTATGAAATCTCATCATGACCAAGGTGACTGGCTACAGGGTGGAGGCCCAGAAGACACCGGCAGGCCAAATGGATGTGTGACTGATATGCATTCCTTTTTGTTTCTCCATTCAATAGAGTCAGAGCATGGCTCTGAAATCTAGACCAGAGAGACTCACTTTGGGAAACAGGAAAAGTTCAGAAACCTTTATCTTCCCTCGATGTTGGGAATCAATGAACCACCTCCACTAGGAAAACCAATGCTATTTGACACTCATCTGCTAGCTTATGCTTTACATATTCTATGTGAATTATTTCCTTTTGCATTTATATGAAGCACACACTATTGTCATTTCCACATTTTGGTAAAGTAGAATGAAGTTTATATAAATTAGACAACTTGCTCAAAGTTGTATAGCTAGTAAGTGACAGACCTGGGATTTAAAAATAAAATTGGCTCTAAGATCTGTTTGAACCCACTCTGTTCATTGCCTCTCAGGTTATATTGGTTAGGGAGCATGATGAAAATGTCCTATCAGCTAAGAAAGTGTGGGTTACAATTAGTAAAACTGAAAAAGAACTCTAGGTTACTGAGCTTATTTTTCTGTCCTGGAAAGTGTGGCAGCAGGCAGCAGCAGGTGCACGCTGGGTACCTCAGTGAGAGATAACCATTCTCTTGCCCTTTCTTTCATCCTCATCATTTGTTACAAGAAGGCTATGCACCTTCAGCATTCACATCTGTATTCAAGGTAGGGGAAAGGGAGAAAATTTGGCGCCAGCACTGTTACCTTTCAGAAGGAGAGAAAAAATGCTTCTCGGAACCAATCTCTCTCCAAGAAAACTGGACTCTTTTGTCTCACTGGTGAGAAAGTCATTCAGCCTCTTGTAACTGGGAAGCAGGCTAAGGAAAGCAAAAATTATCATCCCATGCTCTACCGAGGAAGGACAGAAGGCTTTTGCAACAATAGCTAATAATACATGCAAGGTGAACACTGGATGATCAGAGCAAAGGGGACAATGCTGAAAAGTTGCAAATACAAAGATGATGACTCCATCTCTTCATGCTGCTATAGCAGAATGTCACAGACTGGGTAATTTATGAAGAACAGAAAGCTATTTCTCACAGTTCTCATAGCTGGAAAGTCTAAGACCAAGGTACGAGCATTTGGTCCAGTGATAATCCTCCTCTTGCATCTTCAAACAGAGAAGGTAGAAGACCAGCCAGCCAAGGGACACTTCATTTATAAGGCACTCAGTCCCATAAGGAAGAGGCTCTCTAGTGGTCTAATCACCTCTTAAGTGACCCCGCTCTTACCACTACTTGGCAACATCTGAATTTTCAAGGGGACACATTCAAACCAGAGCAGGCTGTGGAGCTTGGCTATGTCTGATTCCAAGGCTTGTTCAGTGAAGTTGTGGGAGAACAGTTTGGGAAGCCAACTGGGCTCAGATTACAGGAGAGGAAAGCACCAATCCTCATCTGTGCAGGCATGTACTGCTGTTTCCATACTCTTGTCAACCACATTCTCTGGCTCCTTGCATTAACAAGCTGCATATGTTAGTTACTTTAATTTGCTAAATTTCAATAAACTTGTCCCAAGACTTGGGGCTGAATTCCACTTCAGGGAAAAAAAAAAGGTTCTAGGTTCATATACAAAGAAATCCTTTGTGAGATGTTTAATGTTGATTGTATCACTTTAAGTAGATAATGGACGAATTCTTCCTTTTCTATTTTCATTTTCTCACTGAGGATGTCTTTTCTATAAGACATGAGAGAATCTGTCATTGATTAAAGCAAATTAAAAATAAGAACAATGACAATGGAGGTTGCATTAGTGATAGAACATGGGTGATTTATTATTATTATTATAACATTTTCTTTAAAATTGAACTGTATTTTGGTTTAAAAGAAAAGGAAAATATTTAAGGTCCCTGGAAAAGAATATATGGGCAAGTTGCCATGATACTGGTGAGTCTTAATAAAAGTAATTGTCAGAAAAGTTTGTGTGTGTGTGTGTGTGTGTGTGTGTGTGTGTGTGTGTGTGTGTGACTGGGGGTTGAACCCAGAGCCTTTGAACTGAGCTATAATCCCATCCCTTTCAGTTCTTGCTTTGAGACAGTGTCTCACTCAGTTAAGTTCCCTAGGCTGGGCTTGAACTGCCTCAGCTTCCCAGAGTACTGAAATTATAGACCTGTAGGCCACAGTAGCCAGCTATCAGAACATTTTCTAGAGGTAGAGATGTTTCCAACACTGGGCACCCTCTCTTGGCTGCCCCTGAATGCAATGGTCCCCACAGATGGGACCCACTCTTACCAAGTGGGGCGTGCTTTGACTTTCAGGTTCTTAAAGCTTCTTCAGGAGAGTTCTAGCCTCTTCGTGAGATACAGGTCAGGCTAAGTCGCTGCCACCAAGGCAGGACACAGGAAGTTTCCTTCATGAGGATATGTGAGCGGCCCCCTTTCCCTCTCATCTGGGCATGGAGGAGTCACTTTTTGTTGTCCAGCAGGGTAACTAAAACTCCAAGGTTTTCTGTTTTTTATTATTATTATTGTTAATTGAGTTTATTGGTACATTTAAGGTATACAGTACAATTATGCTCATTATTGAGATCTTGTGCCTTTACATGACAGGTCTTGTTTCTCATTTTTTTCCCCTTATCCCTGCCCTCCCTTCACCCCTTCCTCCCCTCCCCATTTACAAACACTTTACTTCCATTTTTTCATTTTGTCATATTTTTTTCTTTTCCCTATTACCTTTCCCCTACCCTTCCCAATTTCCCTGCATCTTTAGCCCTTTTCTTCCTATTTCACATGGTCAATTATATCATTAGGATCTTATGTACTATTATAGTTTTTCACACCAGAGAAACTATATGGTATTTATACATGTGTGACTTCTTTATTTCACTTAGGAGTATATCCTCGATATGTATCCATTTTCTTATGAATGAATATAATTTCTCATTCTTTGTGGCTGAGTAGTATTCCATTTTATAGAAAAACCACATCTTCTTTATCCAGTTTCCAACTGATGGGCAAATGGGATGTTTCCAAGTTTTAGCTATTACAAACTGTGCCACTATAAACACTGGTGCGCATATATCACTGTGGTATGATTCTTTTAATTCTTTTGGAAAGATACCTAGCAGAGGGATGGCTGGGTCAAATGGAACCTCTAGTCCCAGCTCTTTGAGGTATCTCCATATTGATTTCCATAGTGCTTGCACCAGTCTGCACTCTCAGTAACAATGGAGAAGGGTTCCTTTCCCTTCTCAACCCCGCCAACGTTTGTTATTGATTGATTTCTTGATAGCAGCCATTCTTTGTGGGGTTAGGTGAAATCTCAGTGTTGTTTTCATCTGCATCTCTCGAATGACCAGTGATGTGGAACATTTTTTCATATATTTACTTGCTGCTTTTACTTCTTTGTCTGAGAAATGTCTGTTCATTTCAGATGCCCATTTTTGAATTGGGTCTTTATATTTGGGGCGGCTGATTGTTTTGAATTCTTTATATATTCTCGATAGTAGTTCTTTGTCTGAGGAGCAGCTGGTAAAAACTTTTTCCCACATTGTAGGTTGTCTTCTGTTGATGGTTTCTTAATAAGATGAGATCCCATTTGTTGATTCTTTGTGCTAGTTCCCGTGCTACTGAGGATTTGTTCAAAAAGTCTTTTCCTATGCCAGTGTCTTCAAGAGTTCTGCCTAACTTATCTTCCAGCAAGTTTAGTGTTTCTATTTTAATATTTAGATCCTTAATCCACTTGGATTTTAATTTAGTGCATGGTGAAAGATAAGGGTCCAGTTTTAATCTTTGGCAAGTTGAAATCCAGTTTTTCCAACACCATTTATTAAAGAGATTATTTTTCCTCCACTGAGGATGGTCAGCTCCTTTGTCAAAGATGAGGTAGCTGAGTACATCTGGATTTGTTTTTGTGTCTTCCAATCTGTTCCACTGATCCTCAGGTCTGTTTCTTTGCCTTTTTTATTGCAGTGGCTTTGTAGTATAGTTTCAAATTGGGAATTGTTATACCCACTGCCATGTCTCTGTTGCCTAGGATGGCTTTTGCTATTCTAGGTCTCTTCTAGTTCCAAATGAATTTTTGGACTCTTTTTTCTAGTTCTGTGAAATATAGTGTTGGAATTTCAGTTGGCATTGCACTGAATCTGTACAGCATTTTTGGATTTTTTTTTCCTGGTATCAGACTGCCTTTCACCCTCATCAGACCATGTTGTAAAAATGCATTCTTTATCATTTGACATAAGAAAGCTAATTATATTCAGGATTCCTGTAACTTCAAGTGCTTGATTAATACTTTGCTGGATGTAGGGAGACATCCAAGACATCTGGCTAGGCTGAAGATGTCTTGCATGATGTCACATCTCTTGGGCCCCACCCCTTACACATCTAGCTTTCCTATCATGTGACTGTGATCACACAGCTGCTGAGCACCTGGCCCAATCCATGTCTCCAGAGATTTCCATGGCTTTGCACTGAACATATATCTCTTAACACCATCACTCCTCCACCAGGGCAAAAATCACTCAAACATGGCATCCAAAGACCCTGTCCAAGTTTTTAGAAAGACTGTTTAGCTTGGCAAGTACATGTTTCCCTGCTTTTCCACTGCGCATTGGTCACCTGCATTCTTTTCAGGAAACAGACAAGGCACACACTTTAATGAAAGATTAAGAATATATGATATGACACAAATGCTCATTTGTTAACTGAATTCTTCTTTAATATTGTCATGTGTTCATTAGGCCCCTTGGTAGATGTTCCAGGGGACACAGATAGAAGCCATTTACTGAATTCTGGAGGCTTAGAAGTTAATAATCAAGTTAAATGTTGAGGGAAAAAATAATTCAGAACTTGACAAGAATTTAATAAATACCAGTCTCCTGAGAGTCTAGCCCCTTTCCACTGTCTTCTGACTCTTATGTTCCCTATAGATCAGGTGAAGGGGTAAATGAGCTCTACTGCGTCTACTTGTGTCGTCCAGGATGCCCTCTGGCTGTCTAAGTAGTTTTCACTCAAACCCCACATTCCTCAAGTGCAGAGGAGCTCCCAGGACACTTCCATGACACTCATGCCACAAAGTGGTCTTGTGAGTTTCTTCACTCAAAACCCCACTCACCAGTTCAAGGTCAAGCAAATAACTAATCCAGGAAGTTGCTGCTGGACTCCCATATCAAAATCCCCACTCCGTGAAATGATATGGTTGAGAGTATCCATTTATAGCCAGTCAGCTTGGATTCAAATTCTGGACCTGTGTGTGCTTCCCATATATTATGGGACAAGTTAGTTGATATTCCTCATCTGTAAAATGATGTCAATAGTAAAACTTACCTTGTGAATTCTATGAATTAATATATGCATATCTTGGAACAGGGCTCGGTATATATTAACTGTAATTCAAAGGTTCTCATTACCATCAACATAACTATTATCAGTTGATTTCATTCTTGCAAAATCAATTCTGGATGCCTTAAGCTGTTGATTTCTTTTTTGGTTTGTTCTTCATTACTTCATAAGATCTGTACTAGATTTCTATTGCTGCCATAAAAAATCACCACAAACATAGTGGCTTGAACACCACAAGTTTATTATCTTACAGTTCTGTAGATCAGCAGTCCAGCAAGGGTCTCATAGGGCCAAAACCAGTTTTAGCAGATTTGTGTTCCTTTCTGGGATATCTAAGGAAGAATCTATTATCTTGCCTTTTCCAGATTCTAGAAACCACCTGCATTTCTTGGATGTGGACTTTCTCTTCCCTCTTCAAAGGCAGTGACATTGCTTCTGTCTAAACTTTCTTCTATAGATAGTCTTTCCTCTCTGAGCACATCCAGGGAAGGTCCTCCAGTTTTAGGAAGCTATGTGGTCAGATTGTGCCCACCCAAGTAGGTTAATCTAGGGAAATCTTACCATCTCAAGACCCTTAGCTGAATCACATCTGCATAGTCCTATTATCCACATAAGATAACATAATCACAGGTTCTAGGGATTCAACTGTAGACATCGAGAGCCACTCTTCTGCCTAGCACAGATCCTAGAGGGCAGGCTCCACCTAACCAGTTATTCCTCACAAAGACTAGCATAAAAAGGATTTTTAAAAATGTTTTGGAACTAAATCTAATGCTCAGCATGTCCAGGAAGGAAAGCTTTGGGATTCGTAGCTGCTTTCCACAATATGTTTTCTTAATGTTATTTGTACAAGTTATCAGAATGAATCATTAATTTTTTTGGTTACTGTCTAAGGCATAAAAACATTTTGATCATGTGTTTCAATTACTTAAGGTCTTTAATAATAAAAACAAAATAAATATATTGTCAGAAGGGCCAGGGCATAGGCTATATTATAGTTATCCTAGATTGTCTCTTAGAAACACCGACGCACTAGTATGCAGTCTTCACAGAGTAAAGAACCAATGTATAGAGTGGCCCAAGTCATTTACCCAAAGTCACAGCATCATTCAGAGTCAAAAACTGAAATTATAAAATCTTGGTATCTTGATGGTTAAGCTAGTCCTTTTTCATACCTTATGACACTGAAAGTCCTTCCTTTTTAGCCAGGACACTCTAACCTTTCCTTTCTCGTCATTAACCATGTATATTATGCCCAAATCATTGTCTTTCCTCCATCTCCAACGTGTTCTTCTACTATGTTCATAACGCAAATAATATAAGCAGGCAAAATGAAGCAATCATGATGCAGAAGAATGAGGGGCATATTTGGAGAACAACACACATTTCAATTATCCTAGACCACAGGGTGTACATGAAGAAGCAAATAGTTCATTCACTGAGGGATTAGTGTTATAAATACCACCACTGCCCTCATGGAGCTTTGTAAGGTGGTAGTGAAAGCAATTTCAGATAAATAGGTACAAGTATAAAAAGTGTTGCAACAGAAGAAATGCATACTGCTCTGGGAAGGAACAGCTGATGACGCTAGAAGCCTTTCATAAGAGGCCTTGAGAACTGGGCTAATGGATTTCAACAAAGAACCCTGACAAAAATAAAAGCACAAAATGATGAGAGCTTGAACTGGGGTTGAACCTGTGGGAATAGAAGGCAAAGGATCAACTGGGTCATGAAAGTAACATGTCTCAACACATTGTACTAAATCTTTAGCATTCCAGTGATTATTTTAAAATGTGGAAAAATTTGGATTTCTGCTTTGAAGATCCATTTGGCAAACCAGGGTGGCACCATAGATGATCTCTTTGTGACATAACTCCAGAGACTACATATAAATATGTTAGATTATTACTTTTTAAAAAAGCCCTGTTGTAAGTTCAGCTCAATTGATTTTCTTACAAGGGCTTCTAAAGAGCACCTCCTGGGCAGCCTGCTTCAGGCTGGATGTCGTGAGAGATGCCACAAAGTGATTTAGATGCCACTTGAGAAACACAGCCATGAAACCACAAAAGAATAATGTGATTAAAATGCAATTCAGTGCCAGGCTACACGACAAAGCTACCATTGCTGAACTGGTTTGAGAGGAAGCCATGAGAGGTTGGTACAGTTTGACCTCTTATACCCTAATATTTTTCCTACTTAAATGCCTACATAAAATTTTTACCATGACAAATTCTTTCTGGTCCAAATTTTTCTTCTTGCAATTGAGACACTAGAAAATGTTTATCTCCCTTAGCTTACCTCTAAACAGCAAGTTTCTAACACAGAGACTCACTTAATAATGGACTCGATGTGTTGACTAGGTGGGTGAGCTTGGGCTGCTGTAGAGGCACAGGCAGAACCTGGGTGAGTATCTTTCTGCACTGTTGTTAAGAGATTCCACAAGTTGGCTCTTAAAGTCAGTGTTCTTCTAATCTCTGATCTAAACTCCATAACCAACAAATATCTATTACTGGAATGCCATTCCTGTTCAGGGTAAACTACCTCAGCACAAACTAAGTTTTGCTGAACAGATTGTGTAATTCTTTGTCCCTGGTGAATGGGTTGTCTTTCTTTTTTTTTTTTTTTTTTTTTTTTTTTTTTTTTTTTTTTTCCTGAGGAGTGGCTAATAGCAATTGAATTTAAGGCCCTGTGCATATTAGGCAAATTCTTTACCGCTGAACTGCATCCCCAACCCTTTTTAAAATTTTATTTTGAGATAGGCTTTCACTAAGCTTCTCAGGCTTGTTATCTTTTTCTCTTGATAGGGGAAAGTGCAGAAAGGGAGTAGGGAGCACCCAGGAGCCTTGGGAGAAACCCCACACAAAATTACTTTATTGTATGGTCTTTCTTGGAGTACTTCCTGTGTGACAGAGTCATTTGTATTATGAGAGGGCAATCTTTGTGGCTCTGAAGAGAGAAGAAGCTAAGCCATGATGAGGCCATGTGTTTGGCATGACTTGCTCGGTTCATAGTTTCCTTTGGTTCGCTGGGCTAATTATTGCCTCCCGAGGGTATCTGTATTCTGTGCTTATTCCAAAGAGTTCACTTTCCCCCAAACCCACTGCCTCAGCTTCAAGGACCTGCCAGTGGTCATAGTGCCTTCATACAGAAAAGTACAATAGCTTCTTATCTTCACACACTGGCCTCTGCTTCTTTTTGGATTTTACAGCCATTCAGTAAAGTAAGAAATTAGCTTATTAGAAGAATGCAGGTTTAATATTAAATAAAGAAATGCCACATGGACAGTTCATTGTCTCAACTGCTTATGGTCTTCCGGGTAATATCAGAGGTAATTTCTTCCCATTATAACTCTGGCCAAAGTCAATCATTCTGCTTGAAATTTTCAGAAAAAAAATAAGTCCCAATTATTAAGTTCTTTCATCTGCCCAGCACTGTCAATTTATTCAAGAATCTCAGTGGAATTGAGAATATAACTCTTGGCTAAACAGCTAGAGTTTTGTTCACCAAAGATCATTGCCCTAGAATACCTTAAAGAGCTCATGTTGCAGCTGCTAGATAGGACAGCATCTGCTGCTCTGTAGAGTATGAACTTATTTCAGAAGATTGCCATTTGTTTCTGAGAATAGGTAGTCTTTTTTTTTTTATTGAGTTTATTGGTACATTTAGGGATACAGTACAGTTACATTCATTGTTGGGATCATGTACCTTTACATGGCAAGTCTTGATTCTCATTTTTTTCCCCTTACCTCTGCCCTCCCTTCACCCCCTCCTCCCCTCCCCATCTACAAACACTTTATTTTCATCTTTTCATTCTCTCACATTTTTTTCTTTTCCCTTTTTG